>NC_141821.1:8965201-9283951 GCF_982586985.1 Callionymus lyra
GGGAAAAAAAAACAGATGTTTTCTTGAGATATTTAATATTCATTTTGGTAAAAAAGAAAGT
Organism: Callionymus lyra; assembly: GCF_982586985.1. Lineage (NCBI taxonomy): Eukaryota > Metazoa > Chordata > Actinopteri > Syngnathiformes > Callionymidae > Callionymus > Callionymus lyra. The sequence goes on from NC_141821.1 coordinate 8,965,263, forward strand.
TTAATTTAAAACTGTCACTACTTTGTGCATTTACAAACCAGAGACAGAGATAAGTATTTATTTGATGGATACAGGATGTCGGGTATATATACATTTTTAAGAAGTTAGCTATGTAACCGAAAATGTTTTTTTGTTCACAGCTCCCAGTCTGGAGACAATTTAAATAACATTATGACCACCACCTTATCTTTCTAGCAGGCCCCAGCCTTTTTCTATGATCCACAGATATATATTGTGATGTCAAATATGGTTTTATACAACTTATTCAAAGGAATTATTCAGGCTTGATATGGAAAATGTTTGAAGTACAACTAATATCAAACTCCAACTCTCGCTTTGTTTATACAACGAATCCCTTGGAGGTGTAGACTTCCAGGATTGTTGATGAGCGGTGACAAACGTTGATGGTTTTACTTCCAGAAAAACAAAGTGTTTTCTAATGTCAATATTTCAATGAAAAGAGAGTTTTGTACAAACACACACTGATGATACAATAGAGTCTCACATCTATTGAAGACACACTTAAATCAACACATTAGTTGAACTTTAAGATAAGTGTCTCTATAGATTGGCTGCATATATAACCTGTATATTGAGCATTATTATTTATCTAATACCAGTGCAGAATACTTTTGAAATGGTGGCGGTGCTTCAATGGTGCATAAAAAAGTATAGAATTAAATACATTCTCCAAAAAAACAATTGTTTTTTAATAATATAAAATAACTTTGTAGACGTTAACATTTTAATGCGTATTGTCATTTCCATTTTGTCTGTATTATTTTGGCGGGGGGTGCTAGTCATCGTCATCAATGTATTTTTTAATGACCTAAAACCTTCCATCACTTCCTGGCCTCCATTACCCCGAATTTCTCAATTGTTTACATTAATTCCAACGTCTCCCTGATATTCCGCCGGTTGCTTTTCTTGGAGTCTCTTTCTCTTCACAGAGTTTTGCTGCAGTGGAACAGCCCACGTCAGGACTTCAGAGGAAGTGGTGCATGGCGAGGACTGCCCTCTCCCCATGTCGGCCCGTGTTACATGCTCTGCCTACAGATGCCGTCAATGTTTCTGCTTGAGGAACGGATTTACAAAATGCTAAGTGTTTGCTCTGGAAGTAACCGTTCCGCCTGATTAGTTGGTTTCGTGGCTTTTAATTAGAACTCGGGCTGATCAATACAGTCCCTAAAGTAATTTTCCTTTGCTTCTCAAGGAGTGAGACTCGCTGCAAACCTCCTGCCTCTTCACATCTGAGTCACATCTTCATCTGTTGTTACCAGAAGGCCAACTCCCTTCTGACAGCACGTGTATTGGATTCAGACACCAGAAAGAGGGAACATTCAGAAAAATCGATGTTGAAGTTAAACGCTTGTTATATAATGCAAATACACAATTATCCTCTACAAATTCATTATGTCTGGATTTAAATCACCACATTTCACCGATTCTTTTCATCACAAATGTGTCCAATTAACACCTTCTTTGATTTTAGCCAATCCGTCATTTCAGGGATAAACACGGTTCTTGGATTTTACGGTTGGTTTAAAAAAAAAAAACACACACAGATTTTAGGGTAAAAATAAATTCCTGGACTACAAATCGCAAGTGACTATAAGTCGAACCAACCAGGGAAAAACTATTTGTACATACACCTGTTAGCACATCTCTATGTCCATATGATACAATCAAACAAATTGTTTCCGAGCTCTAGCTGTAATGCAGCAGGTTCACCTTTTTTTTGGTGACAGTTTTTTTTATTCATGTTGATAAAATTACGCCCAAATAAATCATAAAATGTTCATCACAGTAATTCCATGATTGTCACTGACTTGGAAAAAAAATGCTTTCCAATTGTTTGTTTTTTTGTCAATACCACAACCCAGAAAATAAAGATAATAATATATAAAGAACCACTTTTTTATTTTCTTTTAAATGAGTGGACTGCTTCACGACTAGAGGTTTAGACCTCTGGTCATAAAGGACTTTTTTTTTACAGCCTATGTCAGGGTTGCAGTTTCAATTTAGATTTAAGAGTTAAAGTTAAAAAAGATTGAGATTTAAAAGTCCACATATGTTTTGAATGTCTTTATTAAATCATACAGTGTGTATTCTTCATTCATTGAAATCTTTTGTAAAGAGAAGAAGTGAGAGGCGTGCTGTGATCTTATTTCATTTTATTTTTCATTTGGGAAAACATTCTTTTTTAAATTTAGTCTCTGCAAGTGACAACATTGAAGTAAACACCCTTTAATCTGGAGGCAATAGGCCATTACTCTTTGGAAAATAGAATCCACGTGTGGTCAGAGAAATGAAATCAACAGCTTGGTTGAGTTGAAAGAGGAAGACGATACATTAGCGATGAACAGATACAAGCATGGAGCATGTTTTCCGTGCCCAGAAGCAAAGAAGAAGAGTAACCATCGCATTAATTACACACCAGAAGATGAATGGATGTAAACGAAAGTCATTTATCAACTTCTCCGCCGCTCACCTAGATGTGCGTTTGCAACACTTATTTCACGACACGACTCTTTTGTACAAACGACCTGCGTGTGGACTCGTTCCATAAATTAAACAGATCTGTTCATTAGCCAAAGACCACAGATGGCTTTCTTTACCAAGCAGCTAGTCCATGGTTTAACAGCAACTCATGACTCACATATTTGAGGCTACAAAAGCAATACATGGCTAACCAGAAAATAAATCCAGCTGTGTCCAGCTCAATCACACAAATGGCCAAAACAAAACCATTTTACATTCACAGAACTGTCTGTATCCTGAAGTGTGGATCAAATTTACGATATTGTAAATCTTGATTTAACTCATCATTTTCCTTAGTTATTTATTTATCGATTTTTGTGTTCGTTAAAGTCAGTTGTCATATATTTTCCCTAATCGTATCTAAAACACTGATATATTTATATGTATTAAACTGATTTTACAATATCAAACTGGAATTATTTTCTTTTATTACAAAACTCATAAAGATGTTTGGTGTTTTTCGATTATTTTCCCAAAATAGTTCATGTTATTCCTGGTCTTACAAAATTTGCTTCATCAATAGCTAATGAAACAAGTATTTTTTTAATGTTACTAAAGTGCAAAAGCAGCTTTTAATGCAGTTTAAATCACCTGTAACACAAAATGATATTGATTTCCGAGCGTTGCACTGTCACAACTAAATGAAGTGTTAACAATCAATCCAGTAATTACATCACCAATGGACTTGTACGCTCAATACATGAAATCTACGACTCTCCTGGCGGAAAATAAAGAAATAAGGAGACCAATCGATTAATAGATCGCGAGACCTTTCCCCTGAAGGTTATCTTCGAACATATTTACCCGATCAACAATCTTTGCCATTCTTTGATAATCATTTTTTTTCCTTTTCTAATTAAAATCTTGGCCGGTGCCTTGCACGGCGCAGCATTTCCGTACCGATCTGATTGGCAGCAAATGTCGATTTCATGATGGAGAGCTAGGTTCTAACCTTCCAAACTACTTTGGTCGATTAATAACGCTGACACTTTAACCCTCCTAACCTTCCACGGATGATTCCTACAGGCAACCTCAGAAATGTGAAGTCTCCATCAGCCCCGTCTCTAATGAGCTCCAGATGAGACGCTCAATACAAGACGCTAATGTTTTTCATTGAGCTGAAACATCTGCACGTATCAGACTAACCTATAAGCAGTAAGAAAAGGGTCGAAGGAAGAAGAGAGGAATGGATATTTCATTTCAGTTATTTTTGTCCATTTTAGTTGCCTTAGCTGTATTTCATTAGGCCATTAGGGCTTGTGTCATGATGTTACACCAGACAGTAGAAGGATGGTAGATGGATGAAAACCTACTGCGGACTTTATTGCAAGAGATGACAAATAGTTTGTGGAATCTTGTTCAAGTAAGGGGAGATGAATTTGAAGGCCTTAAATTGGTGTTGTGGTTCTTGAAATCAGTCTCGGTTTAGAGAACCCTTATTTGAGGTCTCAAGTTCTTGGTCTCATCTATCTATGGTCTTGGTCTTTTGGTCTTGGCCTGGTCTATAGTATTTTGGTCTTGGTCTTGGTGTGGTCCATGGTCTTTGTCTGGTCTATGGCCTTTTGGTCTTGGTCTGGGTATGGTCTTTTGATATTTAGGTCTTGGTCTGGTCAATTAATCGTGGTCCTTGGGTCTTTGGGCTTTGGTCTTTGCTCTATGGAGTATGGTCTGTTGTGTTAAGGTCTTGGTCTTTGGTCTTGGTATATGGTCTTGGCCTTGCATTCTGTCTATCTCACCCAGTCCTTGGACCATAATACTGGTTTTGAAAAGGACCGTGATTTTGTTTTTTCGCGTCTAGAAAAAATGCACAGTTGTCTTGTGGTCTATAGTGATGGTAGAAATTGAGAATTGTTGGGATTGTAAAAAAAAACCTAATTTGTAATTTAGACCAATTTAGACATAATTAATAGTACAAGTACTCAACAGGAAGTACAAATTAGTTTTGGTCTTGGTCTCACATTCTCTCCATCTCACCCAGTCTTAGGACTACAGAAGTTGTCTTGGAATGTCCATGATACACGTTTCCTGGTCTGGAATGGCCGCACAGTATTCTCGATGGTTAGTGTTTGAAAACAGGTTTTGCCAAAAGAAAACGTTGATTGCTTGTGTTCCAAAGTTTCCTTGCCGAGAACAAGACGTAAATGTTAGCACATATTATTGACTAAAACAAGACTAATGTGGTATTGTGGCAGACTTAAACTTAAATGGACTAAAGAGAGGATAGAAAACATCCTGTCTTTGGTGTAGTACCCGAAAGGAAGTCGATTCCTGGAGAATGGAATTCCATGAATTGGTTCATTAGTACAAGCCTTTCCCTGTCGGGAATATAAAAGCTCCAGCAGTCATATCTCTTTACATGCACATTGCATGACACATCATTACTTATTCATACAGACACAGGGCAAGTAAACACATCACATGTAGGCGCTCAATAATTTAGACGGAAGGAGAAGAGGGCTGCGTGAGCAGATTCCTGGCTTGATCCATATTTAAAGATCTGGTCAGGTAAAAGCACTCGACTTTACTTTCAAATGTCAAGATGTGGACGGCCGGTCGAGTTGTTTACATGAACCCAGGATCCCAGCTTCTCACTGGAGAACCTTTGTCATGACAGGCTTGAAGCTGAAGCTCAGGGTTTGCACTGATTATTAAACATTTGTGCTACAATTGCAGCATTAAACTTGACTGGTATTCGAAGAATGTTGGGGTCCACAACCTCTTTTGCACCGCGGACCTGCTTAATGTTGGACTCATGTTCTTAAATTGACTTTCAGATAAAAACAGTAAAAAGTAAAATAACATGACCGGCAAAAAACTTCTCACGATAAACGAAAATCTGTTAATCTGTTTTCTCTGCTATAACAATGTACTTTAAAGAGTTTTTTGGTTTAATTATTTTCTTAATGGAAGTGTAATATTGTTTCAAGAGTCAAAGCCTATTTCTTCCTTCAAATAATCAAAATAAGACACCGTTCAAGTATAATTATCTTACAGAAACAAGTTATATCAATGATTATATACTCAAAATTGCAGCTCCTTTTTAGTAAGTTATATTTGTAGAGCGCTTTTCTAGACCAGGGTCACAAACCGCTTAAACAATAAAACTCAGGGGACACAAAGAGGCAACCCCCCCCCCCATGAACTGTAAACCATATGTATTACATGATTAAATACATTTTTAAAATGTAATTTAATTTTGATTGAAATTCGAAGTCCCACGGACCACCTGATTTTTCTCTCCCTCTTTTTAAGGTTATTAGTTTTATCATCCTTTGTAATTAACCCGTTTGTCATTTATTTACAAAACATATTTTTATTTATTTTTTAACTTTGGGAACGTTGGATATTTCCACTACTTGTCTTTAAAGAGGTCGTTATTTAATTTTATCCTCATTAAACACACATTCTCCTGAGCTTTTTCTAAATAATTGATTTTCATTTTTCGCTCAAATGAGGTGTGTCGGTAGACTTTAATTTGCCGTGTTAAGTCATCCATCAAATATATTAGCAGCGCATTCTCTTCGCACTTCCTATTGTTCCGCTGTAAAGCATTGACACCATTACATTAAAGTAAAGCCCTTCCATGTTTGAAGATTTGATCGATATCTTCAAAATATTCGACGTTACCTGTATCTAGTGTGATACTTTTTGACGGTTTCCAATTGACTTCCGAGGCTTATCGAACATTCTAATTAGAATCATTTAATTAGAGCCTTTTTCATTTTCCTTGTACCGTGTTTTGCCCACGGCTTTTGTCTGAGCTCTGCAGGAATGTCTCTGTGATAAAGTCTTTAGCTTCGTTGACTAATGAGAGAACCGGCACACCACTGTTCTTTTGTTGGTGCAGACAGTATAAAGTGCTCGGATGCAACACCAGTCAAACTTCAGAAGTCATAATGAAAAGGACAACGGGGGGGGAAAAGAAAAAGAGTTTAAAAATAAAGTGTGAAAGAAAGATTTTAAACATCATGCAATTTCTATAGGATTGGTGCTTGTCCTGAGAGGTTTGACCGACGTTATTTGCTAAAAGTGTTGCATTTTGAAACGTCTACTGCAGCACGGACCCCCTGCTGTGTCTAGTCACACTTGATAAGTGAAAAAGAAAAAAAAAAAAAAGGTTTCTCCCGTTTTCTCATCTTACTCAGTCCGTTTCATTTGCAGCCTCTTGCTGTTTTATTTTCACTCCCGTGGCCAAGATTACAGTGTGAACATTTAAATAATTCAATTTGCAATGCAGAGCGACATAATCATATTCTTGCTCCTCTTCCTTCAACGATTTTTCACTGATGTTTCAACCCCCTTTGGGACAGTCTTTTTCCCCCCAGTCTCAGCCACGCTGTCTTAAAAATACAACCAAATTAAAGCAGCGGAATATTCCTCTCTGCCTTCTGAGAGTGAAAGTTAAAAGTGTTCACCTAGTTAATCGTGTGTTTGGTCAAAAAGGTCGATCTGAACAATTTTAATGATCTGCATTGTTTACTCGAGGGGGAATTTAAAAGAATCAAAAGAAAGAGTAAATCCATCTTAATGAATATTCTTTTTATTGCCCTGGTTTACGTTGCTTTGAGTGTAAAAGAGTCATTTATCACGGCTTATGAACTGTGTAAACGATATAATTAGCACATGATCACCGTTGCATTCAGTGCAGTGGGAAATGTAGTCATTTCAAAGTAGTTTAAAAACCCACTTTTTTTTATGATCATTCATTATCTCAGAACAGACAATTGGAAAACTGAACAGCAGCAGAGATACAACAATGAATGTGTTCCAAACATAATATACGAGGATGTGATTGCATTGTATAAATTAAACATGAGAATGTTTTTAGTTCCTCTCTGTTAAATTTTTTTTTTGTACAACACTGGAAAAACCCTATGGATTAATCATTTACTCCTTATAATTTGCATATTATTTGACTTTTTTTTTTTTATAAATGTTACATGGATTAAGTCGGAATAGTATGGCTTGTTGATAAATAAATAAAATCTCCGATCACAGCAGTAAATCACTATTCGTTCACTACATTTATAACCCAAATAAAACTCATTTGTGATTGACAATAATGAGAAAAAGATTATGAGACGTTAATTTTGTTCATGTCGATAAAATTATACAACTGTTAGCTCTGCGATCATCGCCTCTACGATAATGAATATCGTTTTTTTCGACTGTAGAGTACACTGTACTATTAGCCGTACCAACCAAATATTAAAAATTAAAAAAAAAAGTTCATATATAGGCTGACCATGAGATATCTATCAATCAATTCTTACTCTTTACTCAAATAAATGCTTGTTTCGTGAGCAGCGCATGTAACACAGCAGTAAAACAGCTTGAAGCCAAACAGACCAATCAAGTTGAGTCAGTCTTTACGCTGCCGTCTCACCTTTAATTTAAAAATCGGCATTATATACGTCTACTTCTGCTTCTCATCTTCTTGTTGTTTAATAGTTCCAGCTTTTTCTCAATCTTGCTCTTCGTAATAGAGCGCCTCCTGGAGGCAATTGACCCTATACAAATCCATGTATTTTGACTTTAATTAAAAGGTCAAATAGTCAGTAAAATTGACTCTCCTAGGAGGTGGAGACTTTAGGGATTGATGACCAGCCGTTACAAACCTCGACAATTGACAATTCATATTTCATAACCCTTCAAAAGGAGGCAGTTTTCATTGACTTGAAACTTTGTGAAAAGTTTTGAATTTTAAGTGAACCAGACGAATGTTTCCTCTACATGTATGGGCCACATAACCTTTCCTGTCTGTGACTGAGGGGTTAGGGGTCAACAAAATCTCAGGTGTAAAAAAAAAAAGTATTGTTTTTAATAGAGGGTTCTTCACCAGAGACGTGCGGAAATAAACAACACTATTAATGAAGTTAATAACAACCAAACAACACTCTCTGGATTCTTGACAGAAAAACATCAGGAAAAGTCATTTTCAGCACTAAAATTTTGATATCTGTCAAACCAGAGCATCTTAGAGAGCAACACATGAAGGTAGGTGTAGAATAAACAACAAAAAAACATAATCTTGATTTGTATTTAGCTACTCTAAAAAATAATAATCTATGCATCTATTCAGCTCACATTGAAAGGCATCCACGTCTTGCAAGAGAAAATAGAGCCGATGCGCTTTTATTCCTTCCTCCAGGATTTGACCTTTCGGATCACATTACTTTTCCGTTTACTTCCCAAGCACTCGGAGGCTCTGACAGGATGAAGCAGGACAGCAAAGTTCATGTGAGTAAACAGCGGCGAGGGGGGGGAGGAGAGATATGTCATATAGAGTGTTGGCATTCTGCTATAGCGCTGGCACCGCATCAAGCGTCTGATGGCCAATTAGCAATAAATAGTGCGCAGGTGGAACTTTATCAGTCTGCAGTCCCATGTTTTATCACTCCGTCCTTTACGCTCTCGCCCCCCCCACACACACAGAGGACCACCCACTTGTCTTCAGGGGCTCTGCAAGGGATCGCTCAAGCCAGTTGGCATTCACGCTTGTTTGGAGTTGTTGTTGGTTTTTTTTTTTCTGTGTGTCTTCCGGCACCTCCAGCCACTCGGCCCACGACCAGAGCCGCGGGGGCTTCGGTCGACTGTTTGGACTCGGACTCAGACATATTGAAATATGGCGCGAGATTTCGCTACTACTACTCAGGCACGTTCATCGTCGCAGTTTTGTATCGAGCGGCAAAAATGCTAGTTTTTGTAAATAAATCACTCACAGTGGGATGTATTTACCTGAATTGACAGCTTAAGTTGTATTTTTTATTTTGGCATTTTGAGTGCAGGAGTGAGTGTTGAATCATTTTTTCAAACATTTTAAAAACAATTCAGCTTATATGCCATATACCCTTAATAAAAAGCTTTCTGTGGATGTATCACAATTAAATATCATTTAAATTTAATCTTGAAAAATATTGCTTCAACTTTTTACAAATGTTAGTTGCTACATTTTGGCTTTTTTTAAATTAACTTTTTAAAGCTTAGCTAATTGCGAATGCTGTTAAAATGGAAGCTGAAATAGATGTAAGCTTTTTAAACTATAATAACATTTGTTACTATGATATTAGAAAGTCATCAAAAAAAAGAAGGAAACTCCATGATGCAAACATAATCATAATAAAAAGGTTTTTTCTTTATAATTGTTATTATATTATTTATCACGATATCCGCTTGTTATGCTTTTTAACATTTGTTTTTCTAATTATTGTTTGTTTTAAGACCCAATTTCTTCTTTCAAAAAGCATCTTAGAATCTTATTATTTGTGCTTTTTTATTATCTTTCTTTGGACTCCTTTGTTTGCATCTGTGTTGTCTTGACCTTTTAAAGTATGTATTTTAACTGTCTATTGTTTTTGATTGTTTAAGCACTTTTTGACCCTGGTCTGTGAAAGGCACTTTACAAATAATAATTACTTAGTTACTTTTTTATCTTCACATATATATATATATTTTGAAATAAATCACATTTCACAGTTAGTTTGTAATTCATGCTTAAAGATCACTGTGTGAAAATATATAAACTTGTCTGGAAAAACTTCACATTGTACAAGCTTTCTGAAGTCTCACCTACTTTGAGGAATTGAAAGTGTTTCTCTCTGGTTTAATCAGCAATTAGGTCTGATTGAAAAAAATCATTTGCCATTGGATTGATGGTCTCGAGCAGCCAGAAGCCAAGTTCTTAATTTTCCATTCTCCCTTTTATTATTAATGTCAAAAAGAATCTAATGTGAACTTTTATTTCACTTGGTTTTATTCACAGGCCCGGTGATTCGAAAATGACTCCAGACAGAAGCGGTTCCTTCAGCAGAATACATAATGAGCAGGAAAGGGGTGAACTCAGCGCAGTGGTCGAACTGCATCAAAAATGTAAGATTAGAGGCGTAATTGTGCATAACTAATGTCCAGGACAGAATTTATTGTACCATGTCAATCCACGGTGAAACTATCTGAGTCAGAACATTTGAGTTGATTGCCTTAGTTTCACAGTTAACCTCATATAAACACAATATTCTTGTTAAAAACAATGTTTGAATACTTCTATTCTCTCTCGAGGAACAACAAATTATCTAATATATGGCTCTTCGGTAGACACTTACCATTTTATTTATTTACTTTAGTTAATACTTGTCTCTAAATATGGATTCAGGAGGTTTTGTTTTAGTATTTATAAGGGATGTTTATTGGCAAGAATATGGCGATACGATACGTATCACGATACAGGGGCAACAGTACGATATATTGCAGTATATAGCGATATTGTAGGAGCAAGTAGATATTTGTATTATTGTCGAGTGTAGTATTTACAGACCACATGACTCTTGACGAAGTCGTAACTGCTTTCATTTGTTTTCAAACCAAAATGTGTCCAAACATCAGCTTTAAAAGCTGCTGGAATCAACTGTATCCTCCTGTCCTCAGTTGGCGCTGGGATACAGCAGGATACCCTTGTTACTTTAACTGCGGAGGACCTAATGACTGCTGCCATCAAGTGGCCGGAAGTTTAATCGCAACCATAAAAATGATGGTAATACATAAAATATGATTTCTAAGCCAATAATGAAAAACAAAAATACCCAAAAAAAGGTACAATGTTGTTTAATTTCGATAGAGTATCATGGAAAAAAGACAACATTTTCAAATATCAGTATTTTATAACATCCAGTAGTTTTTTTTATAAGATTTAAGTGAATATAAAAATGATAATTGGAAAATATTTGCTTTGATAGCAGCTTTAAGAAAACAATCGAAAAATACTTTTTGCTTGGTTTAATACTTTAAGCTCCTCTTTTTTTTGGCTTGTTGGCCCCTCACAACTGCAACATAAAACGTGGCCCCTGAGGACCCTGCTTCTCAACCCTTTCATTGCATTTTGGAATCTGTCCAAATATTTGAAGGGTTGTCAGAATGTATCAAATTGATTTAGAGATAAACAGCGAGTCAATATCTGAAGGAGTTTGTGGCAATTCTTTTTTTTCTTACTAACAAAGTGTATTTAGATGATATGATTTTTAGGGTGTGGTCCTCAGAGAGTTGGAGAAGCAAAAACTTCTTCATGAAGAATATAGAAGACTATGAGTCAGTGCAGGCGTCTGGCTTGTCCAACTAGATCAACCAGAATGTTAACTCAGATAAGATGAAAACCAGGCTGCTGGAGTGAAACCACGAGATTGAAATATCTGTAATTATATATGATAACAATTCCCTTTTTACCCTTACATTGTGCGATAATACCTTATGGTTGAAACCTTTGGAGGAAGATAATGAAAGGCTTGTGAAACTACAACAAATGTATAACAGCGAACTAACAGCTCTGTGCTTCATAACGAATCTAGACAGGCATGTAGTCTCTGTGTTCCTCTCTCTTGTGAGACTTTAAACCAGATCTAATTTCTGTTCTTTGTTTAAGAACATTTGTTAAGTCAGATCTCTAACCTGATAGTTTCACTGTGAATATTGACCTTTTATTTTATTTTTTCTAGAACTCTGTTGCATGTTGACACTCGATTTTCTGTCTTTAATAAGAAATATTATTTTAATTTTAATTTAATAAGAAAAAAAAAGCTTATTATTTCTATTTTATTTCATTATTGTTTTTGTTATTTTAAATGTGTACTGTATGTTTAATATTATGTGTTTTGAATACCAACATTTCCCTAATGTGACACAATCAAACCAATCAATTATTTACTAAAGTTATATGAATGATTATGATCATAGAGATAGAGAGATGGATAGGGAGAGAAATGGAAAGAGATAGAGTGATAGAACGATAGATAGAACGATAGATAGAACAATAGAACGATAGATAGAACGATAGAACGATAGATAGAACGATAGAACGATAGATAGAACGATAGATAGAACGATAGAACGATAGATAGAACGATAGAACGATAGATAGAACGATAGAACGATAGATAGAACGATAGAACGATAGATAGAACGATAGAACGATAGATAGAACGATAGAACGATAGAACGATAGATAGAACGATAGAAAGAACGATAGAACGATAGATAGAACGATAGAACGATAGATAGAACGATAGATAGAACGATAGAACGATAGAACGATAGAACGATACATAGATAGATAGATAGATAGAACGATAGAACGATAGAACGATAGAACGATAGAACGATAGAACGATAGATAGATAGATAGATAGATAGATAGATAGATAGATAGATAGATAGATAGATAGATAGATAGATAGATAGATAGATAGATAGATAGATAGATAGATAGATAGATAGATAGATAGATAGATAGAACGATAGATAGAACGATAGATCGATAGATAGATCTTTATTGATCAGGAGATCTTCGGGAACTTATTTAGATACTGTGTTATTCGTCACCAAAACAACATAAGCACAAATGTAAAAAAAACTAAATTGGTTCAAAGCTCCAATATTCTAAAGTCTGTTAGTCATTTTTGTGTGTTTTTCGTGTACACAAATGACAATTGTATCCACTCTAACACTCTCCCCGGCTTCCTCTGTGACTATTAGTCCCCAAACGGTGAAGATCATCCCACACATTCCCACATGCTCCGTCTTGTTTTACAGGAAATGGGCATCATCAGACACTTTTCTGAATTTTCCAGCCCATTTACTCGCCATGCCACTATCATCTCTCGGCCCGGGGACGATGCTCCCTCTCCCTTTCATTTTCAGCCTGATGTATCACAGCCGGGTTCTCCGAGTGTGAAGAGGATTGGAAGAGATACCCCACACAAACACAAATGGAACTTTGTCCAAAAAATATGAGTCCATTCTTTTCCACTTTTCAATCCCGGGTAAAACATTCATGATCTAATGTTTAACTCGGAGATTCTTTGCCGTGCTGCTCGACACAGGATCCAATTTGTAGTCGGGGAATGAATTATTTAGGAACTTTTAAAAGCACGGGATTGTAAAATCAATAGTGTCAGTCGAGCTCGTTTCAAGCTAAGTTGCTTAAAAGAAGCTCCGTGTGCAGGTTGTTAGGAATTCACTCGTAAAGTCCTCCAGAGGTTCTGGGAAAATATTATATATTGTTGACCTGAATACGAGACGTGACGGAAACTACTTTGCTATAGTATTTCAGACGAGATAAGGAACGGGGAAAATAGTTGTGAAAAATTATAAAGATTTTTTTGAATAGTAGATTTAAGAGTAGATGTCGAAGAAACAGCTATTGGTAAAAAAAAAAGATTTAATTCAGATATGAATCATTTGTTCTTCATGACAGGTATCACTTTAGGGAATCTATCAGCTGACACTTTGAGTGACAGTTACATATTTGGGCATATTTTGGATAAAATTACAATTGATTTGGGGAAAATTATTTGATTATAGTTGAAAATTGTTTGATTATAGTTGAAAATTGTTTAATTACAGTTAAAAGGGTTTGGTTATAGTTGAAAATAGTTGAATTATAGTTGAAAATTGTTTGATTATAGTTGAAAATTGTTTGATTATAGTTGAAAATTGTTTGATTATAGTTGAAAATTGTTTGATTACAGTTGAAAATTGTTTGATTATAGTTGAAAATTGTTTGATTATAGTTGAAAATAGTTTAATAATTGTTGATTTTTTTTTAATTATAGTTGAAAATAGTTTTAATTATAGTTGAAAATAGTTTAATTAAAGTTGAAATTAGATGAATTATAGTTGAAAATTGTTTGATTATAGTTAAAAATTGTTTGATTATAGTTGAAAATAGTTTAATAATTGTTGATTTTTTTTTAATTATAGTTGAAAATTGTTTTAATTATAGTTGAAAATTGTTTGATTACAGTTGAAAATAGTTTGATTATAGTTAAAAATAGTTTGATTATAGTTGAAAATAGTTGAATTAAAGTTGAAAATAGTTGAATTATAGTTGAAAATTGTTTGATTATAGTTAAAAATAGTTTAATAATTGTTGATTTTTTTTTAATTATAGTTGAAAATTGTTTTAATTATAGTTGAAAATTGTTTGATTATAGTTAAAAATAGTTTAATAATTGTTGATTTTTTTTAATTATAGTTGAAAATTGTTTTAATTATAGTTGAAAATTGTTTGATTACAGTTGAAAATAGTTTGATTATAGTTAAAAATTGTTTTAATTATAGTTGAAAATAGTTTTAATTATAGTTGAAAATAGTTTGATTATAGTTGAAAATTGTTTGATTACAGTTGAAAATTGTTTGATTACAGTTAAAAATTGTTTGATTATAGTTGAAAATAGTTTAATTAAAGTTGAAAATAGTTGAATTATAGTTGAAAATTATTTGATTATAGATGAGAATTGTTTTATTATAATTGGAAATTGTTTAATTACAGTTAAAAGGGTTTGATTATAGTTGAAAATAGTTGAATTATAGTTGAAAATTGTTTGATTATAGTTAAAAATAGTTTAATAATTGTTGATTTTTTTTAAATTATAGTTGAAAAATGTTTTAATTATAGTTGAAAATAGTTTGATTACGGTTGAAAATTGTTTAATTATAGTTGACAAATCATCATGTTCCATAGAGTATCTATACCAAGTATTTAAAATATCCGACGCTGTCACTACAATGCAAGTCTTAAGATATATCCAATTTAAATATTACAAACGTGTAATACAATCCTAGATTAGTGATCCAATTTAGACTATCCGCCTCAGAACGCTCCCCCTATTAGCGTTCCTTTAACGTTGTTTTCCCGGCTCCATGTGTTCAGCTGCCCAGATAGCAGAGGACGACCCATGTGTCACACTAATGACAAAATCAGTTTCAGCTCATGGAGCACTTTTCAATTCAAGTCATCTCCACACATTTGTCAGCGACGCCAGCCTGATGGTTTCCCCGCTACTCCTCATCAACACACGCTATCAATCAAACACACCTCCAGCGCGGTGCAGCAATAATCAGGCGGGTCATCAGGATTTACCAGCGCCGGGGTTTGTGCTCAACCGGTGACTGATAAACAGGTGCTGGTCAAATAAGCATGAGAGTGTGTTGCAGACTGATTACATTCACTGCTGGAAACGTCTCTTCTGGCCACACAATCCTTCAAAAAGTTCTGTCCCGTGTTGGGTATGAATCACTGCTGGGATGTGTATGATGCATAAATCTGCTTCCTCCGATATCTTATTGCTGTTATTTACTTCATGACAGGTATAGCTTTAGGAAATCTATCAGCTGACACTTTGAGTGACAGTTACATAGAGCGTATTCTTAGATCTTTTGGATAAAATTACAATTGATATAGTCGAACATTGTTTGATTATAGTTGAAAATAGTTTGATTATAGTTGAAAATTGTTTGATTATAGTTGAAAATAGTTTATTTATAGTTGAAAATAGTTTGATTATAGTTGAAAATTGTTTGATTATAGTTGAAAATTGTTTGATTATAGTTGAAAATGTTTGATTATAGTTGAAAATTGTTTGATTATAGTTGAAAATGGTTTGATTAAAGTTGAAAATGGTTTATTTATAGTTGAAAATAGTTTGATTATAGATGAAAAATAGTTTGATTATAGATGAAAAATATTTGATTATAGTTGAAAATAGTTTATTTATAGTTGAAAATTGTTTGATTATAGTTGAAAATAGTTTGATTATAGTTGAAAATAGTTTGATTATAGTTGAAAATTGTTTGATTATAGTTGAAAATGTTTGATTATAGTTGAAAATTGTTTGATTACAGTTGAAAATTGTTTGATTACAGTTGAAAATTGTTTGATTACATATTAAAATGGGCTAATCATAGTTGAAAATTGTGAAATTATAGTTAAAAATATTTTAATTATAGTTGGAATTTGTTGAATTATATTTGAAAATTGTTTAATAACAGTTGGAATTTGTTTGACTGCAGTTAAAAATGTGACTATTTCTGAACACCGTTTTAATAGAGTTGAAACTGGTTAAAGATATGAACACATCGTAAAATAAAAACGTTATCAAAATCATTTGATTTGATTTCAAGCCTAATAATATCTCCAATGCATCATTATTCCAAATCAATGTAAATACTTTTCTCCTCACAGCTGTTAAAGAGCCAACATGTAGCTGTTAAATCTGTGTTTGTGGCTCCCCTAGTGTTAGAATAGTGCACCTGCATTAATGATTTTTTTTTTATTTTCCACCGTTTCTCTATGTTTACATTCATGTTGAAAACAAAATAAAGGAACATTTGTATTGTTTTATCTTCCTGGTCATTTGAAGTAAAGTATTTCACGTGTAAACATTTCTGTAATTCAGTTTATTTAATAGAAAACCTGAAATGTTGCTTCTCCTCCAGCAGGTTCATTCCTTTCTTAGCTCTGAAGCTTCTATGTATGCAGGCAGGAGAGTTGCTAGTTAATAATTACACAGAGAACTGTCACTGCAACGATAAGAAATCAATGCAACCGTCTGATCACATCATGTGTGGGCTCGGTTGCCCACCAGTATCTTTCACTGCTCTCTCAAGTGTCCACTTAAAAAAAGAGAGATCTCTAGGAGTGCATGTACACATGTGACGACAGCCAGACCACACGCCTCATGCCATGCTTTCAGCTCATAATGCAGTTTATGGACCGCGTCGGTTCCTTCCACAGTATCAACACTGGGAGAATGAATCGATGATTCAGCGTTTAATGGACGTATAATGGACTTTATTTATTCATGGTGTGTCTAGACGAGATGGAAACAAGTGTTGGGTCAGAGATGAGTCGTTTGAAACTGTGGCCATATGATTGAAAATGTTTCCACGTGTAGTGTCGTTGAGTGGCCATGATATTTGTTTGTAGGTGGCATCGATGTCTAGAACCGATGAAGTTTCGTGAAGCAGAGTTTTTGTTGTTTTTTTTACAGTCAGGAGATTCTCTAGGTTTGAAAATAATATCATTTACTTTGCAATTATAACATTTGTTAGTGCACATGTTTCAACTTTAATTAAACCATTTTACCTATAATTAAACTAATTTATGCTGTAATATAAACAATTTATGCTATATATAAAAAAAAAAATTCAGCTGTAATCAAAAAATGACGTATTGTCAAACAATGTTCAACTGTATGTAAAACAAATCCACTTTATTCAAACAATTTTCAACCATAACCAAACTTTTCAACTGTAATGAAACAATTCTTAAAAATAATTAAATCCTTTTCAATTTCAATCCAATATTTTTTAACTGTAAACAAATTTGTTCCAAAAAGTATTGTATTGTTGATAGTTTAAAAGATACGAAGCCATCACTGTGACAGAGAGAAATCAAACAATTTTCAACTATAATCAAACAATTTTCAACTATAATCAAACGATTTTCAACTATAAACAACACTTTTCAACTATAATTAAACAATTTTCAACTATAATCAAAGAATTTTCAACTATAAACAACAATTTTCAACTATAATCAAACAATTGTAAACTATAATCAAACAATTTTCAACTATAATCAAACAATTTCCATCTATAATCAAACAATTTTCAACTATAATCAAACAATTTCCAACTATAATCAAACAATTTCCAACTATAATCCAACAATTTTCAACTATAATCAAACAATTTCCAACTATAATCAAACAATTTTAACTATAATCAAACACTTTTCAACTATAATCAAACTATTTTCAACTATAATCAAACAATTTCAACTATAATCAAACAATTTTAAACTATAATCAAACAATTTTCAACTATAATCAAACAATTTTCAACTGTAATCAAACAATTTTTAACTATAATCAAACTATGTTCAACTATAATTAAACAATTTTCAACTATAATCAAACTATTTTCAACTCTAATCAAACTATTTTCAACTATAATCAAACAATTTTCAACTATAATTAAACAATTTTCAACTATAATCAAACTATTTTCAACTTAAATCAAACAATTTTCAACTATAATCAAACAATTTTCAACTATAATCAAACAATTTTCAAATATAATCAAACAAAGCTACATTTCTCTTGTCACAATTACATTGATGGTCAACCGAAAATACAAACTTCTAATGATGTTGAATGGAAAAGGGAACTATTATTTTCCTGTTTTCTATTTCTGTTTTACCCAAAAATATTCCCATTTTCAACGCTTAATTTTGGCTATATATATATATATTTTTATATATATATATCCTGTTGAGTATAGTAAAATTAAAAAAACTGTAAACGATTCATAGGGCACTCATTTGTGTTAATAAAGATTATTAATGAAAATAAAAAAGGTAAAAACACGTCTTTGGGACCAATCGTAAAAACCACCAACAAAATGGCCGCCATTGAATTGTGTTGAAAAAAGACACCCTGAGGTCTCCTGGTGTTAAAGACTCACCCAGAATGAGATTACAGGCTTCAAGGTCCTTCACAAAAGTAGAATTGAAATGAATAAATCACTTTAATTTGCTTTCATTGCAGGGTCAGAGGTTATCTAAAGCATATAAAAAAAAGGAGGACTGATTAAAACATGGAGACTTAATTCCTTTTTTCATTGCCAATCAATAGTCTTTAGGAGCGCTCGCTGAAGTCGCCCCCGACCCCGAGACGGTCCTGACACCACGAGGCTGATTTGCTCTGATAGCACAGAGAGGGAAACATTTTTCTCTGACACTTTGGCTCCACGGACTCATCCTTCACAGACCCCTCCATGTCCCTGGAAGTGAAAGAGAAACCCTTCACCGAGCTTCTCCTCCCACCTGATGCTCTTTTAATCACCCCGGCTCGCGCCGTCCGACCCCCGACAATGTCAGAACCTCTGGATCCGTCTCGTCCTGGTTCACTTCGAGATGAACGCCATCGACAAATGAGCAGTTTTTTATACTGGAAGATATTAGTTGGATTATAACTTCAGACTTTAGACTGTCTATATTGTCATTGCCCAGAAGGACACAGCAGTGAAAAACTGCTAATGAAATTCCGTTGCTTGGCAACCGTTAAAAAAAACACAGTATAGGATGATTGTATAAATATAAATATTATTAAGTTATAAATAGTGCAATTTAATATAAACAGAATAAATTAATGTTTTAAATATGGCATATCATAAATGTATATAAAGTATAAATATAAATATAAATAAGTAAAAATTAGTGCAATATATATATAAATAGAACAAATAAATAACATTTTAATTATTATTATTATTATATTTTGCATTCAAGATGCTAATATCTAGCAGCTAGCCCCTGCAATATGTCTGTATCTCAAAACAACAATAGAAACAATGATAATAATAAAAAAAAAAATTTAAAAAACGACTTCTTGTCATGCCAGGCTGGACGAATAAGATTTTGTATTATGACTATTACTGAGAAATACGTTATACTTTACATTATTTTAATACCAAGTTACAAAAACATTAGCATCGTGATTCAAACTTCGCGATTATTTTCCGAGTAATCTGTTCCTTTTTTGCGTTACAGGTAGAAGTGTTAGTCCAAAAAGACACATCAAAAATATCAAAATATCTCCGTATTTGTACTTGAACTCTTTAGACGGTAGAAACTGCTACATTAGCCTCTTAGCTTCTGCTCAAACCAGCCTAAAAAATAGACTCAATGAAGGTTTTTCATGTTTTTAACGAGGTATTTGGATATTTTTTTAAAATCTTTCTTTTTCCAGACTGCCACATGGACATCCATTTTTGTCTATAACTCTAAAAATTGATCTCAGTCGACACAAGAGCGAGTAGAAAATGAGTGTAAGCTTGTATTTTGGGTGAACTATCACTTTAAGGTCCTTCAGTACATTTTGTTTTACGACAATGTTTTTTTTCCCCCTTATATTGAAGGATCTTACGATTTAGGATTCGGGCCAAAATAAATCACATATAAAATTGAGGTTATGATTAAAAAATGAAAATCCCAAAACTATCATAACATGATAAGGATATAAAATAAAGTCTTATATCTACTGTCCATGCTGTCGTAATGTGCCCTGAACCTCCCAAACATAAAGGTAGGAAGTCAGAAATTAAGTTGTGTAGTGAGCATTATGCTTTTTCTGGTTTAAATTAATACTTTTTTTAAATAAATCACATATTTTTTATCACGTTTAAGACTCAAACCTAGTCCTCGTTGGTGTCTCTACACTCAACAAAAGATAAACATGAAGAAAAAACCAAAAGTACTCGAATAGTATAACGATTAGACATTAAATGAACGACAATAGAGATTCTAATCTAAATGTAAAATTGCGTTTATCAATATCAAATCATGTTTGTGAATTGTTTCCAGCTTTTATTATAGAAATTCTAGTCAGTGTTGACACCGAATTACAGATCTTACAGCTTCAGATCGAATCGTAATTCCGTGTTTTTTTTTTTTCATGGAAGGTTGTGAAGGTGTGTCACGAATACGTTTGGATATCGAGCAGCGCTGCCTGGAATATGAGTCGCCAGTTAGCGAAGGAGCGCTCGCACACCGAGCCAGCGAGACACGAACTCCATCACAGATGGTGAAATGTAGCGCCAGGTCGGTGAATGGGCTCTTGTCAGACGAAGAAGAGAAACAATGGTGATGTGGCGGCAAGAAGAAAAAAAAAGAAACATGAATGTTTATTTCAAGGACACTTGTCAAAACGGCAATAAAAGACGGTGCATTTATTACTTGAAAGACTCTTGTCCTCGGTTTCAGTTGGAAAAAAAAACTCCAACATTAAAAATTCCCAAATGGAATTTTGAAAGAGGAAGTTTTAGATTAGATTAGATAGACTTTGTTAATCCCTCTGGAGATCTCCTTTGGAAAATTGGGTTTCCAGTTCACAGCAGACGATTTAGCATAAATGAATCCCACATTTGCCTTTTATATGTATTAGCATTACATATTTACAAACTGTTTTAATCTTGCAAAACTATAAATTATAAAGCAGAAAAAGAAAAAATTGAAAATATTGTCTCTGGCTCCCCAAGCTTTCAAACTATGTGGCTCCTTCATCACGCTGTTGCCAAATACAGCATGGATTAACGGACTAAGAAATCTTGGATATTGTCTTTTTTAAATACTTTTTAAATTGTCATTTTTTGCATTTTTGTTTTAATTTCTTGGACAAACTTTGAATCAATTTTTGAAAGTAAAACTGTGAAGCTAGCTTGATGAGAAAACGATCAACCGACGTGACATGGTTTCTCTTTTGTCAGAACCGTTCCTATTTTTCTCCACACACAGATTTGAAGATCACCAACATTTATTTTTCATCTCAAAAGAGAGGAGATGTTTGGGGAAAAGATTCCTGGTCAGTCTTGTTGTACATTCCACTCAGCAAATGTTACTTTCTGACTCTAGTACTGGCGTCGTTGACCCGATGCCCCTCATTTAAAGCGGTTCTGGAGCCGAGCTCTGCTCTGATATTCTCATTTCTAATCCTGTCCTTCCTTGTCGCTCCCAATGAAAATCTGAGCGACTGCAACTGTGTTTCTTCCACTTCCACCTCTTATCAGGAGATCACTGACAGTTTTCTCCACCATTTTACCTTTAACTTTTGTTCTATCTTCCTTAGATTCATCTCGACAACTTTTAATTCACAAATTTAATGTCAAAAAGCCTCAAATTCATTCAGTAAATATGGGAATAAATGGAATTAGTTAAAATTTGTATTTGATCTAAATTACAAAACGGCCTCATTGTCATTTTTGACAGAAAGTCTTTTACAAAATTCCCTTTTTTTTAACTTTTTAAACGTACCAATAATTAAAATACCAATAATAATATGTTGATAAAATTAAAAGTGGTCTTTAAAAACTTTTTCTGAAAAGCAAACTATCTAGGACTAAATAGATAATATTTCTAATGAAAGCAATGAACGGTTTCCACGATATTAAATATGTCCAGTGATATATATATATATATATACAGTATATATCAATATTTATCTGTATTCATACACTTGCTACAATGATTGATATCTAATCAATAAGCCTTCCTGCTGACATAACCTTGGAATAGAGTTGATACATTGTCTCGACAACATGATTCAAAATGTTTTCATTATTTAATTAAATTATTCAATAAAAAGAATTCCAAAGATTTAATTCTCAATTAAATTAAATTATTAAAAAATATTATATAAAAAATGTGTAGTGTTACTGTTGTAGAAACATTTTATATTGGATTTAAAAGGCTACAAATTCAGAAAATATTGAATTCATTAAATGTATTTTTGAATTATTGGAATTAGTTCAAACTACATGTGTAAAAAGATTTTCTTTTTTTGTTTGAATAAGTGAATTCTTTATGAAATTAATCATTAAAACAAGTAATGAATCCTGACAGTGCACCAAAAATCTATACCCATAAATGTCTAGGTTTATTTATGTCTGAAGTGGTGACACGTCGTCATCCTCTTAATGAAGAGCTACAGGAACATAGTCACGGATTCCCTCCGCGACGGTTGTTTGTGAAGATAAACAGGATGTTTCCAGAGGTGTCCGTCAAAATCGGGGCTGCCATGTGTGATGCCTCCGTGCCACGAGTAATTGACAGAACGTCAACATGACGGGTGGGCGCCAAGGTGTCACGCTGGTGACAGTCCCTCCGCCTGGATTCCGCTGATCTTGACGTCGTCGCTTGTTGTTGTCAAGCGGCTAAATGGAGAGGACATGTGACGAATTCGGCTTCAGTGTACTAGGAGACAATGAGCTTGTCCAAGTTGCTTTTCCCTTTTTGATAGTCGTTTGTTCCCTTTCATGCTTCGTTCTGTTCCCTTGTTCACTGGGTTTGATCTGACAAGCCAGGCCAGCGCCGCATAATTCGCTAGAACTTCATGCACGAGACACTTATTTTCACTACATCGTATGGTTTAGGAAACAATAAAAGATTCTTATTTAAAAATGAACATATTTTGAGAGGATTGACGTGAGGAAGGTGGGAAGTTTAAACCCTTGTAAATTAACTTTTACCAAACATATGCTACGTTTATGAACTCACACGTATTGGACTGTTATTTATACATTTAATTTTTCAACCACTTCGATTTCATTATTGGAAATTTTCTTTCTTTTTCTTTTTCTTCTTTGTTTTTCAAGCATTTTTGTTTTAAACAACGTCATTCCATAATATCTATATTGGAAGTTTTTATTTAATATTGAATTCAATCATTTATACATACATATATACTAGGGCTGCACGATTAATCGTTAAAAAATCGGGGCCTCGATTCCTATATATTGACGATCTCATTTCCAAGTCACGACGCTTAATTAAAAAAATAATAATTTTACCGCATTTTGATCAGGGACGTCACCTGCATAAAAACAAGCGCTTCTTTTCGTCCCTCAACAAGTGAAAATAGTATGTATATTTATTGTTTTTTGTTCAATAAAGTGCAATAAATATCTATATTGAGGGAAAAAATAGTCGTGAGAGAATCGTGATCTCAATTCTTAGCAAAACAATCGTGCAGCCCTAATATATACATTTGTGGACTTCCCTTTTTGGTCCTAAGAGATCACTTATCTCACATTTGTCCAGAGGTTGTTCTGTATTTCCCAGAGTTTGAGGTGTTGTCGGGGGAAGTCTTCACTTTGTGTGCCGCCCTTCAGTGTTCGAACTACATGGAATGTGAACTACCGTTTCACACAATATATCATTAGATTTGAATGTAAACTCTTGGAGAAATAAAAAAGTAAAAATAACATATTTTAGGCTAGTTGTCAAAGAAGTCCAAAGTTACTGTCAACAATTGCCTCAGGAAATCGGATTATAAATTGTTAAAAAAGGCATTAAAAAGAGTTTTCATGACTGGGTCAAGTTCAATTATCTGATAATTCTGAAAAAAAAAAAAACCCAAAAAACACATTGAAATCCAAACAGGTTTTGCCCGGTGTCGGTATGCTGGTGTTTGAGTGATGAATTATGGAGTCCTGGACATGACAGGATAAAAAAAACTCCATCAGCCAAATTAGCTCATGGCTTTTACTTGGTTTTGTTTAGACATTATTTATATTCCCGTATAATTCTGAAGAATGCACTACATTAATATTATATTTGTTAGACTAGAAGAGAGATATTACATTGTATTCTTTTTCATTCATTTATAAATGGGACCAACTTAAGGGAAGCCTTTGGTCGTGGTTTCTAGTGAAGGTGCGCTCGGTTTGCTTACCCAGCTGTCCAGGAAAGGTGTAATGTGCGCAGGTAAGACCAATGTTTATGGTGAACAAAAAACAAACAAAAAACGAGTTAGACTTACAAGGGTTAGTTATTCCTCAAAAACAATATCTCTTGCTGTGACTGATGCCAAAATATTTATAAAAATGGCTATATCACAAGAATAATTTAAAAACAATCATGTTAAAATGTTAATAACTAAATGGAACTGTAGCCATGAGCGATACTGATTGATGATGTGAACAGGATGTACTAATTAAAAGATTTAAATAACCTTGACTTACTGGCCGCGGCATAGTCATTTTTTTTTAACCATGTTATGTCTGGGGCTCCTTAAGAAAATTGTAAAATCAACATTTTTTGTTCAGTCGTGAAAATGACAGGGAATGAATAACAATTTGAAATCAGACTAAAACCTCAAATTCAGGTCAAATCCGGACGTGACTCTTCCACACTGACAACACGACATGATCACTTATCAAAGTCTGTTCTATGCATGAAGAATGAAACCAAAGATGCCGCTGAGATCGTCAGCATGTTTCATTGTGCGCTACAAAGCATCTCATCTATTGAACAGTCTTCAGCATCTCTATCTCGCTCGACTCGCCCTGTACATCCTCTCTATTCCCATCCACCGCCCACACATGGCTTTGATGCAGTTACATGTTTCTTAGTCACACACTTGTGGGCTTTGATAGCTCTAAATCAGTTAAACGGCCTGTTTGCGCTTCATGAATGGTCTTGTAACACAGCGGCGCGGCTCATTACGGTCCAGGTGGAGCAGGGTTTATAGGGACGACGCTCGCAAGAACGACACCGTGATCCGATCAGCGTGTCCTCATCAACCTACATCCGACTCGGCGGCTAACTTGATGTTTTCTCCGACACCTGCGTTGCCGGATCAACAATCGTTATTTTTGAAAACGCCAGAGTGTTCCTTGCATGGCAACATCACGCGCACAAATATGTACGACTCACAGAGATAATCGAAAAACACGACCTTCTTTTCGCCGTCTGACGGTTATTATTGGATAGTAGGGCTGGAACAACAGGTCCACGAGGATGACAATCCATCAGTGCCGTGAGCAACTACGCTGTCA
Organism: Callionymus lyra; assembly: GCF_982586985.1. Classification (NCBI taxonomy): domain Eukaryota; kingdom Metazoa; phylum Chordata; class Actinopteri; order Syngnathiformes; family Callionymidae; genus Callionymus; species Callionymus lyra. Next base: position 8,990,967 of record NC_141821.1, read on the forward strand.
AAAGCTTCTTAGGTTTGGAAGCATTTCATCTTAGAAATGTCGGATAATAGGAATAACAAGAGGTCGCACGTCACAGAGGCAGGTCCGTGATGCGCGGACTTTAAGGACATATTGTCTTGAAGGCACTTTCTAAACGTAATGTCACTATCAATTCAATGGATGAAGAGAGCCTGATGAGATTTAAGTAAATAAAGACTTTAATGATACTCCAAAGAAGAATTAAGTAAATAGCGGAAGATGATTTTGTCACTATACATTATCCATTTTTATTACTTAATTATATAATATGTAACATTTTCGTGACTCCCACTTTAACGCAGTTACCTTGCTCTCCGTTGACTTGCTGGTTCAAACTTTAGTGCTACTTAATAGATACATATATTCTTACACAAACATACAACTTTGAATCTGTGGGCACAGACCTGTAACACAAACGTCCAATGAAATTATTTTTGAATACGTTAAAAGTGTCACGTTTTAAACACACTTTACATTTATTATATGGAAAACAGCCCCGGACCACTTCAAGTTTAACTAATGTGTTGATTTAAGTGTGTCTTATATAGATGTGTGACTCGATGTGTTTTTACAACACTATTTTCATTGAAAACACTGTTTTTCTGGAGATTCAATCTTGTTTACCATAAACACACCCACTCTGCTGCGATTGGTCAAACATTGAGGTTTGTCACAGCACGTAATCAATCCCAGAAGTCTCCGCCTCCAAGGGACTCTTTGTATGAACAAAGCGGGGCACGATCACGGCTCATGAGACATAATGGAATCTCGTAACCTCTCGTTCGTCCAGATTTCAGAGCAACTTTATAAAGTAATAAATTGAAAACATGGTCATGATGAGGAACTTACTGCATCTTGGAGAGAAAGACTTTAACATTTAAAACATGTGAGTCAGGAGAGTTGGGTTTTTAAATCAGTTGCCTATGAAGAATAAACATAAAATATTTATTTGGTTTTTAATTGTTAAAACTAGACATTCTCACACGCTGAGGTTGATTAGTTACAATTGTGGTTCATCTATCCGTCGTCGTCGAAGACTAAATGTTGCTTCAACAAACTGTGGATATATAATAAGTCTGGAAATGATCGTGGGGTAAACAAGCAGTTACAGCTCTCAGAGAAAGCAGGATGAAACACATCTGTTAATCTCTGGTCGCTTCTTAAATCTACAAAAGGATTTTTAGAGTTTCAACCACGTCTCAAACCTTTCCCACTCCTACGTCCACCAATCCTTTCTTGGCTCACTCCAATTGTCGACTCCTGTCCCGAGGGAGTTAGGAGAGCTAATGGCTTTGTGCTCGAGTCGTAGCCATTAATCAGAGCCCCATTAGCTAGACCCATATAAAGCTGAGGACTAATGGATACACAGGAGTAAGCGGCCCTGATAAGGACTCTGAAGACGGGCAGGAGGGCCGGGGAAATCACAAAGTGGCACAGGAACGTGGTCTGGTCCCGGTAACGGGAACAGAATCTGCCGTCAAATCTTGGCGTCGTTCTGGTGGATCACAGTTTTATCGTTAATAAAATCATAAAACAAAAAGACACAAAACTTTTGACCTCCACTGCTGGGCCGATGACAATTAAACATTCGCTTATCGCATTAACTGTGGAGCTAATATGATAAGGTTGATGGTTTGAAACTTGTCTCTGAAGATTATACTCACATGGAGTCAAATCAGCAGTGACTCAACTATTCACAAGTGATGGTGATACTTAAATTATTATTATACTTTTTAATGTTCAGAGAGTTTGACAGATTCAGAGATGATTGATAACATTATATTTGTAAATTAAAGTTTGGTAGTGGATTAACGCACACATTTAATTATGGTAAAAATAAAGAACAGGTGGTAAGAACCTTATTTGTATATATATTTGTAGAATAAAACGTTTTTAACAATTATTCAAATTCTCTATATCTTTTTTGACGACGAATTCAGATATGTTATTGCATTGATAAACAATATTAAATTGTATAACACAAAATAAAAATGAATTGTTGCCCCTAAATTGGGTTATGAACCCCACATACAAGCTAATACAAGCTGTATTTTGTTGTGTTGGAGCAACGAAAAAAAAAAATCATTGTATTTATTTATATATATAAAAAAATGTTTTGTTTTTTTTAGTTTTTTTTATAATGATCAAATGTCCGATTTTGGGGGGTTTTAGGTATATATTTTATTGAAAATTGTTTTGATTGTTTAAATGTTTTGTGACCCTGGTCTGGAAAAGCTCTCTATAAATATAAATTACTTACTACTTTAATGGGGAAATAAAATATATATATTTTAAAAGTGAAGCCAATGCTAAAATACAAAAAGCCGCAGTTTGTTCAGTGTCCACTTGAGGCTGGCAAATGTACCACCAAAAAATAAAAACAGCCAGAGCATTGTCGACATATAAAAATATGACTTATTTTTTTATTTTACATTTCGTGTATTAGCTGCTCTAGCGTAGCATCAGCCAATCAAAATCGTGCCCGCCCAAACAAAGTCTAAGCTAAACAAGAACTCATCCACCAACGTTACAATCCTCATTTTATAAAGTCTGTGCTTATTTCCCAGCTAGTCCTCGGTGTGATCACCGGTTTACTCCGAGGGTGTTATCATCCGGGATCTCGCTCCAACTTTTCTCCTCATTACGACTCGCTGGATTTCGCTGAGTCGGGAGACACTCGACAGCAATTATCCAGAGCAGGGAGTCAGCAAGTAAGCGGCGGCGCTTCTGAAGGAGAGCCCTGTTAGCCGCAGACGACACCTTGTTCGCCGAGTCAGATTGCTCTCATCAGAGCACAAACCTGCGTATGACGGAATATCTCGTCTTTGGTCACGATGAAAGCAAAGAAGGGCCGACACAAACAGAGCCAATTTAATAGCTTACAGAAGGAGTGGGTGGAATAGAGAAGGAGCCGCTGTGATGCATTACTCTGCCCATAGTAATGACACGTTGGAAACTGGAATCATGGAGCGCAGCTGCATCTATGAAAGTGTCTTAGTGGGGTTTTTTTTCCCCTCCATAGTACAATAGATGGTTGAATGACATGAAAAGTTATTGTATGGAAAGTACCACTTATGTTAAAATAGGACATTCGTGACAGGGAATGACATCCGCCCACGTACGTCAGCATTGTTTAGTTCGGGCCCTTTTTATTTAACATTAACAACTTGAACATTCTTGCAGAGCTAGTATGAGGGAGTGAGCGCAGGTACTATAACAATGTGAAATACTGCTCCTAAAATCATCTTTATTATTCTAATTGATGCTAAACTCTTAAGATCTTAAAAAACATCTTAAGACGTTTCTATTTGTTCAGGCTTTTCCTTGATTTTCTGGAACTCCTGTGTTGTTCTCAGTATTATCTTGATTATTAAAGTGTATATACTTTTTTGAGTATTGTTTTGATTGTTTAAGCTCTTTGTGACCCTGGTCTGGAAAAGCGCTATATAAATAAATATTACTTACTTACTTACTTACTAAACTAACAATGATAATCACATGACGATTAAAAAAAAATGATCTTACCGAATCGTTATGCTGATCAAAAAATTGTTCCCTGTCTGAAGTAGTCAAAGGAATAAAAAAGGAATAAAGAGCAGTTTTATTCCTACATTGCACTGATACACTTACAAGGTTGGTTTGAAAAAAATACTTCAAAATACTAAAAGTACCTCAAAATTTGTGTCATAACATTTTTTATCACAATGGACTTGTGCCAAGGGCCGGACCAACGACAGCAGGTGAATTACTAAGATTGTTGCGGAACAATTGTTACGAAAACTGTCTGCTTCTTTTCGAGGGCAACTCAGTAATGTAGAAGGTAAAGAGGTGCTCAAAGGCGGATGAAGACCCTGATGGAAATAAAAAATGTCAAACTTCCAATGATGAATTAAGAATATATTAACAAATGGAGATTTCTAATAAGTCAAATTTCAGTTAAATGTACACCATATTTAATATATGGTAGATAGGTATGTTAGTGTATGAAAAAGTGCATGAATCATGAAAATTAAATAATTTCAACACAAAAAGAAACTCACACCCACCTAGCATTTCATAACAATATTTTAATATAGACAAAAAAGAAATGCTAACAAAATGTTTGAGCTTTTACTTTGATTACAACACAGTTGATCAACAACATGCTTTAAACCAACATTATATAAAAAAAAAAGCATTATATACTATTTGTATTTATGTTTACTGTATATTTTATTATTGCTAACATTGATTTAATTCATGATTCACACTTTAGAACTGTAGACACTGTTTTTAATGTGGTGGCCATTGTACAACTGACAAATAATTTAAGGCTAAAATGAGGTGAAACCACTGGTGCGACTTCTCTACGTCATCAACTAACATCTATCGTAAGGCTTGTTGTGAATATTATTTTATAAAGGTTAAGAGCTCTTTGATGCTGGAAAATATCAGTAGATGAATGTATGTTTATTCAGGGTAGGATGTTCTACTATCCGTATGTACAGAGACAAAAATATGGGCCAGTATAAAGAAAAGGAAAAATACAAAAGAAGATAATTAGGTCTGGATAAGAGGTTTTCAGGCTTAAATTTAACATAACATTTAAAAGTATAGTGTTGAATACATGTAGATAAAGCAGATTATTTTACAAGACTGTGCACCATTAACTATTTTCTTTCATTGCCTGGTGGAATACCCCCAACTTCATGAGTCTTCGTCAATTTCTGAAATATATACCAATCAGGACCACCCATAATGACCAAAGATCAGTTCGGTTGGATTTCATATTTTTTACTTCCATGTCCATGGTGTTGTGTCATCACAGACATCAAGTTTTGCACCGAGAAACGATCCGTATCAACACAGAAAAGCTGTTTTCCAAGTCAGGATTCAGCAAAAGTATTCGGCAAACCTGTGTTATACGGATTGCAATGAGACCAAGGGAGAGCATCTGAGGTAGAAGATGAGTCAGTGAGGAAGGTCCTGCACTGGACTCTGAATTTATTTATTCCAGACACTCTTAGTGTCCCATTACTCAGGCAGCAGCTGTAGAGCTCCTGCTCATTGAAACCCCGTCAAAGTCCTGTGTCAGCAGCATGGGAGGACATCGAGAGAGAGAGGGGAAAGAAACAAGAGAGAAAACAGAGGGGAGGTAGAACAATCGTCCTGCTGTCAACCTAGTTCATCTTCTCTGGCCCCTGTTTCAACTCTTATATCCAGTCCAGTTAAAGGAACGTTAAGCAACATCAGGAAAACAATCTCTTAATGTTTGGCCTTCATGTTACTCTGATTAATCACACTGACCCATTTACAATGTGCTTGTAGGATAAATACAGTGTGATACGCATTAATAAATCCAATTCCATTCCTCTGAAGCCAAATACAAATGCAGAGCCGCAACTTAATGATTCAGTCTTTGTGCGAGACTTCCTCGCTTCAACACCTGCTGCCTTATTCAGATCAATTGAAGCCCCTCCTGCCGTTTTTAAACCTGGAGAACTGGACTTCAACCATCCGTGAGCAGTGACAGTGTTGCCGATTTCACTCTGACCTTTACTACTTCACACATAAACCGTCCTCAATATTCTTGCGTAATTACTGACTTACTCATTCGTTCCTCTGCAGCTAAAACAGTTAAGATGGTTTAAAATAAAATGCATTGAAGAAAATCTACTATTTCTCGTACTCCGAAAACCGCTCAACACAATTGCCTGAAAATTAGTATCCTTACTAAAGACAAACATAAGACATGATAATGTTCTTATTGTAGGTTAGCAATAAAAATGGAAGGAAAGGAATAATGTCATTATGTACTTTGTGTTACACATTTCTCCAACCGGTTACAATTGCAGGGGGTTATGTTTGGGGAAAAAAGCCCCATGGAAACTAAAAAAGTTCAAATTTCAAGTAAACTTAGACTATATCTAGAACATACTTGAGTCATCTTGGGAACCCTTGAGTTCTTTCCTAGTCGTTTTTTGTCAGAAAAAGCCAAAAATGCCAAAAATAGCCCTTATTGTTAGCAAGAGTTTATTTCCTTCACCTCATTCCAAGAAAAAACTAAATTAGAGAGGAATTATATAAAAGTCAAAAGTCTTCTTTAAATCTTCTTTAAGCCCTTTGTCGCTTCCACGAATATTTCGGAATTTGTCGCGATCGGCCAGTAATTACGCAAGCGTTTTAAGTCAATGCTAGCATGTTTAAAATTAAATTTTTAAAAGTAAAAATGTTATGATAGTTGCCTTTTTTTTTTTTTTTTATTAAAATATTTGTTGCGTGTTTTATATCTTTTAAAGATACAAGAAATAAAATCGTTACTTCTTGTAAAGATACAATGCTGGTACCTTAAGTTTGACTTACATAATTTTCGGAAATTGTAAAGCCCAAAATCTGAATTAATTTACTCTCTTCACTCAGAGTTTTATGGGTTATTTATTTATAAAATGCATAATTTATACTCAAGACTGGGTATTCCAGCTAGTATACCAACATCTAGGGAAAAAGATGTGTCCTGGATAAAGTAATTTCCATCATAATGTTGTGACTTTTAAAACTTTCATTCATTTCTGGCTAAAAGATAAATGAAAGAGAAAATGTAGATAGGAATTTAGAAGAGAGAAGTAAAAGTAGGAGATGGATATCATCACTGTAAGATCTCACAGCACTTTGTAAACACAAGTTTACAGTTTGAGGCGATTTAGACTTATATGTAAATATTGAAAAAAAAAAAAATAAAGTCGATGCCAACACACAAGCAGGAGAGAGAAAAAGCAACATCGAAAGAACCTCAATCGACCTCCTGGATGCCAAATAGGGTTTGGCTCAGGTATGTTTAGTGGAACCAGGCCAGAGAAGCTCCAAGTTAGCGAAGCTTGAAATCCTCCCCACAGCCATAACGGCGGAGTGTGACCATATAAACAGACTCCTCTGTTCCGCTCTGAATAATTTTAAGTGCTGTGATATTGAGGAAGGAAATGAAAAGAAATAAGGAGGTTAAAGAAAAAGAAGCGGGGACATCTTAGCGAGAGAAGCACAAAAAGAGGTCGGTGTAATAGATAAAGCTGCAACATTTCAGTGCCACTATCATATCAGGTCAGACAGTGAGGTTACATAATGATTTCTTTTTTTTTCCTTGAATCAAAGAATTCCGGAAGAATGTTTTGAAGCCTCGAAATATGTTTTTTTCGACTTGGATTTCAAAAGCTGTTATTATCCCAGATGTTGATTGCTTGAGGATGGTTGGTTAGTAATTTCCAGGGTACTTATGCATTCACCCGTCGACACACTGATGACAGTAGGCTGCGACGCAGCTCAACCAACAGGAGAGATCAGGGTCGAACTTCTTCCAGAAGCCGAATACTCTTCCATCTCAACTATGACGATTATTAACTTGATGAACTACAGATGATCAATTATTCATACTTAAACTTCTAACTCAAGTTTTTGGATACATTATTTATTTATGATTTCTACATGGTGAGCCATTGAGAAATGTATGATTAAACATAAACTAAAAGATACTTCAGAAGGACAAATGTTCAATCCTTTGACCATTCAGTGAATGCATCATTTGGATCGGTTAGATATCGTAGGTATGAGCTGCTGCAACTATTTGCTTGTGAACCTTGAAAGAATCTGTGTTTTAAAATGACTAGCTTTTGGTGGGCAACATACACTAGTGACCTCAAAGTGTCTAAAAACCAATCAAATTAACGCTGTACTTAATCCATGTAACATTCAACAGCACCTTGTTGCAAACAAACATTCACACGTTTAATCCCTAAAAGCTAAAAAAAAGTGTCTTAAATAAATGTTGGACTCTATTGTACTCATCAGTATGTGTCTTTACATTGAAATATTTACCTTAGAAAATGATCTTAAGCCCCACCCACTGAGAATAATTTGTTTTTGTGGAGTTTTTTTTTTTTTACCATAACCACACCCACACTGCCGTGATTGGTCAAACATGGAGGTTTGTCACCACGCATCATCAATATCAGAAGTCTCCATCTCCAAGGGACTCATTGTATAAACAAAGCGGGGTGTCATTGCAGCTGGCTGCAGGAGGAGTGAAGCCATCATTACGTCATAATGGACTCCCCTCTCGTAACCTCTCGTTCGTCCAGATTTCAGACGGGGGAGAACTTAGTTCAAAACATGGTCATGATGAGAGATTTACTCACATGTTTTAAAATGTTGAAGACTTCTCAGATGCAGTACGTCAGGAGAGTTCTACGTTCTTTGTAAAATAAACGGGTGGTTGAAAAAGCAAAATAATTTTTGTTAAAGTAAAGCCCTTCTGTGCTTATTCCTAGAAACAATCTATGATCAAGTTGTCAACTTTGTGTTGAACTGGTTGAAGACACTTTTGGCCCAACACTTGCAGGTGAGAACAAGTATTATACAAGTTTCACTAAAATCATCGTTTTATTGTGAAACGCTTTTGTTTTGTGACATCACATCCTCCTCCCTCACGCTTCAGTTCGTCTCAGGTGAGCGAGGTGAGGTTGTGCGTGTGTCAGGCTGTTTAAGTTGCTGAATGTTGTTGCAGAGTCAATGTGTGTTGAAATATTAATTTGTATATACATTTACATGTAAGTTGGTTTGTGAGCGTTAGTTTACAGTTAGTTTAGTAGTCGGGTTATGTTATGTGTGCACGTGTGTTTGGTGCGCATTTGCAGAGGGTCTGCTGTTGCAGCTGTTGATGGTCTTACTCTGAGAAACAATGCATTTCTTTTTTATTTTTAGAGTCCTGCAGAGGAATACATGATTGATTTTTCTTTCATCTTGATCACTGCAGTGTGTGCCGAGAAAGCAAGAGAGAAAAATAAAAGAACTACTCCGGACTTAAAGACTTCATCATTAAGAACCGGACAGAACACGACACGGCTAACGGTCCAACAAGGAAGTCCCCGGATACACTTGTTTTAACAACATCGAATTTATAAACGCCATAAAAAAATGTTTCTTCCTTTTCTTCTGTTGGTAGCCTAATGCAGGGGTCCCCAGTCGCGCCGGCATTTTCCAGCCCACTATTTTGGTCCTGACACTTCCTACGTGGTGACGTTACACGTTGCAAACGCTAATGTCTTTAAAAAAAACTTAAAAATTAACATTAACATTAAAATTAACTAAACGTTAGATTTTTTTTGTTTGTTTTTTTTTACTCATAAAAAAGCTTTTGAAGAGACGTTAGCATTTGTGACGTGTGATGTCATCATGTAGGAAGTGCCCGGACTGAAATGAAAGGTTGGGGACCCTTGGTCTAATGGACCGATGATTTGTTTTACTGTGTCCTCTTTTGATAATGAGAGTCTTGTTCTCTGGATTTACTGTAGTATTTGAATTTTGTTGTTTGAAAGTGCATATGAGATATTGGTTAGAGTGCAAAAACTTTTATATTCTATATTTCCCATCTGATGAAACTGCTTCCCCTATAACAGGCAATAGTGTCATCATACCTTTACCTCTGCACAAGACCGTAAATCAGGAAAAGGTGATGTCATGATGTAAAAAAAAACCACTACACCTTGTTAGTTCGAATTCCCAAGCGCTTCCGTTTCAAACGTCACGTTGGCTTCCCTGTTATGGTTTCATGTTCAACAGCAAGTACAAACTACTGATGATTCATTTAAACTAGGAGTCACGAGGGACGAAGAGATCGATGAATGATGCCAGGCAATTTTCAAAGAAGCTTTTGTACGTTACAAGATAGTAATTATTGTAAGAGTCATCCAACGCCCAAGAGGGTCATAGAACCCATGCTGACTTAATTGCAGTCTCTAAGAAGTAGGAAGAGATCATTCTCAATGTATGCATAGGCAATGAATGTCTCGCCACCCCTGGGACCTGGGGTTTCCCTTGTAGGTCCGCTGATCTGACCGGCTATCTTGGCCTACAACCAGTGTGAGTGATGAAGGGATAATCTCAGAGCTTTGGCTCCCAAGCGAAGTCCATGAACATGAGTCAATGTCAACGCGAAACCAGTCAAACAAATCCCTGGCATGTCGCTGGCCGGCCCGTCTCCAGACAGAAGAAAAGATAATCTCGCCTTTGAGTGATGAAGTCATTAGGAGAGGGCCGGTGGAGGAGAGCTTTTGTGTGCGAAACACTTGTCAAGTCATTTGTATTCCTTTCTATCAGTGGCAAGAGAACAAGAGGTTGAAAAGAAGACATTCTTATTCATAAAAATGACTTTGCCTTCAATTAACTTCTTTATTTTGATTTTTTTGTTGCATCTCACTTTTTATGGTGAAGCCCTGGTTTAGGTCCTTGTTCATGGTCAAGACTAACTGATACGACTCTGCATTGACAAGTACCGTGGGACGTGTCCTTCCAACAGCATTCACCCAAGGTTAGCCCAGAAGGCGACAAGAAACCTCTAACATCATGAATCGAGGCTCAGTTCTGTCTTTTACTCAGTGAGGTCTGAGCTGCAAGTCCAACGCTAAAGTGGTTTATTTTTAAATATTTTAGAGATATAATAAAAAGAATGAATCCAGTTCCTGCTAAGCAAAAAAAATAAAAAATTGTCTAAAGTATACTCAGCAGAGTGATTAGAGGGGGAGATTTAAATGGCAGTTAAGCAGAGTGACATTTTGGTTAGCTTGGTAGCGTCACCTTTTTGTGGTTTGCTGTGATGGCTGAAGTGAGGGCTCATGTCTGGAGCTCAAAAAGTTTTGTGTATAATTTGGAAACTCTGGCATAATTAATTGAATAAAAAACTGTTTTGGATAAGAAAGTACGTGTTCATCAACATTACATTGACATTGTTTAAGTTGAGCTATAATACAAGTTTTAGGCACTTTTTAAAATACTATACAAATGTTACCGTACATATACTACAACAGAGTATTTGGAGATGCAACTCTTGCTAAGTGAACAACATGATATCACAAGGAATTGATATTAAAACGAGTGTTAATTAGATAAAACAAGCACAAATAAGTGTTTGGTAAACGGAGTAAGGAAGAGGTAGATGCGCACGAGATGCGATTCCTGCAAGTGGTTCCTTAAAGTGTCACTTCCTGTAATGCTGACAAATGGATGAGATTTGTCAGAGGAGCACCAAAGAGATGCTGAGTCAACAGGTTTTCAATTATATTACGCCGTCACAGAGACAAAGGATTTATAGCTCTGCATGCTCAACATTTTCAGGCAAACAAAAGGCACTTTATGACAGATGGTGTTTCCCCCAAAATCCCTCCATAACCCCCATAAATGAAATGTGACAATAGTGCGTTGGATAAAGGGATGCGTGACTTTTGTAGGTTTTATCATTCAAATTTCTACACATTTATTTAGAAAGTAAGATGTGTTTTTTCAATTTAATTGTTTATAATAAAATAAAATATGTTCCGTGTACATTTTAAATTGAAATATTTCACGTTTTTCTTAAAGCTTAAATTACCTAAAATTTTACGTCCACCTAGAGTAAGAAAGTTGGATATTATTTTAGAAATTGGCTCAATGAATTTATAACAGAGCATAAACATGATGAAGAAATATTGAAATTGGAATATTTTTTGAATTGTATTAAATGTTAAAATAATTTGATAAATAGATCTTTAATTCAAACACTGTAAATGGTTCAAAAATGTTGGATGAATTATTGTTTATTATTTAGTTTTTTTTTATTTTTATTGTTCAAAGCAAACACAACCTAAAAACTTTTTACATTATTTTTAAAACAGAATTAGCTTGAAAAAAAAAAGTGCTTTCATGTTGAATACAGTTCTTTGTTTTAGTTATAATTTAACTTGATTTCTTTTTTTAATATTTAATTGATCGAACATTGAAATTTTCGGTATTGAGTCACATAATTGTTTGCAAAAATAAGACAAAAAACACTTTTTTAAAAAATATTTTTACTACCCTATAGTCAAATAAATAACGAGTCAATTCCTGTGAACGTTTTGATTTTTTCTGACACTTGCATGATGTTTGCCAGAGTAAGCTCTTCCACAGTGAATAATTCCGAGACATGTCCCTCACAAGTCTGTGAAATAGAAGAGAGTAAAGTGACACCAAGTTCCGACAGCACTGGAAGTACATCCACCTAATGTACTGAGGCCGAGTGGAGAATTAGCGGGGTGGCCTGACGTGACACCCGGAGAGCTGGATGTACGTTCAAGTTAAAGGTGCCGCACCGTTTGAGTGTTTGTGATCACCAGTTAGATGAGGATACTTTAGCAAGAGGAATGTTTGCCATGTTTGCAGTGCTCGTGAAAGAACAAAGTGTTATTGCTTCACGCAAGGTTGGCTCGGCACGACATCTCATCGAGTCAGAGCAACAAACATCATAAAAAAACAACACATTTAAAATGCATGCGTCTCCCTTTAGACCCGATAGGAGTGATTTTATAAATGAATTATGCTCGGAATATCTAATTTTAGTTCGCTTCAGACTGCTGGATTGAAACCAGCACGACTTAAACAGCTGCAATAATCAAACATGCTGGCGTCCAGGCGTTCAGCGTCGGTGGAGAGCACTTGTTCACCGGGGTATTTGCCCACAGCAGATGGTACCAGGCTCGCCGCCCAATGGGCTCGTATCTTAGTTAGGAAAATGTCCGTTTCACCAAAACTATTGTTTTCACTTCTGAGCCAGCCAGACGCCCTCATCAAAAATGCATGTAAACACTCACTCTCACACTTTATTTTTAACTAACTGCAAATGGGACTCAGTTAACATTTAAAAAGAAAAAAATAACCATCTGCCTAACTGGCTCACTTTGCAGACCTTCTTCCTCAACTTGGTTTGAACCGAAAGTGACCGGTCCAAATGTCTGCTGATGCCCGAGCCTCACAACTTCACTTGAGAAAGAAAAGTAGCAACGAAAAAGAAAAAAAAAAAAAGTATTCATCATTAGTTTACAGGAAACTAACGTGAAAACATAACTTTTCTGATTCACATGTTGTAAATGTTGAAGTCTTCCTCTGCAAGATGCAGTAAGTTCCTCATCAAGACCATGTTTTCAACTTTACTTTATAAAGTTGCTCTGAAATCTGGGCGAACGAGAGGTTACGAGAGTCCATTATGACGTAATAATGGCTTCACTCCTCCTCCAGCCAGCTTAAATCACACCCCACTTTGTTTATACAACGAGTCCCTTGAAGGTGGAGACTTCCGGGATTAATGACAAGTGGTGACAAACCTCCACGATTGACCAATCTCAGCAGAGTGGGCGTGGTTATGGTAAATAAGGATTTAGGTCCAGAAGTGTTTTCAGTGGGTGGGGCTTACGATTATTTTCTAATGTCAATATTTAAATGAAATTAGTTTTGTATAACCACACACCGATGATACAATAGAATAGATTTAAACTGGAGTGCAAAATGGTCGGCACGACCGCCTCTCAGTAGGAGAGTTGCCGGTTCTTGTTTCCAGCTTGAGGCAACCAGTGTCATTTTCTGTTGGGAACTTGTAGGTTCTACTGGTGTTTGCGTGGGTTTACCCTGAGCACTCTGATTTCCTCCCACAGTCAAGAAAAATTAACGCGTGGGTGGTCGATCGTCTGTGTTCTGCGATAGTCTGCCGAGCCTGTTCAGGGTAACACCAGCCTTTCGCCCTAAGGAGCTGATATAACTTTCAGTCCCTTTACGACCTAGATAAGAAAAGTAAAAATTGATCCCACCACTTCTACTACTAATTCCCAAAAGCAGTTGAAGCTTTTCAGGAAGCCTCTATGATGACAAAACATCTAATTCATGAATAGACCCTTGATTTATCTCTCGGTCAAGGTGACCCGAAGGCCCGAAAATAAGCCAGTTTGAGTTATCCCTTGTTTTGTCTCTAGGTCAAGGTGACCTGGAAACAGACGTGTTTGGGTTATCCCTTGTATTATCTCTGGGTCAAGGTGACCCGAAAACAGATGTGCTTGAGTTATCCCTCGTGTTGTCTCTGGGTCAAGGTTGCCCTGAAACAGACGTGTTTGAGTTATCCCTTGTGCTGTCTCTGGGTCAAGGTGACCCGGAACCAGCCTTGTTTGAGTTATCCCTTTGTTTTGTCTCTGGGTCAAGATGACCTGGAAACAGACATGTTTGAGTTATCCCTTGTGCTGTCTCTGGGTCAAGGTGACCCAGAAACAGACGTGTTTGATGTATCCCTTGTTTTGTCTCTGGGTCAAGATGACCTGGAAACACATATTTGATTTATCCCTTGTGTTGTCTCTGGGCCAAGATGACCTAAAAAATGGATGTACCTGTTGTTTTTTTTTGTAGCTATTATAAAGATGCTCAATGACATTTTAAGAATATATGTTTATTTGAAGTGAGTTCAATTTAATATATTTTTATAGGTCGTATAGTGTGGTCGGACTCACAGTTCATACTATCGTAAACGTCTCCCGAGGTAAGTGATAGTAAAACTCCTGGAATGTGATTAACTTTATTTCGTTTTTATAACTTCAAGTATAATCAAGAATCATTTTTCTTTCGCTACCTTAGCTTCGCTTTTAATCTTGCCTCTAACATTTAGAAACCTTTTTTTCTTTTTTTACAGCCATCTCCGTTTCCATCAACGCTGAGAATCTTCTTCTCCCCGATGTTTCCTCTCCGTCTTTCTCCGGTTTCCCCTGAGCTCTGCTGTGGATCAATGGCTCTCAGCCTCTGAGCTCATCTTATTGATGAGTGCGGTTCTCTCCGGGTAACTGAACACTGGTCGGAGAGAGTCGTCCTCCAAGAACCGGCCGTTACTTTATAAATAGAGTTGTCGGTTTATGGGCTCATGTGGCGCCGACAGTTACGGCCTCGTGTTTTACACATTATAGCGATCGGTGTCCCGACAGAACGACTTCACTTTGGTCAAAAAATTAAATTAAAACAACGAGCTGCTTCATCATGGATACATGTACTTATGGATATTCATTAAATTATTTTCTGCTCAGTGGGTTTTTGTTTTTCCAGCTCTCAATTTGTATTGAGACTTTTTTTTTTTTTTTAATCAGAGCTAAAAATTCCTCAAACTGAGATAGTGGTTGCAACTTTGGCGACCCCATGTTAATGTGGGTGGTCGATTCAGGGTAACACCAGCCTTTCGCCCTGAGCAGCTGATATAACTTTCAGTCCCTTTACGACCTAGATAAGAAAAGTAAAAATTGATCCCACCACTTATACGTCTAAGTCCCAAAAGCAGTTGAAGCTTTTCAGGAAGCCTCTATGATGACAATACATCTAATTCATGAATAGACCCTTGTTTTATCTCTGGGTCAAGGTGACCCAAAGGATCGAAAACCAACCTGTTTGGTCAAAAAATAAAATTAAAACAACGAGCTGCTTCATCATGGATACATGTACTTATGGATATTCATTACATTATTGCATATAGTGGTTGCAACTTTGGCGACCCCATGTTAAACTTTTTAACCCATTTACTACTTATCTGATAATTAACAACGAATTTAAGCAATGGAAGTGGATATTCAGGGTTACTTTGCACTGAAATATTCAAAGTCATATGGAATCATGTAGTCATATTGTGTGAAGAATAGTTTGAAGAATAAAGTAAATATTTATATTATTATTGGTAAAACATTTTTTTAAGGCGAGTGACAAATATATTTCTTCTTAAAAGTATCTTAACCTCAGATTAAAAGGACTCATATCTCATCTAATTATGTCGAACGACCAACTAACTCACATGCGCTCCCCCTCCCTCACCTGTCTCAGTCTTAAAGGAAAAGTAACACGCACAACACAGTATTTTACCTTAATTTGTTTTAAAAAAATTACAATTTTAATATGATCAGAAATGTAAAAAAAATGATTATGATAACTAGTCTGTCTTAAATCTGTGAAAACATAGATATTTGTATATTTGTATTGTATTGAATTAAATATGTAAAATCACAGCAAAGCATGTTATTGAAGTTAAACTGGATAAAAACAGTGTATTTTTTTTACCAGGAAAATCCATCTTGCCCCCAATTTTGGGTCCTGAGCCAGCAGTTGAGAATGAAATGGAGTAGTTGACCATTTTCAGTATCACAAATTAAACATATTATTAGATTAGATGAACTTTATTTATCCCTCTATACATGTATGGGTTAAATAGTTATGATAATATATCTAATCTTCACAATATCACTATTTTCATCATCTCCTCTCACTAAAGATGGATTGATTTTCCACCAACCATTGCCTAGTTAGTGGTAACTAGATGAATTGACCTGGTTAAGATAATATATCCTCTCAGAGTCACAAAATGCTTTGCATAAGAACATAGTTATAAACAAACATGAGTCAGTTCTACAGGACACACTGCAGTAAATATACAGTACAAAACATTGTAAATGCTTAGAATGAGATTCAAAATTCAAACTTCACTCATTTTCTATTCACTGTCATGTCAACTTTTCTCAAAATAATCGCAATCTCAGTCGACATGAGGGCAAAGCATTTTATGACTCTCAGAGGATATAGTATCGATCTTAACTTTATATAGTAATAGCATAAAGCTAAACAAATTAAGTTATCCTTATATGGCATCATATTTTATTTAAATGTATAAGTTAAAACAGTTTTGCGGCTCCCAGTGTTTCCTTAACTGTATGAAACGGGTCCAAACGGCTCTTTGAGTGCAAAAGGTTGACGACCCCTGGATCTGCTCATGTTGCTCCAGTTGCCAAGAGGAACCGTCTTCTCACCTTTTAATTTTCCATTTTGAAGAAAAGTACCTTCAGAATTTTCTTCTGATTATCTAACAATATATTCATTTTCATTCATTAATTTCTACAAGGATGTTTGGGTCAGAAAGTTTTCTGTTTAAGAGGCACTTCATCATTGTTTTCCCTGGCTATTATTTCAACTTGACAACTTCAGGAAATCAAATAGCGAAACTGTGTGGTAGCAGTGGGTCAAGGATTGCGGTTCAATTCAGAAGATTCCAGTCCTGAAGATTTTTTTAGAACCAACTGAAAAAAAGTCTTTAGTGAAGAAGTTTCATGAAGCCTTAGTGTCACAGCATTCTCTTTTGCTGGTACATGTTAATAAAACATAGTTTTAAACTGAGGACGCCCCCTACTGACCATTAGAAATATGACACTGTTTCAAGAAGCTTCATTAGTTGGTCCTTTTCCTTTCTTTCAAAACATTAAACTGTTTTAGTAGTTTGTTTGTCTTTCCTTTTTTTTTTAGCCAAATGCGTTTTGTTTCTTTTTTTGTTCCACAGATCGAAAAAAAAAGTCCTTTCCCAATTATCTCACAGCCACAGCATTATCCTTTCTTTCATCTTCACCTTTAGTTGAACTCCAAAAACAACCTCTGAGCACATTTTAAGTATAATTTTCTGAAGCGTTCTCAAATGATTTCGAAGTTTCAATCTGGTATTTGTGACAGGGTGTCGGACTAATAGCCTCCGGGCATGCGCTCGGTCCTCGTCTTTTATCGACAAATATAATTGACATCAACAGTTTCTGATACTGTGCATCAAGGAAAGCCATCGTTGCAAGAAAACATCTCCAGGCAAAAAACTCTGATTTATCAGAAACCTCACAAGTCGCCATCCTATCAATTAAGAGATGTTGTTTATCCATGTCCTAGGGCAACAGCAGGGAACATGTTATTACTGTGTAAGGAAACACAGCAACCGTGCAATGAGTCCTGCGGGGTTTGTGGCTCCCTTGTGAGATGACTTGTTTTTTTGCAGATGACAAACAAGTGTAAAGCAGTAAATAGACTTTCCAGGGTTGGGTTTGTATCCTGCTGAACAACATCTTTAAATCTCACTTTTTGTCTTCGGATTAGAGGAAAAAAATACCTTCATGGAAAAATGTTTTGTCAATATATATTGTATTAGATACGATTTTACATTTAATAACTCGGTTGTATATTTTTAAGCGACTAACGCGAGGATCTCCAGCTCATTCAAAACCAACTCGTCATGCAGATTCAATCGGACCATCTGTTTAACAGACAGCAAGAGGATGAAAAATGATCCTGGTGGCATCAATCAGTCTGGCAACCCAAGTTCAATCTACCTTGAGGTCGGCCAGGACGCGTCGAAAATCATTTACCGCAGACTTGTCACAACAACACAACTTTGGCGTTTTCATGAGGATACTGCAGATCAGGGACAAATGTGGGGTAAAGAACGTCCAAGACGGATATGATTGTTGTCGTCAAGTCACCAGTTCTTCTTTTCATGTCATAAAAATCGTAAAATTACTTCAAGGCAGCCTTTATTCATGTATTGTTACCAAATGATATTGACAGTTTGTCGAGTGCTTTTAGAATGTTCAGCAAACAAAGAATTTGATTGCAGCCCTTGAGGGGATGAGGAAGTAACTGTTCAATTTCCTCTTTGTTGAAATGAACGCTGTACGCTGTTGATGGTTTCTCTGGCTAGTAATGGCTCAGCTGATTTTGTTTGGCCGCCATATCAAAAAGCAATTAAAAGCTGGAACTATAAACCCCTGAACGACGAACCACCATCCATCACCGGGGAGGAGAAATGGCAAAAGAGCACAGAGTCACTCAAACTCTCGCTTCCTTCTCTGTTATTTCCTGACCGCACGACCCAGACGCTCTGACCCAGACGCTCAGTCTTTCACGAACGCAAGCCTCAAAAGAGCACGAGCCTGTTGCACACCGCCACTTAATTATCGCCCATTTACCAACAAAATAATGTTGATTCCTTGACGGGCACTTCAGGAAGAGAAACTGAATGCATTGGTCGAACTTTTGACACTTGTATCTGTTAATCTTAAACGGACCAGTGACACTCTGTAGAAGTTTCATTCCGGGACTTCCCATAGAAAAGCAAAAATTGAAGATGAGATCTCATTCATGTAACATTTACATGTCCTTGATATAAATGAGCACTTATTGAGACAAAAGTGGTTTTCTCATTCTTAAATGTCTCTGCTGAGAATTAAGTCTCACAGTGAGCACTGTGCAAGTTCTCTAAATTCTCTCACAGCTGATCTCAACTAAGAGAAAAATACTGTGCCACCTCTGAATATTTCTCAATTTGATCTAGGTTACTATTTCATGTCACTTGTTCAACACTGCAGAAAACGGACCAGAAACTGTTTCCTTCAACTGAGAAAAATCTCTAAACTTAGGAAAATGTTGTTGGAACATGATCTGGAGCTTGTAATCCATGCGTTTGTTTCTTCTCGTCTGGACTATTGTAACAGTTTGTTTTCATGTCTTAACAAGAAGGATCTGTCTCGCCTGCAGTGGATTCAGAACTCTGCAGCGAGAATTCTAACCCGCTCTAGTAGAAGAACTCACATTTCTCCGGTCCTTAAAACTCTTCACTGGCTTCCAGTTTCTTTCAGGATCAACTTTAAAATTCTGGTTCTTACTTTCAGATCTATTCATGGTCAGACCTTCCATCAGTGATCTGATCCAGACTTACACCCCAGCTCGGGCTCTGAGGTCTGTGGATCAGAATCTACTTATGGTTCCACGCACACGGCTCAGGACCAGAGGAGAGAAATCTTTTCAGGCTGTTGCTCCTAAGGTTTGGAACGATCTTCCTCTCTCTTTGCGCTTGATGGATCTACTGACTCCTTTAAGAAACATCTTAAGACGTTTCTATTTGTTCAGGCT
Source organism: Callionymus lyra (assembly GCF_982586985.1). Taxonomy (NCBI): domain Eukaryota; kingdom Metazoa; phylum Chordata; class Actinopteri; order Syngnathiformes; family Callionymidae; genus Callionymus; species Callionymus lyra. Next base: position 9,010,524 of record NC_141821.1, read on the forward strand.
TTTCCTTGATTTTCTGGAACTCCTGTGTTGTTCTCAGTATTATCTTGATCTTTAAAGTATATACTTTTTTGAGTATTGTTTTGATTGTTTAAGCGCTTTGTGACCCTGGTCTAGAAAAGCGCTATATAAATAAATATTACTTACTTACTTACTTACTATTTGAGTTCTCAGATTCTCTTACAGCTATCGTTATGAAATGAAAAATAAGAGGAGTGCAAGCTCTCAAATGAATCTCAATATGAGCTGAAGAAAGCCTTTGTCAACAAATGTAGGGCCAGACCAGGCCTAGCATCTCGTTATTATGTTTAGCTGTTCAGTGTGTTTTCATTGGCATGGTGACGGCATCATTGAGGAAAAACGTATGTTTCCTGAGATCTGTTTTATTTTGGGATAGTAACGTTATGATCGACTTGCGTAAGTTCATTTTCTACCGTATTCCCTTATAGATTCCCGGGTGATGGAGGGCTGGAGTCTACCCCAGTTTATTTGGGGGCGAGCGGCAGGGGACACCCTGGACAGGGTGCCAGTCTATCGCGGAGCAAACAAAGACAGACAACATTTCACACACACACACTCATACCTACTGAAAATTCCCCTAAGTTCTCAATCAACCTCTGTTTGTTTTTGGACTTTGGGAGGAAACCGGAGTAAACCCCAGAACACGGGGAGAACAAACTCCACACAGAAACTGAAGAAGAAAAATGATTGAAGGATAAACGAGAGTGAGAGGAAATACCTCCGTCTACTGGTTTAGACTGTAAAAAATGTTGTATCATACATCCAACTGTAACTAAGGCCTGTTGTCAATAAAGTTATTCCCCTCCAATGTTTGAATATTAAAGTTTCTGGGATTTAAGTGTCTGCATTAGGTTTCTCCTGCTCAAACGAATACAATTCCTGGCTAAAATTAAAATCAAACTCATTCCTAAATTAAAATAAAAGCTCCCTTCTCGCCACGAAAATGTGGTACATATATAATGCTGATGTTGACCAGATATAAATACCATAAGATACGATTTGATTTTTTAAAAAGGTGGCCTTCATGTCACTTTTTGGGGTTTTTTCTCTTCCACCTGAGCTCTCTTCATTAGAATGAATGTCGCTGGAATATTGAGTCGCTCGGCATCGATTGATTGTTTTCAACCTTAAGGCACAAACATGCTACTTTGCATTTACACTCGGCAAGAACCACCGTGTCCGTCCAATGTTACTCTGGGCGTCGCATTTTCAAACACATGGCTGCGCGACGCAGTGTCGTCCGGGGGGGCGATTATTGATCGCTTTTCAAGGTTACTGCACCGTAAAGAAAGCACCTACTGTCCCTCCGTCCATTGGACATGTCTTTCTTTGACATTTCCTCTTCTGCGGGTTCACATATTGACGGAATGCTTCCTCTGGCGGCTCGCTATCCCACCTGCCTTTACGCAACATTCCTGCAGGGCAAGGTCACTAAGAGCAAGGAACAAGAAGAGGTGATGTGCTGCTCCTCTTGATAGCCTGATGCTCTCCATCTCAGTTTTTACTGGGAGGGGAAAAGGTCACTCACTTGACTGCCTGAAGTTTTTTTATAGAACTTTCAAGTAATCTGAATCCTCCCTTCAAACACTACACACTACATGAAGCCATGTCTTTATTTTATTAAATATTATTCTATGTCTAGTCCACACTTCTCACATGTCTCACTTTATTTATTCATTCACTGGATCCTTTGTTTTTTGGGTTCAGGTTCCACCAACACATAGAAACATGGTGTCAATATATAAAAACATTGTCAATAATCCTCATATTTTAAGCTAAACAAAAAAACAAATGCTTTACTTCCAGGATGTGGCAAAATCAGTCTCCTATGCTTCATTGTTAGAGCTCCTCCCTCCACGAAGTCCCCGATACTGTCACTTGACATTAAACACTGGCGGGACTGTCGCGAGCAGTCGTCCGACAGGGACTCAAGGAATCGCGGTTTCGACACCATGAGAACATTTGAAGGAGCCGATGACATTTGAATGTGAGAAGATAATTCTGTCTGAGATGGTTGAACGCTGCTTCGACTGAATCTTAAAACGTGTCTCCATGATTGACGACCGTTTTTTTTTCCTTTATAGGAGAGTTGGAGAGGGAAGTAGAAAACATATTGTAAATCACATGTATACGTATGTTTATTTAAGGTTATTTCCTGTAATCTAGTGTGTTGGACTCAAGGACATTTTGGGATGTTCACTAGTGTTAAGTTATCAAGTGTTTCACTGACACTTCTCCATAGAAATGATGCATCGGTGAAGCTTCATTGAAGCCTTATTTTCAGAGTCCACTAGATGTCACTCTATTACACATTCCCTTAAACAACCATTCTATTGGAAGCTCACTTGTTATTTTTTTTAACTAACAGCGCCACCTACTGACCTCTAAATAATATGACACTTCATGAAGCTTCTTTTGTCATTTTGTTGCTGTTAAATATTATCTCTTTTTTTTGCCTGGTTATTTTTTGAAAAAGTAAATTTACAAACTATTCCCATCTTGCTTAACACATTTTTATTTATTTTTTCCAGATTCTTACTTATGAACATTTTGATTCAAATGTTTTTCGCCACGTCTGATCTATTTTCTTTCCAGAAATTATTTTAAAACAGACACTAAAGAGACCAAAAGACAAAGAAGATTAATAGCGAGCTTCCTCTTCAACTTTCTGTTTCTTACTTTCTATCCCCTGATGCAACCACGGTGTCTTTTCTTGGTTCCTCGACAGCCTGTGGTGCCATAAATGAAAATAGCAGAAAATAGCAGCAACATTTTTCACCGGGGAAAATTTAGAACGCTCACATGTGATGTTTTTATTTTTTTTCGACAGTGTGCGGGGATGCCATTTTAACACAAGACTTGATAAGAAAAACAATGTGTGTTATTCACGGGGAAAGTCGAGTTCTACTCAAGGATGCCTTACATCTCAAAATGACACGGAGAAGGAATGTATTTTATCTTGTCTCGGCTATGAATAGAGTTTTAAAGGAAGGGTTGTTGGCTGGTGTGTTGGAGTGAAAATGTTTTATGTTGGAAACTGCTATTAATCACCGGGACAGAGTGTCCTAAAGGTTTTAAAATAACAAACAAACAATTGTGCGTACATTGATCATGCATATATGAATATTGAATGTTTAATTTAACGATACTGTCAATATCAAAACAATGTTTGTGCATTATTTTTCAAAGGCTCATACAACATTTCTTAGACTTTCCACACTCACCTAGACTCATAAAAAAAGCAGGAATATAATGCGTACGGAATTGCTAGAAAATAAATTCACCTTGTAAGTAAGTAAGTAATTCATTTATATTTATAGAGCGCTTTTCCAGACCAGTGACAAAAAACTAAAATATATACTTAAAAGATCAAGATGACAATGAATAATACAACTTGTAAAGTTTAACTAAATGGTTTTGAATCGATGGGTACCAATTTTACTTCCGATCTTTTCCACACATGCGTCACTATTTAAAACCCAATGTTGCCGCTCAGATTACCTCCATTCTAAATACTGTCAAATCTGTAGTTACAGCTCTAATTTAACGAACCAGTCGTCCTTTTCAAATCCACATTTAGTTAAACAGACTGTAATCCCTCACTCTCTGCAGTCGTTTACTCTTTGCTTCTGTCATTTTTTTCAACATTCTAAATAATTATCCCCACAGTGGCTGAATGTACAAAAGCCAGCAGACAAACAAACTCAGACCTCCGCTTTCTCTGTCTCATTCAAGTCTTTCAGTAATACCTGTTCCCCCGGGCGGGCCCTGGCATCCTGCTGCCATTGAATTGCTTCTGGGTCTAATTGTCGCACACAAATGAGGTCTTCAAGGAATATTGTTTTCCTATAAAAATTTCCTTTACATAGAAAGCAGCAAGTTGGTGAAATAAATTCATGGGAATAATTTATAGACTGTCGAAAAAATAAAGGTACCTCTTGTTTTTGAGCCGTTCTTTTTCTCACAGGTACAATGTCACGGCTAATTATAAATATTGATAAATATTGTTTTTTTTTAACTTTAATGAACTTTAATAAATCTAGATATCTTAGATTAGATAGACTTTAATAATCCCTTTATCAAGCAAATGGTAGTTTCATGAAAATAAGAAGTACAGAGAGCAAATAAAAGAACAAAGTGCAAATATAAAGAACATAGATGAAAAGGAAATAACGCAAGGAAAAGGATACAAAAATGTTATCTGCTCTTAAATTTAACCCTTCGTAAGTTATTTTCTTTTTTTATCTTATATTTGTCCAGACAGCAGGCGTTGAAATCAACAAGAAATTAAAGTTTGACTGAATAGAGACAGTTTTTAGTATTTTATTTATAAGTTGTATAAGTATTTCAGTATTAATATGCTCATACAGTGATTGTGTGGTTATATTTGCTTCCTTAGTTGATGATTCGTAGAAAGATTTTGGATGATCAAAGATGTAAAGTGGTTAAAAGTTCAAACACTTTTGCTTCAAACTATGCGTATCATGCTCTAAATCATCCTTGTTTGCCTTCAGCGTTCAGTCTCAGTGAAGATGGGATTGAAAGAAAGAAGATCAGTGTCAAAGGGGACCCGGGGAAGCCAATAAGCCATGGTTGTTCAGCTGAATATTAAATGAAGGCAGAAAAAAAAAAAAAGCAATCAGAGCCTGCTTTGTTTTCAAGTCACCAAATGAATCAAATGAATGTTTGTCGCCTCGAATGAAAACCTTTCTCAGAGCCAATTACACTTTTTTTAGACGGCTGAGATGTTGAGATGAAAGCAGAGAAGTGAGGTCACTGGTGAGACAAAGATGCTGTGAACAGCAAAGAAAGATGGATGATAATTGAATTATGTTAGTGAGAGTCGAGTGCCTTTTCCAGCCTCCCTGTGTCTTAACAAAAATACAAACAATATTTATACACCTTGAACTCTCCTTGGTTTGCAGAAACAAACAACTTCTCGGCAATAGTTTAGCCCTTTCCAACAAAATTGCTGCTTTTTAAAGACCATTTTGCTATCAAAGGTTACCTGGGAGCACAAATATCAAATAACACAGACAGTTTTGTGTAAAGTGTTAGATTGACAGCATTTTAGTGAGATCTAAAAATCCGAAAAACATTGAATAAATCATAGGGATGTGGATTAATAGTACATATATATATTTATATAGTGTATATATGGAGATTTACCACATATCAACATGGTCTTACATTTCAGGAGTTTTGATGTGATGCAGGCGAGTTACTTTTTCGGTTCATTTTAATCACATTAAAGTTGAACTAATGTGTTGATTTAAGTGTGTCTTAAATAGTTGTGTGACTCTATTGTATCATCAGGGTCAATTTGTACAAAACTCTCTTCTCATTTAAATGCGACATTAGTAAATGATCTTAAGCCCCGCCCACTGAAAACTTAAGAGATTAAATCTTGTTGACCCAACCCTCACCCACTCTGCTTTGATTGGTCAAGCATTGAGGTTTATCACTGTGCGTCATCAATCCCGGAAGTCTCCACCTCCAAGGGACTCGTTGTATGAACAAAGCGGGCGTGATTACAGCTGGCTTAACTCCGGAGGCTTCACTCCTCCGTGAAGCCGTTATTACGTCTGCTCCCATAACCTCTCGTTCGCCCAGATTTCAGAGCAACTTTATAAAGTAATAAGTTCAACTTACTGCATCTTGGAGAGAAAGACTTCAACATTTGAAACATGTGATGAGTCAAGAAAGTTGGGTTTTCACATTAGTAGACCTTTAATCATGGATTAAAATTTCTAGATCCGAGAGATCCCGAATAGTCACGACAGCCGACAAAATAACCAACGTCTTACTTTTTTGTCACATTGTTCAGTTTCTTCTCAACCATGTGGAACCAATTTGATTAATCAAATATACAATTCAGCAAACTAAGTCAAGTCAGTTAAAAGTGCTGTGTTTCTCCTCAGGATTTTGGAAAATGATCCGCACGGCTCGCTCCAATAGCACCGTATTCCTTCCAAGGTCCAATCAAAGGTAACTGTTTGGCAGACGGACTCAGCCTTTGTCTCAATCCTTCAGTTAGCATCCAGGCCTCAGAAGATGCGACTATCCTCTGAGGACCCGTTAGTGAAAGACTGTCATCTCTCTATTCTTTGCTCAAGTACTGTAGGTGGAGCTCAAACGCCTTTCTATCTCCTGATCACTTACTGCACGACTGGTGAGTGCAAACATGTCACTCTCCACCCAAAACCATAATTTGTTTGAAGAGTGAGTCAGACCTGACCTACTTTAAGCTCTGTACTTCCATGATGACCATAATGGTGTCAATCGATACCAAAACGGGAAATGCTCTGCTGTGGTTACATGTGATAAACATTTTCAACACCCATGAGTCTCAACATTTAACTTTCTTTTAACCATCCAGATACAGTTCAACACCTGCCCCATATTATCCAGTCATTCAAAAAAAAAGCTAATTTAAAAGCTTAAAATATCTGCATTGCCAAGTTCTTTGTTCCATTTTCCTGCTTTTACCTGCCGCTCCCATGAGCTTTTTTAATCTTCTTCCGCTGACAACTGGACAGGACTCTAGAGGCCTGACAGTTGTGGTGCATCTCAAAAGAAAATGTTCTTTAGCAATGCTCCAGATACAGTCTCAATTCACCAGAAAATTCAATTTCACAGTTACAGTTACAGTAGTTCCCAATTATATTACTATAGCTACTGTATATCTGTATATATCCATCCATCCATCCATAGTCTGCAGCAAAATATGTTCCTTTTATATTGTGAAATTACCCAGATTCTCTCTATAGCTATTTCAGCTTTCAGAGGTCTGAGTCAGAAGGCCAAGAATCAATTTCCTATGTAAACAAAATCCGTATGTAAACAGGAAGTATGGGTCAGATTGAGGCTTCAATTATTGGGGGCAAGAGTGGAGTGAAAAGATGATGTTATTCTATGTTAGTCTTTGTATCCTTATCTTTGCGTTATTTCCTTTGATCAATGCTTTTTATATTTGCACTTTGTCATCCCTTGCACTTTGTTTTTTTATATATTCGCTCTTTGTTCTTGTTTTCATTGTTCTTGTCTACTGCGAGCTGGAAACCAAATTTCCCAAAGGAGATCTCCAGAGGCAATAATAAGTCTGTCTATCTTAATCTAACTAAATTATCCTTGGCTGGTTTGTACAAACACTACTATCAAATCAACATCAGTTTTCTTCTAGTTAGAAGTGTCTGTATAACTGTTCATAACCATAAATCTTACCATAAAGATCTAAAAACTGATAGGTAAATAGATAGAAACAGGAACATTTATCTCTTTTGGATTTTACCATCAGTCAAGCCACATATACCAGATTTGGTCCTTAAACCTTAGAACTGACACATGAACTCGTTAGTTAGTTAGTTAGTTAGTTAGTTATAGTTATTTTTAAAGCACCTTTCTAGACAAGGGTCATGGCCAAATATCAACGTCTCTGAAAATGAGAACTAATGTCAGAAAACGAAAGTTTTACATCTGTCAGATCATGTGAACGCAAATCAATTTTGCAATGTGGAAAATGAAACGGGGAAATTTGAACCATTTTCATTCTGAAAACTTGTAAAAATGACCAAAGGTTAACGTCTCTAAAAATGTGAAATAATGTTTCAATTGGTTTGACTTCTTTTTTGTCTAATCCAAGCTATAATACTCATGAAATTGTGAATACATATGTAGAATATAAACCCTTTTGTTCATCCACAGCAACAACCAGACTGACTGGCAATTCCCTCCAAAAAAGTTAGCTAGATGGCTAATGCTAAAAAGCAAAAGTAACCAAAAAAAACCAATCACTCACTCTTTGAGTGATCACTTAACCACTGAGCTGAAACTGTGTGTGTTTGATTGTTAAAAATACATTAGAAACAATAGAATTGATTTAGCAATAGAGTAGTCGCACTTTAATAATAATTGTCTTGATGATTTAACCACATTATGATTTATTCCATCCAATGTCCTAGTGGTGCTACAATGGAAGGTTAATAGAGTTTTCCAACTGCTTGTGAATTTACTTTTTAATTATCCGATCAAAAACTTTCTTTTTTGTCCCTTTTTTTTCCCCAACAAAAAAACGACAAAAGAATTCACAAAGACAAGAGTGACTTCCATTCAAAGTGAGCAGAAAACAGTTGAGAAACTCGGAGAGTAATTAATGAAAATGGCGGAGGTGAAAGGAAGTAGCAGGGGGTCGCTCTTTTATCTTGAAGCAGAATTTCTGAGAAGTGGCGACTATAAAATGGGTTGGGAACTGCTTCAATTTTTTATCGCTGTTCAGTCAGGCATCAAAAACCGAAGGATCTTTCTCTCTTCTGCAGCCCAGAGTGTCAGCGATGACGTACGAGGTGTCGCAATGCCTGGCATTGTTACTAAAATATCTTATTTAATTGTATTTTATAAAAAGAAAAGATTTGCATTTTCAACTCACACCCATGTTTCACTCTGGTATTCGCAGACGATGTCTAGCCCGGGGAGTTCGGGTTCCCAGCTAATTAAAATTCAATCTAACTTGCAAATCACACAATTAACAACTTTTAAAACAGTCCAGACAATTCCCAACATGCACAGACTTCAAAAGACTGTGTGGAAAGTGATGCCAAATTTAAGACTTTACACTTCCATGTGGAAAAATCTACCGTGGCTTGAGGTGTTTCTCTTTTCGTCACCGTATGGAAATCTGGGCCGCTGAATCATTTATGCTTATGTCGGCCATTAATTTCAAGTCTTTTGTTGGTTTGATACTGCGGTTTATCAAAGATAAGATGACTATAGTCCTTTAAAAAAAAGAAGAAGAAGTTAAACTTAGAAGGATCAAGTGAGAAATAAAAAGTGCAATATGTAAGGTTTTTAGAAAAAGAAAAGTCTATTTGAGAAGTCAAGAGATGATCTAGAAATCGTAGTTTAACCCTGTGCCACAGAGTCATTGACTTCAAGAGGCAGCTCAGTTGATAAAAGTTTATTTTAACCTCACGTCTTAAAATGAGCTCAGATCTAGGCCAGTATGATGACAAGTATAACTCTCACAAGATGCGACAACAATCTGTACCAGTTTTGTATTGCAGTGTCTCTGTCGTACCATGTACAGAAACCTTCACTTTTGAAATTGAAGTTAATTTAACCAAAGCTAGAATTCCTACTTTTGCCTGCAGTTTTCAAACAAATAAGTTCATTCGTGTGATTCAACATACAAGATATTAAACATACAATCACACTTTTTATCTGTAATTAAACAAGTTCCAACTGAAATCAAATACGTTTCAACTATAACAAACAATGTTCAACTGTAACCAAACAATTTTAAACTCAAATCAAACAGTTTCCAACTAAAACAAACAATTTTTAACTATAATCAAACAACTTTCAACTGCAACTAAACTATTTCCAACCATAACAAACAATGTTCAACTACAATCAAACTATTTTCAACTGTATTTTAACATTTTCCAACCGTTATCGAACAGTTTTTTAACTGTTATCTAACAATTTTCAACTGTATTTAAACTATTTCCAACTATAACAAACAATGTTGAACCAGAATCAAACAATTTTCAACTGTAATCAAACAATTTTTAACTATAATCAAACAGTTTTCTACTATAACAAACAATGTTCCAATGTATTTAAACAAATTTCAACTGTATTTCAACAGCAAACATTTCAAGTGTAACCAAACAATACATCGATTTAACTGTTTGACTTTAATTGTATGAACTTCAGTCAACAGCTTATTTGGAGCAGAACAATTCATTCTATTTTACTTTGCACCTCAGAGAATTGTTTTATCAGGTGGTGTTTGTGCCAAGTTGAGATAAGCTAAACTAGCTAAACTTTTTTTTTAATACACAATTCATAAGAGCACAGAAGCTATATTCCACTAAGATATATTTAAATGATATCATGTGACCTGCTGTCCTCTCCCTACAGGGGCTTCACATGGACTTGAAAGGTGGAAGCACAGAAAACTTTCTAGGGACATTTAGATCATAACATGTGAATAACATCGATGAGAGCCTGTGTGTCGTTGTTTTTGTTTATGCTCCACGTGAGCAGGAATTCTTGTGGAAGAATCAGGCAAGAACATGGACGGCATAGTCAAGTGCACGAAAGCATGTCGAGGGTTGTTAGGAAGAGACTATTGATCACCTCGTCAATACTTCCATCCCTGTGGAGACTAGCGTGGCACAAAGGATGGAGGCGATATTTGAGTCCATGTGTGCATTTGCTCAAAGCGTGCATGCACAAGGGTGGCTCTTCGATTGAAACACACCATTAATGACTGCTGCGCGCCACCCAGGCGTGCACCATCTGCTGACCAACCTCGAAGATTGAGCGAATCAGAAATCTGGACGACAGCGACTGAAAATAAAAGTCCTGCGGGGGAGAAAACGCTCGGGGACGCCCCAGTTCGGCGATGGCTTCATTTGATGATAATTGGCAGCCATGTTTGGCTCCTCATGTTAATTCAAGATGCTTCATGTTTGGCACAAAACAGATAAGGACAGTCATTTAAGGCTCACATTTCGAGGTACTTATTAAGTTACTGTGAGAGCCATGATTTGCCAGAGCTATCTGAAGGATTAGTCGGAATTCCTGACATTTCACGCTAAAATAAATGTATATATAACCTCAGGACGGTTGAAATTCAGGTGGATTATGGGATTTAGGATTTCGATCAGGAGCCGGAACTTTTATTTGAAGGTATGTGGAGAGTCTGGCAGACTGATACTATGGCAACCCCCTGAGTAATACAATACGCAAGCTTATACTATAGTGCTTCGCAGGGAAATACAACAAGGGTTCCCTGAATGATATAACGCGACACAGAAGTAATACCACAGTGCCTCACAGAGTAATACCACGGCACAGCGACTAGTAATACTAAAGAGCCCCCTAGAGTAACACCAAGGCACCGTGCTGAGCAATACTACAGTGCCTAACAGAGTATTACCATTGTGAAGTGCAGACTAATACTAAAGAGCCTTACAGTTTAAAAGCACAATGCTGTGAGTAGTAATACTACAGAGCCTTGCAAAGTAATTCCATGGCGCCTTGCGGAGTAATACTACAGATCCTTACAGATGAATAAAACAGTGCTGCTAGTAGTAATACTACAGAGCCTCACAGAGTAAAAGCACAGTGCTGTGCTAAGTAATACAACAGAGCCGCACAGAGTATACCAAGGCGCCACGCGGAGTAATAGTACAGAGCCTTACAGACTTATAGCACAGTGCTGCACGTAGTACTACTACAAAGCCTCACAGAGTAATACCAAGACGCCTAGTGGAACAATACCACGGGCGCCACCCAGAGTACTACTACAGAGCCAATAGCACTGTCCCTAGTGGAGTAATACAATGTCCCATGGCGGAGTAATACCATGATATCATGCAGTTTTGCTATAACGCATCTGGAAGTAAGACAACGATGCCTAGAGGGGTAATACTACAGAGCGTCGTGTAGTTCTACCACAGCGCATCACATAGAAACATTATCTAGAAATGCACTGTGGCTTCATATCTTACCAACATTTTGACTGATTTTTGGATGCCGTGTTCATTATAAGATCATTTGAGGTGAGTTGGTTCAATTTCAGGCCAACAAGATTATAATTTTAGGGAAAATTAAGGGATTGAAATTGCTCCTTATAGTGCAAAAAATATGGCAGAAAGATTTGAAAGCACGTGCAGCACAAAAGGTTCTACTGAGTGTTTTATTGTCACATTAAAAAGTTAAGAGAAATGTCCAAACCTTTTCTCTTTCATGGCCCCGGGTGGAGGTTGAGATGAATGCTGCCACAAAGACGTAAACATTTTGCAAATAAATTATTCACCGCGTTGCCACTGTAAGCACATTTTGCAACATTTGAAGTGATGAGGTTAAAATTAGCTTTCAAGACTGTGCGGTTAGCGAGTGGGAAGGTTGAGGCTTTAATGGTGATACAGTATTTAGTTTCACGGCATCAGGGGTTTCCGCTCCCGCTCATTTACCTCCCACCATTGCTCCTAAAAGCTCTTACTAGTGGAGTATTTTGTCAGGCCTGCCTCTCTCGTCATAACCGCACCAACAAAAAAAAAAAAAAAAATCAAGAATGGCCTCAAAAAAACAAAAAAAACAAAGCATAATAGAGATACAACAACGTCAGCAATCTGTCTGAAGAGATGATTCATGTTTTCTCTCCTTCCCCAATTAAAATTCATCTAGATTCTCCCGTGAGTGCAGGATCACAAATTTGCTGAAATTGATCAAATTTACCGCAGTGTTCTTTCAGCAGAGACGCATTCTAAGAGAAGCGAAACTGTCACTCGGGTTATTATTAATGTAGCTCATGTTCCGCTCAAGGACGCGCGTTTAACTTCCAGACGCTCTTGTGGTCTAGCCTCAGATGATCCGAGCATGTTTGCACAAGAAAGAAGTCCTGGAGTTCCGCTATTGTAAAAATGAATATAGTATTAAACGTTTGAACGAGATTAGGAACGTTTAAGGACTGGATTTGTCTTCTTGCACTTCGAGAAAGGTGCATTTTATCCAATCAATACACCAATACAAGGTTCCTTTTTTTAATTTAGATTTTCTTCTTGTTCTCAACGTACATTTTGGTTGAATTTGTTTCTACTCTCCATTTACACATCTCAATCTTGTGTTGTCCACAAGACGTTTCCTGTAGAGAAAACTGCTCCAGGGGGAACCAGTTTGTTATTATTGCTGCGATCGTCTGACCTTCAGTCAGATGCCAGGAACAGATTGTAACCACAGTTTTCTTTTAAATGCAACTTTTAAATGTCCATCAGCGGATCACCATCTTAGATGCATCAAATATACATTTGTATTATTGGCATTATAAAAAAAGAAGCTTTAAAATATATTGACTCGTTGACATGTCCATGTAAGAATGAGCGTTAAACCCATTCAAAGAGTTCAAAACACTTGCTTAACCACTTATTAAACACGTTTTGGATGTGAAGGTCCGTCTGAAGATGGTTAAAAAAGTTACAATATAACTAGTATGACTATTTATGTGCTAGTTAAAAAAAACATTTGAGAACTAACAAGGATAGCTGGAAATGACAATACACAGAAAGAAATATATATAAACAGCTAAAAATGTTTCTAGAAAACTATGAACCGTTGTTTTTAAACCATATTTATATTTAGGAGCTGGAAAATAAGCTGTTAATTTAGTGAATCAAAAGCACAACCAGAAAATAAAAGTTTTTATTTATATTTATGGTAAAAAGTTTATTTTAGCATTAACTATATACAGTATATTAATTCTCCTTCATCACTTGAGACTCTGCCTTAAAACAATAACAAACTTATTTATTTGTTTAAAATTTAATTTTTTGTTTTCAGGGAAATGGCTTCAAAAGCTCTAACAATCCTGATATAAAGGTTGATTAGTTGTGGTTCCTGTTGCTTATTTTGTGTGTTTGTACCACCACAAAAATGTATATTTTGTGTGATTCTACACATTATGGTGATAAATGTTTCTGATTGTGATTATGTTTTGTTTTTTTTGTTATCGGACCACAAGGCAAATTTGTAGATTGAAGTTTCTACATTCGCAGCTAAAAGGAAATCCTTCAGAAACCGCTCAAGCAACCAGACTGCATATTTCTGCCATGAACACCCGGATTCTTCTGGCATCATTCTCAAGGTCTGACTAACGAGACGTTTCCTGGTCGGTGTTGGAGTTGTAATCCCTCAACCTGGTTCTCAGTTTCTCCGTCTAATCTCCTTCCATGTGGCGAGAGAACTCCAAATATTGGGAACCAGCCAACATGACAAAACAGCATCTTGACTTCATCTTTCACAGATGACAGAGCGCTTATCTTGATCTCTGGTCTACGCTGATGATGCAACACTTCACACAACCGTGGTTATTACAGTCATTAAGAGGACTGAACAATTAGATTTCCTCTCAGCGGTGACATGTAAGATGACTTTCTTAAGTGAATTTTTGTGAGGAAGTCAACTAGCAAATAATTAACAAATCACAATTTTGTGACTTGTTTTATATTCATCAGATCAAGGAATAATAACACAAAGAAGACGTAGGATTTAAAGTTGCTGCATCTGAGATCTGAATCTCATTTTTAAGTGTGTGGAAACGGATGAGCACGACTCCAAAACAGATTCCAAATATTGCCACAAGTCACATTGTGTGACGTTGCTTTTTACATCGTCAACAAAGGAATTCACAAGTGCCTCTGAGAAATAATATCATTACCCAGTTTTTCTATTCCTTATTTCTTTTTCACTCCATGTTTTCCCTCCCACTCTTTTTGTTCTGGTCGGAGACTACAGCGGAAGGCTTTTGATAATGTTTGCAAGCGGCTGGAGTGGTCTCAAAGCAATTACAAAGCCCCATTAATTGTCCTTTAATGCACATTGCGGTTTAAAAGCTCATCCGATCTTTAATTAAAGCCAAGCAGCAGAGGCTTCGCTCTGGTTCCACACAAGACTCATCAAGAGGAAACGGAAATTCCTTTTTTCTGTGTTTTTTTTTTTTTTAGACCTGAATTAAGAAGTGAGTGGCTGCCGTGCCGGAGAAGTTATCACACCATTAGACAGGTTTTCTTTTGGAAAGTTTAAAGTGTGTCTTGTTATTCTTGAGTACGTTCTTCCAGCCAAAGAGTTCTCCGCCAGGTTACCAAGATGATGAATGACACTCCTTTTTTCCCAAATCATTTTTGACCCTGTGTACCTGCACATATGCTTGGTGCATTACTTTCTTTTTTTTTACGAAAAATAATGAAATGAGCCTATGAGGTCAAATTCACAGGGTAAAAAAAAGTCTGAATATGAAATCAAAGAGACACAATCTAGTTTGATTTGCAGCAGAATCCCCGAATGATATCAGGAAAATAAATGGTAGAGTAACAACATCTCTCCTGACTAAGTCATGTATAAAATAGAAGAACCCCCTCAATGCACTTATATATTTCTTTCACAATACTGGATACAGTAGGTACGAAAAGTAATCAGACCACTTTCGAAAAACTTGTTGCATCCCAAGAAGACTCACGGCTGTACTCGCTCAAAAAGGTGCTTCTACTCAATACTGAGCTAAGGGCCTGAATACTTATGACCATGAGATTTTTCAGTTTTCCTTTTTTAATAAATTTGTATATATTTCAGTTGTTTTTTTTTCTGTCAAAATGGGCTGAGTGTACATTAATGAGGGAATAAATGAATGGCTGCAATGAAACAATGGGGTCTTATTACTCTCCGTACCCACTGTATATCTATCTATCTATCTATCTATATATATATAGATATATATATCTATATATATATTGTATCTTGAGCTACATATATTTTATCGAATTGTATCGTGAGCTGAAAATATTGAATTGAAACATATAGCGAGACCAGTGTATCGCCAATCCTAGTTTTGTCAACCGTAACGCCCGTAATCTACCTAAACTACCTTTTTCCTCCTCCTCTCTCTTCATAGTTTTTTTTAGGCAATTTGGTTTTCAAATGTATATGAATCACTTGGTAATGCTGGGAATTGTAGTTACTTTCATACACCATTTGGTGGCAAGCAGACCAGACAGATTTTTTGATTCACAGAATTCATGAGTAAGTCCGTCGCTGTACCTCAGGATCTAAAAATGCTACTGAACAAAGTTCTTGTAATAGATTGTCTCGTTCATCACCAAAGCCTAATTGGGGGAATCACCATCACTCATTTCCCCCCATCCCAGGAATTCTTATCTCTACCTCTGGTCTCTGTGAAATATCCATTCATTCATTCTATTATTTTTTAATACGGAGGTTAAAACATCTGAAGGTTGTTCTAAGGCATTGATCTTAACTTTATAATACAGCGAGAGGAACCATTTTCCCAGCATAGAGTCAGTCTTGACTATTACTTTCAAGCCCCAAGAATCTCACAGAAAAGTTTCCATCGTCAAACAATCCCTGCCGAGCTCTTGGCGTCATGGCGACTTGTGAAGTGCAAAAGGTTTAACACTGTCCTCTTTCAGGAGAGTTGAATTTGCTTTTGCATGGCCAAACACTATTTCATGTTTCACTCTTGCTCTCCTTCCCCTGTCCTTTTATGCCTCACTCTGGCTGGGAATTGAAAGATAGTGGCAGCTTCTGTTTTTTTTTTTTATAACTTTTTTTTGTTGGATGTCGAGCACAAGGAGAAAACTTGTGCTTTTTCTAATATTTGTATCAAGAATAATAAAAAAATAATAATGAATAATAATAATTGTAAATTAGGATCCAAGACAAGATCAATGAATCCTTCAACATCTGGAGAAAACAAAGTAATACTTTGTCTTTTTGACTTCACATCGATTGATTGACTCAACAAAGACAACTATTCCAACTTTAAGATGGTACTTTAGTTGCTGAAGATGCTTAATATTTGTGACCAAAGACAATCAAGTCCAAATTCTAAACTTCACAAAAAGTTGAATTTAACCTAAAGTTGAAAGAAAGCCTTACATTTGTCTGCAAATGTGAGAAAATACTTCCTAAAAAAGAGGTTTCAATGACGCTTTTACACTTGTTCTTGAATAATAAGAAGTTCTAAATGATCTATTCTAGTTTGAAAACATCTTAAGAGCCTCTCCTGACTAAACCAGACGTTATCAGATAATAGATCAGGAAATTAAATCCTAATCTTCTAACAAAACACAGAAGTTATTTGACTCATTAATAGATTTATCCCATCAATAGATAATGTAGCCAGCAAGTGTCAGATCAAGATCAATATTTGGTCCCAGCACTGTTTTGCAATTCCTATTTTATGTTTGCAAAGGGCGAATGAGAACCCGACGACTCGCTAAGTCCCCTCTTGAGTCTTTCCAAATCTCAGCTGTGTGACCTTCATCGCAACAAGAGGCCTGACAAACAACATTACATCCAACGCCGGCATATGACAAACACAGAGAGGCAGGAATCGTGAAGCTATTTCGCCCACCGGGACCTCTCGCCATCTTTGATTATCCTTTTCTCATCTGCCCACGTGTTGTGATGCTCCAAGTAAATTATCACCTGTGGATTCAAGGACAGGGATGAAGAGCTCGAGCTTCGGAGGTTTAAGTTCCTTTTTTTGAGGGAAAGATTGAAAGATTCAAGTTGTGCTCAACCCCGAGTGGAAACTATCGGTTAGACCGAGCTTTAACAGTGAAGAGTGTATTGTATTATCATCAGCATATACGTTGATTTGTTGGAAAAATGATGAATAAAAATAGACGAAAAGATCATTGTTGCAATTTTAGAAATCGTATATTTATATAATTTCACGGAAGTACATCCCATTATGTCGTGCTCCATTAACTATCTTCCTTGAATGTGTTTTGTGTGTTTAGATATTGAGGATATTTCATATTATATCAGAAAATTCATATTTTTTGTGTTTCTTGTAGAGACCCTAGATGTATTTATATGAAAAAAATATATTTCTACAAAAGTTACCCGAAAAAAATTACGCTAGCAACCTTTTAAGGATGAACTATTAAATATTCCAAGTTTAATTACATTGTCTTTTCATTGAAATATTAATTCAGGTTTTGTGTATAGTAAAAATCACTGGGCTACACCAGGTACTTTAGCTAGTATATATAAATATTGCTGAGAAAAAAAGGGTACATTTACACAACACAAAGTTACTCCAAAGTTACTTAAACTTCTGTGAAATCACACTGTCCACTTAGGAAGAAAGACTGATTGACAATCCACTTCACAGGCTGTTGTGCAAATTCAATAGACAACTGACAGAAATTATAGGCAATTACCAAAAGTGCTTACTCAGGTGGTGCCCACAGACCACTTTTCAGTTCCTATGCTGCCTCGCATTCTTTTGGTTCACTTTTAAATTGGTGGCATGAGGACCTGACATCCACAGGTCGAGGTTGTGCTCAGTCACCACGCCGTCCATTTGGCATTTGCCAGAGAACACCAACGTTAGAGATTTTGCAACGAGTGCCCTCTTCACAGATGAAAGTAGGGTCACCCTGATCACCCCGGCAGTGGCCCTCCATGTGCTCGCCAAAGCTAGCCTGACTGACTATTAGGTACAGAGATGAAGGTAAGGTAAGGTAAGGTAAGGTAAAACTTTTTTTTGATCCCTCAGGAGGTCTCCTTCGGGTACGGGATGAAATCCTCATCCCTGAGACCACATGCTGGTTCCTCCTAAGACAATGCTAGCGTCAGCAGTTCGGCTTCGACGCTATGGACTGGCCCACCTGTTCCCTGGACCTGAATCCAATTGCTCACATCTGGGACATCCTGTCGCGCTCCATCCAACAACGCCACCTGATGCACCCAAGATTGTCCTGGAGTTGGCAGATGCCTTAGTCCAGGTCTGGGAAGAGATCCCTCAGGAGCTACATGACGAGGCATAGGAAGGTACCGAGCCTCGTTCTGACTTGTTTTTAGGGATATATTTTTTCACCTCATTTTTAATGCGAGTCCAAATCCAGACCTCCATGGGTTTATACATTTGATTTCCAAAGACAATTCGTCAACACATACTACTATGTAAAGAACAAACTATTTAATAAGAATATTTTAAAACCTTGGATATATTTGATTTTTTAGGTTCCCTAATCTCTGTCTCTTTTTGAGCCAAGGTACACTGTTTTCATTGAAAAACAATCACGAGGCACACCATCAGCCGGATATGTTGGAAAACGATTGCGTACAATGCAACGCACTACCTGCTGCCATCTAGTGACATGGAAGACTATGACATGATAACACTCCAAGTCACTACAACAGCACAGACACTTGAAAATGGCAATATTATATGTAGATAATTACACTGCCTTAACTTATCCTAAATACGGACATATTTATAGGTCACCATATCAACGTGGAAAATTTCTTGTTGTGATTTTGGTGAAGCGTAAGTAAGAAATATAGAAGTATAATTACTTAATAACTAACATTTTTAGTGTATAATCAGAGCATTTTTATTAGTATCTAATCATTTTGTGGGTAAAAAAAAAAGGTGGATTCTAGGGTTTTACCAAGTTGTGAATGGGATAATGTGTACATTGTAACAAGAAGAAGCAGAACTTCAGACAGAAGATTGGGAGTGGAGGCAGATTGGAATCAGCGGGGCTGCAAACACTCTCGATTAGTATGCCTGACAGCAGCGAGAAACCAGCAGCTGGATTCGTCGCACACATGCATGTTTGCAAACGGAGAGGCCGGTTTGAACAGTTTAAGAAAGAAAGAAAAAAAAAAAACGAACCGCAGAGACGAAGCATCTCTCGTCGCTTCTTGACACACATACGGGGAGAGAGAGAGAGGCACAAACCCCCGGTGCTGCACATATCGCACATATCTCTCTGTCTGAGCTGGTTCCAGATGAATAAGGCAGAATACCAAGTGGCCCACTTATACGCTGCGCAGAGACAAATAGACCAGTCAATCACTGCAGGCTGCCACTGAATAACAAATTCTCTGTGGTGTGCGTGTGAGCGCGGGCACAACAAAAGCAACCCTTTTTTTTTTTTTTCAAACCACAATGCATCTGCGTGGATTAACACGTGTGCAACAACCCACAGCTACAATTGAATGTGAGGTGTTTTGTCATGAGATACAGCTGCTTCCTCACCTAATGAGAAGAGACTGGAGGAGGAATCCTCACGGGCTTGTTTAAAGCTGTTGTCAGAACAGACATTTCTTTCTTCTTTTTTTTTTTTTTTTAATGGCAGCCCACTTTTTCTTTCACGGGTCCGCAGAGGCCGGACCTGAACAGGTGCCGCAAATGGGGTCGAGGATTCGGGGGGGGGGTTGCAAACAGCAGCGCACTTTCACCGAAAACCTGGAAAGTATTAGAGTCGTTGACTTACAAAAGTGGCTCACAAAGACACCCACTCGTCTTTGTTTCAAATGTCACGGTGACCAAAAAAACTTGACAAATGAATTCAGTCACTGTGAGCAGCTTGAAGCGTTTGTTTTGTAACGCAGTCGAGAGAAGTTCCATTGTTATCATGACACAGAGTGTTGCTTAACTGGAGAAGAAACTGTTGTGAATGACTTCATCTTACAGAGGGACCACAAATAAATAACTTTATATTCAGTCCTTTTTAAATCAATTATATTTGAAATATGTATGGAAATGATGAAGTTAATGCTTATGTCAATATTTGAGACAAAACACATGCCTATCACCAAACAAATTTTCAAGTTTGGATGGATATCCATCTATAGAGGGGTCTCAAACATGTTTAAATCTTGTTGTTGTACAATTAGTGGTTGGGGAATAAAGATCATCACTTTGTCAGGTGTTTACATAAATAAACACCAAATGAAAGAAGCTGAAATTCTGAAAAAACAAACTCATTTATCTCCTTGTGTCTTACACATGGTTAAAATTATGTTTTTAAAAGTTGAATGTTCCCTTTACAACCACTTACAATTGGCATAAGGAATCCAAGATTCTGGAAAAATATCTCATTTATAACAGTATAAAAAAATCGTTTTTTTAAAATGTCATCTAAATTGAATGCATTTCAATTTTCTTGAGGGTCCTGATCCCTACTCTTGATCTTATCCAGTTCTGACCCCCCCCAAAAAACCTTCACTATATATATACGTGGATATATCTATCTATATATAGATAGCCACCCCCCCTCCCCCCAAAGTTTTTAGTTTTAATTAAAGAGAGTAGATAATAAAACTAGATAAGACTTAAAAAAAAAGTAAATAACCATGGAATATAACTTCATATTTAATCTGGAATAAAACAGGTTTAAAAGCATTTAAAACATTATCGGACAATTATATAGACTAAAGATGGTGATAAGGTCAACATCATCAGATATCAGAAATCGACAAATTTCGGATCATGAAAGCAATCTTTGGTCAATATTTGCTTTCATCAGCGTATTAAAGTATGGCTTCATGACACAAGGATCAACCGTTTTAAAGCAGAAATTAAAACATGTATGAATCACTGCCTAATCTATACAGATCTTATCAGAAGATAATACCCTTTTAATCATCAGAAATGTGCTAAACGTTGAGGCTTTGTTATCAATAAGGCAGAGTTAAAAAAGTCATCAACAATAATAGGAAGACTAGTTACCATCGCTTGATTCAAATAAACCACCAGGTTTAGATGTTCCCAAGAAAGATGGATCCATGAAAAGGAAAGAACGTAGATCAAGAGAATTCAAAGAGCTTCGTGATCAAAACCTACCTTAAGCGAAAAGATGCGCAATTCAATTTGAAAAAAGTGTTCACATAAGACGTGGTAAGTCGGCCACTGGGAAAAGTAGAGCGTTTTGCGCTCAGATTCAGAAAGGAGGACACAAGGTTCACCTGACCGAAGGGTCAGACGAGGAGACAGAATTTCATGCACAATGTTAGCTTTGAAAAGAGGCTGGAATACTTTCTGATGACAAACTAATATCTGTCCAATTCACAGACGGTGATAATTACAGCAGCATGAAGTCTGCAATGGAAAATAAATAGAGTTATGCACTAGAGAAGAGGACGCCGGTCGGTATTTACGAATAAATAATAATTTGTTTTTAACTACACAAACTGAAACACATTCCATGCATATTTTGTATTTGTTTTACAATACTGACAATTGATGATTATTCCTTAGCTTATCTCAATATAAGGTCACCATATCAACATTTTTCAACTATATAAAACGACTTGGAGGGTAATATATGGCAAAAACCTTGAGTTCTTTGACTTTAAACATAATGTGGAGTAGTCTCAGAATTGCATTTGCAGCTCCTGGCTGGGTTTAAGTAGGTTCGTATGAGTTACTGCTGACAAATTGACATTATTATTTTATGTAAACTTGTTGAGTAAATGGTTACATTATTTTTTTTAGGGCTGACGTTGTCTTAACGATCATCACATGCATTTAGAAATATATTGTCTTTTAACGTTGTAACATAATTGAAGAGAAGATTAAAGTCAAAGTATCTCAAAGGTTCATGGATTGGAACTGTTTTTAAAAAAGTGCAAGTAAATGAGTAAGAACTCAAAAATAGTGGAAGTTTTTACTGAGCTTTTGGAACAAGAAAAAAATATCCTAATCAACAGAGTTTTGAGAAACATTAAATACTAGCATATATGATGAACAAATAAATAATATGAAATAATAAAGAGTCCTAACACTAGTGCATACATCATATGATTATGTATTTGTACATATGTATATTTACATTTCTTTGTTTTACCAAAAAGTATCCCAACCTGCAGAGTTTAACCAATGAGCAACACATTAGAGAGGAATCTAACCAGCATCCAATTTGTTTATACAAGATAAATTAAAAAGGTTTTAAAGAAGTGGAAGCAGATGATTATCAAAGAAGACCTCTTCTGCTTGGAAATATAGTCAAGGGTTGCTGGTTAAATTCTGGCCTCGAAAACCACTCACTCAACAAACACTCACACACCTGCCTATGAATCCTTGCGGGGACCGTGTCATCCATTACACAAGCGAGAACATTGAAACCAGAACAATCCGCCACGGGCCACATCCTCACCTTCCGAAGAACGATGAACGAGGCTCGTCATGACAACGGCAACGTCGTTATCAACCTTCTCTCCGCCGAAAGTTTCCAGAGGCGACTCGGCTAATCGGTCTTTTGTCTTCCTGTGGCTCGTCATATTTAGTTTAGCTTATCTACACGGCTAACATGACAACCTGATGAAGTGAAGCCATGCGTAAAGGAAGTATAGGGGGATGGATTTCAACATGATTTTAATGAGATATTTTTTAATTTGTTGATTGTTCTTTTTTGGGCCAAGAATGGATCGCTTTGTTCTTCCGACATTTCTTAAAAGTGAAAACTCCAGAAGAAAACTCATCCCCAGAGAGGGATGAAAAATAAGAGGCAAGAGTTATTTTATTTATGTTTTTTTCTTTTACTATATCGATGATACTAAGCCTGGACCACATAAAGAAAACTACAGTCACAAAATCATTATAATTGCAGTTTAAGGTTGTTTGTTCAAAGTAACGTGGCTCAAAATGTTTAAAAATAGTTCTTAACTGTTGAAGCATAAATTTAATTTAATAGGAGTTCTTCACATAAACATCCGATATGAGCCACTACAACAACAAGGCCACACATGTTAATCTAGAGCAGACTTGGGCAAAGTGCGGCCGTTTTACTATATTTATGTGGACCTAATAATGTCAAAATATGATCATGTATAAATGGTTCTAATGCATTAACAAATGTATTTTCTATGTATTATTCATTTAGATTTACAAATAACACTTACTTACACTTTTTTCCTCCTTCTTGTGTCTAATTTTTAGAGTATATATTAATCCATCAAAACGTTTTTGTTAAGTTAGTTGAAGAAACGTTTTGAAATAAACTCATATATACAAGAATACAATTGCAGCTTATTTAGCTTAATTAATGACACGGCCTAATGACGAATGTCCTTTTTTTTTTTTAGGGATTTTTTCGTTTTTATTTTTGCATGACGACCCCTAACAACATTCACAGAATTTAATGTGGCCCTTGAAGAATTATAATTGCCCACCAATAACCTAGAGCATGTTGGCACCTGGTTAACAGCAGTAATCTGTTAACAACTTTTACTCAATTTGGGCAGAAACGAGAGATCAGTGGAAAGGAAATCTCTGGAGGGTTTTCCTCAAGTGCCATTAAAAGCTACATGGCAGCAAATTCATTGACAAATGTTACAGCAAAGTACACAAGCCCATCACTGCTAATTGGGAGCCTGAAGACTTCCACAAATTGTCGGATAAAGAGGCTACGAATTAGTGACTGGAAGAGTGAAAATAGCTGGAAAGACTAATGATGGCAGCGCGACGCGGAGGAGGCGTCGTGATCACTTGCTATTTTCAGCGCTTGAACACAAACGATTGTTTCGGCGCTTCGCTGGCACCACTCTCTCAAAAGCCATTCATGCCAGAGTCAATGGACGAGCGTTGGACTCACGGTCGTTGCAGAACGATCCTCCGTAGGACGTCATGGTGCAGTCGCAGGTGAAGCCCTCCCACTGTTGGAGACAAACCCCCTGATTGTAGCAGGATTCCTCCGTGCAGGTGGTGCTGGGTCCTGACAACGTGGCAAGAGTGCGTCAGTACTTTGGTAAATATATTTTGCAGGGATCCTTAAAAAGACTTTGGAACGACGTTACATTTGGGAACTCTAAAAACAAGGTTTTAGTTTGTCTTAAATTGATTTTAAAAGGTTAAAGAAGAAATTGTTTATCGCTTTAATGTGTCTTAAATAGTTCTGTGACTCTATTGTATAGTCTGTTCGTACAAAACTCTCTTTTCATTGAAATATTGACATTAGAAAATGATCTTAAGCTTAAAAAATGCTGGAGTTCAAATCTTGTTTAGCATAACCACGCCAACTCTGCTGTGATTGGTCAAAAATCAAGGTTTGTCACTGCACGTCATGAATCCCCTGTCTCCACCTCCAAAGGGTCTTGTTGTATAAACAAAGCAGGGCGTGATTACAGCTGGCTGGAGGAGCAGTGAAGCCATCATTACACCATAATGGAATCCGCTCTCGTAACCTCTCGTTCGCCCAGATTTCAGAGGAACTCTATGAAGTAATAAGTTCAAAACATGTTCAGGATGAGGGACTTACTGCATCTTGAAGAGGAAGACTTCAACATTTGAAACATGCGAGTCAGGAGAGTTTGGTTTTCACATCAGTTTAAAGCAACAATGTTGGCATTTTTACAACCTGTACAATGACAATAAATAATCTTAAATCTTGATTGTTAGTTATAAATCTCACAAATTATGTAACATCCTTAAAACTCTTCACTGGCTTCCAGTTCCTTCAGGATCAACTTTAAAATTCTGGTTCTTACTTTCAGATCTATTCATGGTCAGGCTCCTCCTTACATCACTGATCCAATCCAGCCTTACACCCCAGCTCGGGCTCTGAGGTCTGTGGATCAGAATCTACTGATGGTTCCACGCACACGGCTCATGACCAGAGGAGAGAAATTTTTTCAGGCTGTTGCTCCTAAGCTTTGGAACGATCTTCCTCTCTCTTTGCGCTTGATGGATCTACTGACTCCTTTAGAAACATCTTAAGACGTTTCTATTAGTTCAGGCTTTCCCTTGATTTTCTGGAACTCATGTGTTGTTCTCAGTATTATCTTGATCTTTAAAGTATGTACTTTTTTGAGTATTGTTTTGATTGTTAAAGCGCTTTGTGACCCTGGTCTGGAAAAGCGCTATATAAATAAATATTACTTACTTACTTACTTAACATACAATACATTTGTTTGCTTAAATAATTAACACAAAATCTAATCTAATAGTGGAACTAACAAAACAGTGAAGGGGTTGCAGGTCGGCCTCTCACAGCACGGGTTCCACTTTATTGTGGCTAATCTAGCACCTTCCGAAATAGTAATACGCTTTGGGCAGAACCTCAAGTTCAATGAGAATTGGCTTTCCAAACAACATTTTTTCTTCATGCACAGTGTACAAGACACAGTGTATTTTTAAAGTAAAGTGGTAATTATGTAATTACCATGTTTCAGCGCGAGATAAGAATATGGCGAAGGTGAATAAGAAATAGTAGAAGAAGTGTGTGTTAGTTTGTGAGGGCAGGAGGAGATGTTGTTCCTCTCACGGTCACGGGTGGTTGATGGCATTTAAATTGTCAATTAGAGGCGACACCGTAGTAATTTCTCTGCGGACGTTCACACAATCCGGCGCCGGGACCGACTGGCGTCAATATGCTTCTCAGTGTCATGTGCAAGATTAGGACTAGAAGATTAGTCGCTAATGTAAATGATGATGGGATTGAGATTATGTTCAACACAAATCTTTACCGACCTATTCTACTGAGGTTAATTCAGCAGCTGACAGTGATTTCATGCCACGAGTTATGAGATTCCAGAGTTCATGAACAGAAGTGTGACATTTCAAATATATTATTATTATATTATTCTATTTCACATTGTCTGGTTCCATTAAATCTGCTAAAGGGGCCGGAAATTATCCCTGGGCTGCACCTACCTGGAT
This sequence comes from Callionymus lyra, assembly GCF_982586985.1. NCBI lineage: Eukaryota > Metazoa > Chordata > Actinopteri > Syngnathiformes > Callionymidae > Callionymus > Callionymus lyra. The sequence continues at coordinate 9,036,526 of NC_141821.1, forward strand.
TAAAAAAAACAACTTTTTTTTAAACCTTTACTATTTGATTTTGAGAAAATAAATCAAATCTCAACAACGGAATTAAAACATCAACTAAATTTTAAAATATCTTGTGTTGTTTTCTGTTACTTTTGTTGAATTTTAAGTGATGGTACACAAAAAACGTCTGCTCAAACTTAACTCATTTTCTACTCCCCCTCATGTCAACCTTATCTATTTTCAGAGTAATCTCTTCTTTTTTAGAGTTATAGACAAAAATGTAAGTTTATTTTAACATTGCGATTGGAGCTCACTTTTCTTCGTCCAAAAAGACATTGATATTGATTATGTATTTGGATGTTTTTAAGTGTCTTTTTGTACGAAGATGAAGACGAAGACAACTGAGCTCCAGTCACTACATTAAAATGAATAAACATTTTTGTCAATAACTCTAAAAAGTTACAGATTACTCTGAAAATAATAGGGTAAGTAAATAATAATCAATACATTTCTAATCAAATGTATTTTAAGCTGAAGCCGTCCCAATATTTAGCTAAGCGAAAAAATAGTGTGCAAATTAATACCTATAACTAAAGGTACATTAAAAAAAATGAAAAAATTTACATGAATCGAGAATTTGAATGGCTCACAAAGTTTTTTTCTAGTACTTGTAAGTTCAGGGAGGGTTTAAGGGGTTCAACTGAGAGATGGTTATTTTAAGCTTTCATTCATCCACGTGGAATTTTCATGATATAAAAGTTCTCTTAGCAGGATCCCTCTGTGCACCAACCGGGTTGGGATTATTTTTAGTAATCTGTTCTTTTTAGAGTTACAGACAAAAATGTTAGTTCATTTTAATGTAGCGACTTGAGCTCAGTTATCTTCGTCAAAAAAGACAAAAAAAAATCAAAAATACCTCCAGACTGCTCGTCTGTAACGTCCATCTTGTATTGAAGCCTTGACATAGGAAATTGTTCCAGAAAAACGAAGGTAAATCCATACTTTATTGTTGTTTTGAGCGGAAAGTACCAATCTTTTAGTTCCTGCTTCAGGCAATTTCTCGTTGAAACACATTGAAAGTATCAGTGTGTATGAGCAAGATTTACACCGATTGCCTTGGATTTTTGGACTGAAATTATTCCATTTTTTCTGGAACATTTCCTAATGTAGAGGCTTCAATCCAAGAGGAACGCTACAGACGAGCAGTACGGAGGTATTTGGATGTTTTTAAGTGTCTTTTTGGACGAAGATGAAGACAACTTAGCTCCAGTTGCTACATTAAAATAAACAAAAAAATGTGTCTATATCGCTGAAAAACATTACTTTGAAAATAACCCCATTCCCGAGTCCAGGGTGAGTAGAAAATGAGTAAGGTTTGGATTTTGGGTGAAGTTTCACTTTATTATTTGTCGAACCCTATGATTTAACAGCTGTTGGTGACTCAGCAGAACCATGTGTGTAATGTTTTTTTGTTTTTTTTCATCTCTTTGATTTGGTTTTACAAACACTAGAGAAGTCACAGCGTCCGTCTTGTATTTCCCTGCTATATTTCAGTCCTTCGCCCGGACCCGCGGACGTTTAATGTTCCGACACAGTGACTCGCAGTGATCAAACTCAGTTTGCGGTCTTGCATCGGTCTAGGGAGACGCGACCCGGAGAAACCTCCGACTGCTGCTGAACCGCAGAACTCAAGAGTACAGTCACCTCCTAACAATGCTGCTCCGAAACGCACTGATCCGTGCACGGGTCAACATTTAAATTGGTCGCTGCGTCGCTCTCTTAATCCATGAACTGAGAGATTAGCGAGCGTGTCAACAGTGATCGCTTTAAATATGTCAATAGCAAAACGACAAGATTTGTACTGGATTTACAGAAAGTAAATATAAACATTATGATTTGACTTTTTATTAATTTGTCTGGGAATAATGGAATAATTAAGTGTAATTTCATTTTTTATTTGAATCATAGGTGTTACATCCAGGATCGAAAGGAAGCCGAATAAAAATAAAGTATCTTAAAAAAATTGTCCTATTTTTTAACATTTTTATTTGATTGTCGTTCACATGATTAATAGTTATTTCACACCAAGAGTTATCTCATTCCAAGCTTCATGGACAGACACGATTGGGTTACATTAACCTGACCATTCTTTAAAGATATTAAGATGAAAATAAAGCCTAAATTTGGAGTTTATCATAAAATAAATCTGCCAAAAGAGTGAGATCTAAGAAGAAGAATATGATTCAAGAATCCAAACAAACATGTTTTGTTACAATATTAGATTTTTTTTTCTTTCTACGCTTTTAATTTTGTCTTTTAATACTTTCTATAATTTCTATTATTTTCCAGGACTCGTAAGGTGAATGTGACCAATTTAATCACTTTTATCATAGTTGTTGAAGTACGAGTCACACAGAGTCAAAACATTGAAAAAATGCTTTCCTAAGAAAGAAAATACTTTTATTTTACTTGATAAAATATAATTCACAGCTCACTAGTGGAAAATAAATATTGTTATGTATTATTATTTAATTTCACTGAGTTTAAACATACACCTTATCTGCTCTAAAAGTGTTGATTTTATCATCACTTTTAGATGCAAACCAAAAACTAACCTTGTCAAATTATTAACATAGCTTTAATAGTAGTTTTTGAGTTAAATATATATGAAAAAAAAAATGCCTGAAAAAGAGAGCACTCGCTATCAAGATGGCATATGGAAGAGAATTAAAGCTGTTAAAAAGCAGGAAAAGATTGTTTTTGTTGTTGATAAAGTGCCTCTAAGTGGTGAGAACGGTCTTTTGTTTCCATGTTTCCCAAACTGAAATAATATCACTTACTGTGGGTGAGCTACGATTGGCTGCCACACAAGCCCCAATTTAACACGTATCTTCTTCTCAAAATTTCCAAAATGACTCGTATTAATATTCCTGCTGACGTCTATCAGAACTGTCAAGTAAAATTATTAAACTAAACCCAATTTTTTATTTCACCATCTTCAGTATCCATCCATGCTATCCAACCCAGCCCTAATATGTGTGTCAAAAAAGCAACTTTCATCTGGAATGTTTGCCCCCAGTGAAGCCCCTCGACTGCACAGATGAGGCCAGTTAATCCTGAGTACATTGGTAGATTTTGAGTTGTAGCATTTGCCTGCTCTCTCTCCACCTCTTACTCCGACACCACGTCTCAATGGCACGCCGACTCTCGACCGGCACACACTTGATTTCCCGGAGGGCCGGCGGTGCCGACTCGACAGAGGCACTGATCCAAGTCTTCGGAACTTTCAGTTTTTTTTGTTGTTTTGTTTTTTTTTAATCCAAGTGTTGCTGCTTCTACCAGGCTGCTTTAACACCCACCCTTGGTTCAATAACATAGTCTTTTTTAAAGTATTGGTATTTCCTTTTGGAAGAGCAACAACACATCAGATCTTTCTTATGCTAAAGATAAGAGTTCAAACTCACGTAAATCAACCCAAAAATGATATTGGAGTGAAGAAATCTTAATCTTTGTATCCTTTTCTTTGCGTTAATTCCTTTGATCCCTTCTTTATATTTGCAGTTTTTCATCCCTTTCACTTTGTTTTTTATTATTTGCACGTTGTCTGCTGTGAACTGAAAACCCAATGGAGATCTCTAGAGGGATTAATAAAGTCTGTTTGTCCGTCTATAATTAATAAAAAGGTAAATAGTTTGTACAATTGTAATTTAGTTCCATTGCTTAACTCTTTTTTCTTCTGTTTCTGTTTATTGATTGTATTTATACTGTTAGTTATTTTATATATGTTGAATATTTAATATAATTAGAATGTTTCGACAGAAAACCAAATCCTTATCGGCAATTTTATCATCTTAATTGAACAATTTGAAGTTAAAGCTAGTTCACCCAAAACACACTTATGTTCTACTCACCCTCATGTCGACTAAGAGTTGGGATTATTTTCCGAGTCATCTGTTCAGGATATATGTATATTCATTTTCATGTAGCAACTGTCGGCCATTTGTAATAAAAAAAGACACTTAAAAAACTCAATATCTCCATACTGCTCGTCTGTAGCGTCCCTTTTGAACTAAAGCCTTAACATAATAATTGTTCCCTCATTGGATCATATTGCAAGTGTCAGTGAAAAAAATTCATAGCTTGAGACCTCCAGCTAAAAACAATCTTAAAAAAAAAAGAGAGGGTAAGATGAACGGTGTGGAGGTATTTGGATGTTTTTAAGTGAGTCACTTTAAGGTTCAAATTGATGATCAATTCATTTGTCCCCAATTTTTTTTACACAATGGACCAGCTAATACTGAGAGTGCCATCTAGTGGCCTTTCAAAATTGAGCCAGTGCATCATGATACAGCATCAAACAACTGATGCTGTATCATGAAGCCTCATCACTAAATCTAAATCTTTGCACAATAAAATCTGTGTATTTTCCAGATGTAATAGTTAATATTTCACTTTTTCTTCCGACTTATTGTTATCATTTTATTCCCTCTTGACTCACCATCACTTTCATTCATTTCTTTGACTTTATTCTACAGTGTTTACTGACTGTGAAGTTGTGAAGTCTTGGTTAATGATTCCCAATAGACATCTCAGGATCCACAGTAGCAGTACATCACAAAAGACAGGAATAAACAAAGACATGAATAAACACGAACAAACCCATCATTTTCTATGAAAAAAAAATGTTATCGTTGAGACGTTTGCTACTTAAGATGGAGGCTTGTTAGTCATTTATGAATCTCTTTTCAATTCAAAGTAAGATGGTAAAAGAAGTACTTTTGATTATAATAAAATCATAATAATAATCTTCACTGGCTGCCAGTTACTTTCAGGATCAATTTTTTAATTCTGTTTCTTACTTTCAGATCTATTCATGGTCAGATTTTCCATCAGTGATCTGATCCAGACTTAATCCAGACTTGATTCTCTGAGACTCCTGTGTTGTTCTCAGTGTTATCTTGACCCTTTTAGCATATATTTTATTGAGTATTGTTTTGATTGTTTAAGCGCTTTGTGACCCTGGTCTACAATTATTACTTACTTACTTAACTAATACAGAGAAACTTCAACAATAAAGAAGCTTCCTATGGTGTTGGGTTATGAAAGATCAATAATAACCTTTTATTTTAGCAACTATTTTTGTTAATTCTACTTAATGTCTTCATTACCACAAAAGCAAACATATTTTTTAAAGAGCAACTCATGTGAAAATCCAACTCTCCTGATTGACTCGCATGTTTCAAATGTTAAAAGTCTTCCTCTCCAAGATGCAGTAAGTTCCTCATCATGACCATGTTTTCAACGTATTACTTTTTAAAGTTGTTCTGAAATCTGGGCGAACGAGAGGTTATGAGAGGAGAGTCCATTATGATGCAATAATGGCTTCACTCCTCCTTTAGCAAGCTGTTATTGCTTTGTTTATACAACATGTACTTTGAAGGAGGAGAATTATGGGATTGATGACATGCGGTGCAAGCTTGCTGTTTGACCAATTACAGAAGTGTGGGTGTGGTTATGGTAAACAAGTGTTTTCAGTGGGCGGGGCTTGCGATCATTTTCTAATGTCAATATTTCAATAAAAACAGTTTTATACAAACACAGACACACCGAATATACAATAGAGTCCAAAATCTATTTAATACACACTTAACAACACATAAGTTGAACTTTAAATTTGATAATTCCAAAGGTTCTCTGAACTTACCGTCGCAGCCTCGATCCACCTGTCCCACCCTGTGGAGTGCATCTGCTATCAGGTCAGGGAGTCTCCCATTCAGGTCCACAGAGGCCAGACAGCCTTGGTACCCGTCTCGGGATGCGATCAGTTTGGGCAGATTACTGTACATGTTCTTCGTCACGCCACCGATGTACAGCTCCCCTGTAACGAAGACACATTCAATTCAATTCAATTTTATTTAAAGTGTCTTATCATAACAAAGTTATCTCAAGACACTATACAGTTGAAATAAGACTATAGTTGATTAAGGGAAAATAGATCCCAGCAATTCAACAAAGAGCAAGAAACAAAACACTGTACAGTGAGCAATGGCGAGGAAAAACTTCCTTTTAGAAGGCAGAAACCTCGAGCGGAACCAGACTCATTGTTGACGGCCTGCCGCTTTGACCGGCTGGGAGGAAGGATGGGGGGGTAGACAGATGGATAAGGAGAGGAGTGAGGGAAATTATAGTGAGAAAAAAAAAAAGAGGAGAGTGTAGGAGAGTCCATGGAGGTGCTGGAGAGAACTCGGGATCTGATGACGTGGTGAAGATCCTGGATCAGCAGCACATACTTAGATTCCATATGAGTTTCAACCTTTGAAATTCCCTCCATAGCAACATTGTTTTGATACTTCAAGTGTCTTGAGCAGGGTACTTCACGAACAGGGAATGCATCCGAGATTAAAACCCTATTAAGAAAACTACACTTAAGAAATTACCTCAAGGTTACTGTTAACCAACTACTGGTAGCAGTGCTTTGAATTTATTTTTCTGTTTTGCGACTTTTTGAAAGAGTTTAGGAAAACATACTGGCTACTAAAACTTGCCAGAGGCCCTCCTGCTTCAGAGCTAAAACCATCCTTACACAGTATAATTCGGATCATAGAGAGTATCACGCAGATGTATCAGTGGAGCAAATATCATGTTTAATCTTCTTGGTTAGTAGAGTAACAAAGTATCCATTTTTGATTTTGAACACATGTCCCTTTGTGTCACATGAGGCAAAGAAAAAATATCCCTCTCTTCTGTCAGTATCACGGGTTAGAAAAGTACTTCAGTTTCTGCCTTAAAATAAGATGGGTTCAAGAATATTGTTTGTATTTTATTTATATTCATTTTTAATTCATTTTCTTCATTATTTATAGTTTATTTTATGTTGCCACCAAAAAATATCCAGCAACCAGCAATGATTTTTTTCTGATTCCGAGATGCTTAAATAACCCATGTACAGATGTTTTCCTACACAAGGAGGCACTCTCTGCTCTATAGTAAAAAGCTTTGAACTGTTTTATTGATAACTTATATCAGTTCTAAACAGAGAGCAGCACCTACTGAGCTCTGAGACACAGTTTCATGAAGCTTCATCGCTAAATATCACTTTGGCTAAATGGTAAAGATGCACTCAATATCAATTGTTAAGTTCAAATCTCTTATAGAACATGTTTGAAACAAGAGCTCATCTGATGTATTATCCTTGAAAAACAAACTAAACAGAATGATAATGAGCTCAGATGCTACAAAGAGGTCAAAGTGAGGCAAATTTAAAGCCCATAGATTCAGGCAATTGTGTTTCAATAACCATGGTTGTACGATGTGGCAAATAAGATCGAGGTGGAAGACAAACCTTACAATACAATTAAGAAAAGAAAACTCAACGTAACCGTTCTGTAAATCTTTAACCCTGTGAAATACAGTTAAATTTTCGACTCTAACCGTCGTATAAAAAGCTTTGTTTGCATTGAAGCGGCAACTTTGTTCAGTGTTAGTAGTGATATTGAGATTGAAGTGGGATAACAGGTATATTTTGTAAACACTGACAAAGTTGCTAAGCTCCCAGGCGTACAGTGGAATAAACTTTAAACAAAAACAACAAAAAAAATGAACAATTTTCATATTCAAGCCTTTGAACTCAAAACTGGAAGAGAACAGTTCCCTTCGTGGGTGTGTGAACGCGCGATACATATTCATCCATTGTCTCTTTACAGTGCTGAAGAGAAATCTGAAAATGCATTCTGACTCATTGTTACTTCCGGCGGAGTTCTCTGTCCTCTATTCCCAAAACGCCTTTCGTTAGACTTTGTGAGGAACGCAGAGTTTGCTCTTTCAAAGATTAACTCTCCTCCGATAATTTCATATTTGCTAAATGGTTCTTACAGCACATCACTCAGTCAGACAGCTAATGAATTCATCGTATTGATTATGAAGCCCCGGAGCAGCGGCTGGGAAATATGAAGTGTCAAGTGCTCATTTATTCAAGAGAGCAGTCGGCAAACAACAATGACTCATTCTATTCTACAAAGTCCACATTCCATTGACCTTTTGGTCCCGTGTTTCTATGAGTTGAATCGCGGCTAAGTTGGACCTCCGCTGAGACTTTGTCTTTAGTTGAAGGCTTTTAACTCAACCGTCCTAATGACACACAGACATATTCTTTTGATACATTTTAAAGTCTAGCCTTCTCAGTGTCAAGGCCACTTCTTTGTCTTGGACTCAATGATCTATGGTTTGGTCTTGTCTTAGTTTCAGGGTTCTCTCCATCTTCTCGTTTTCCATCTATCCATAGTTTCCATCGATCGTATCTACCGTATCTATCTTACTGTATCTATCTTATCGTATCTTATTGTTTCTATCTTATCGTATTTATCTTATCGTACTGTATATATCGTATCAATCATATCTTATCTTATCGTATCTCTCGTATCTTATCTTATCGTATCAATCTTATCTTATCATATCTATCTTATCGTATATATCGTATCAATCATATCTTATCGTATCTATCGTATCGTATCTATCTATGGATCGTATCTATCGTTTCCATTTATATATATATATATATATACAGTATATATATATATAAATTGATAGATGGAGACACTATATATATACTCTCCGGCAGCTCTATTGGGCACAGCTGTGCATTAATGCAAATTTCTAATCAACCAATCACATGGAAGCAAATTAATATATTTATATATATATATACATATATATATATATGTATATATATATATAAATATATTAACGAATAATATATTAAATATATTACGAAAAATTATAAACGTTAGCAGTATATTTTTTTGATGTGTTTTGAGTAAACAATCTTCCATTAAACACTTTTATATTCTATTCCGATATTGATTTTTGTTTAATCTAATATATTATCTTTCAAACACAATATTACCTCTTTTTTTTTACTCACCAATTATTTTTCCATACCAATTTAAGGTTTCCTCTAAAGTGATCGAGAAGCTTAACAGATTTTTTTTTGTTCAACTTCTTTTATGAAATTCGTGACACAAACGTTGTCACGACTCGTCAACCCATCAAAAGCAAATTCAATAACATAACAAAGCTTGAAAGGATAAAAAGTTGTGCTTGTATATTTTAAATTATAGAAGAAAACTGATCTGACTGTTTAATCTTTAACACAAATCATTGTAAAATAAAAATAAAATAAACATAGATATAAATATATTTATGTATATATATATATAGTTTTTGATGATAAAAACAAATGTAAAATGATGTATATTCGCTAAACATTCTACCTTTTTTTATTCGCTCCCTCATCTTAGTGAGGTTGTGATGAACTGTCAGAATCTTCTTTCCTAAACAAGTACTGAACGTCAGCTCTGCACTTCTGAATCCCTCTGTGAGATTCTTTTTTAAAGCCCTGTTTTTTGTGCTGGTGTTCACTTTATGCCTAGTTGAAGATAATGCATGAAAAGTGCCTGAAGCGTTTCAGACGTGTTTATTCTTTCACACTTACATCAAAGGCGCTGCTTTTTATTCTCCCTCATAATTTTTGTACTTGCTGAACGACGCACCAGAACAGGCCGACGAAAGCAGAGAAAGTTGGAAGTAATTGGGCTTGAATTAGGGAAGATATTTCTTTCATGTTGTGTTTTATCGTTCATAATCATTATTTTAAAGTCGAAGGGAGCTTTGTTATCGAAAGCATCATAAGTCAAATAGCATGATCCTGAACAGAGAATAACTCGATGATCTCATTGTTATTATCAACTATGCCGTGTGTTTTTATTTTAATTCCAATGTAGTTTTTTTTCCTGAATTTTATATCAAGAAAGCTTTTTGAATCCCTTTAACTTGTATTTTATTGAATAAAAGATGGGTATTGAGAAAATCGAGAAAATATCTTTTACCAATTATTTGTATTTCTCAAATTTTTGACACATTTACAAACTGAAACTAAATAACATTGTCCCGAAACAAATGTACAGGAAATTTTGTAAATGTGTAAAAAGTTTTTAAATGTGTTTTCAGAGTTTGTATAAGTGTTTTCCGAGTTTGTAAATGTGTTTTCAGAGTTTTTAAATATGTTTTCAGAGTTTTTAAATACGTTTTCAGAGTTTTTAAATATGTTTTCAGAGTTTTTAAATATGTTTTCAGAGTTTTTAAATGTGTTTTAAGAGTTTTTAAATGTGTTTTCAGAGTTTTTAAATATGTTTTCAGAGTTTTTAAATATGTTTTCAGAGTTTTTAAATACGTTTTCAGAGTTTTTAAATATGTTTTCAGAGTTTTTAAATATGTTTTCAGAGTTTTTAAATGTGTTTTAAGAGTTTTTAAATGTGTTTTCAGAGTTTTTAAATATGTTTTCAGAGTTTTTAAATATGTTTTCAGAGTTTTTAAATGTGTTTTCAGAGTTTGTATAAGTGTTTTCCGAGTTTGTAAATGTGTTTTCCGAGTTTGTAAATGTGTTTTCAGAGTTTTTAAATATGTTTTCAGAGTTTTTAAATGTGTTTTCAGAGTTTGTATAAGTGTTTTCCGAGTTTGTAAATGTGTTTTCAGAGTTTTTAAATATGTTTTCAGAGTTTTTAAATACGTTTTCAGAGTTTTTAAATATGTTTTCAGAGTTTTTAAATATGTTTTCAGAGTTTTTAAATGTGTTTTCAGAGTTTTTAAATGTGTTTTCAGAGTTTTTAAATATGTTTTCAGAGTTTTTAAATATGTTTTCAGAGTTTTTAAATGTGTTTTCAGAGTTTGTATAAGTGTTTTCCGAGTTTGTAAATGTGTTTTCCGAGTTTGTAAATGTGTTTTCAGAGTTTTTAAATATGTTTTCAGAGTTTTTAAATGTGTTTTCAGAGTTTGTATAAGTGTTTTCAGAGTTTTTCAGTGTGTTGAGTTTGTAATTTTGCTTTGGAGATTGTAAATTTGTTTCAGGACATTGCAATTTAATTTTAGAGTTTGACAATGTGTTCCTAAGTTTGTCATTTCAGTTCTGAGTGCATAAGTGTGTTTCAGAGTTTTTAATGTTGTTTCTGAGCGTCTACATTTGTATCAGAGTATTTTCTTTTGTTTCTGAGCGTCTACATTTGTTGCAGAGTTTGTATATGTGTTTTAGAGTTTACGTCTCTGCCAGGTGGGTTGTAGACTACTACGGGACAGCGGTGCCTTGCTAAAGGGCTTTTTTTTAAGCGACCTTCCAAGCTTTACCTTCTAGTGATCTTGTCGTAGAACGATGAGCCACTATTTTGCTCGCAGCCAGAAACCATGTCCTGGTTTGCGTGGCTGCTCCGGCAGTGATGAATGCTGGTTCATCCCAGAACCTCGACGCAGGTCAAAACAAGCGGCCAATTATACTTTTCCAGGCGTCACAGGAGAGAAACGCCGGCTACAGTCGCCATCATGACTTCTCAGGGGCCTCTGGGAGGAGCTCAGAGGTCCCTGCAGAGCCAGGTCGACCAAAACATTTGGAAGAATGCTCTGAAATCCGGGGTTCAAGGGCCACACATTAATAATGTCCTTAGATTCTCTGTATTTGATTCATCTGGCAAAATTTAGGTAACTGTTTTTTTCTGAAATACTTTTTGTTTTAATGGTACATATTATTTAAAATATCTAAATGAATACAAAACGAACAAAAAAAAGCTGTTAATGTAGAGTTTGAACAAGATTGTTCCTCAAGACAAAATGTCTCTGAACCACCACGATTGAACCTATAATACAAATTGAGGTTTTCTTTTCACTCTTAAAATGTGTATTTGTGTAAAAACCTCATTCCTAATTATGAAGTTTACATTTGGGCTTTCAATCCTGGACTTTCAAATTAATTCAAATATTTAGAAGAATGTGTTGCAACATTTATATTTAGTATATCTTTTTTTTTATCTAATCCATTAAACAACGGACAAAAAAAACACCAAAAATGTTATATCTCATATTTAAAACAATATATTGTTAACTTTTGTTTCTTTATTTACTTGGAATTTTTAGTAAATTCCTCAACCATTTGCTATTCATTCCCAACTAAATATGCTTTTGAGAGTTAGTGTGAATGAATGTGTGACACTGTCATTTTATTCATTTTTTCGTTTTGTTTTGCATTAATGTTTAACTGTAAAAGACAACAAACTCCATATAGAATTGTCCCCATTGAATAAACATATTTGGCTTAAATTTAGAATTGAAATCACAATAAAAAATAATTTCGTTTTACATTGACTATAGTTTTTAAGTGATTTTACAATACATATAAAGCCATAATCGCTACTTCAATAATTGAGTTAATTGAGTTTCTTGACATGTTGATAACATAATATCAGACATCAAACCAAATACATCCACAGCCACGTTACACATCAACAAAAATATTTTGTCTCGGAAGTCGTTTTCCCAGAAGCCGGAACAAATCTCTCGCCGCGGTTAATTGTCAAAGGCTGAATTATTGCTGATAAAACAAACACTCAACTGTTAGCTTAGCGTCACTGCTTTAGCAACACAACGTTTGAAGCAACAACTCCATGGTTACTAGAAAACAAAGGTTGTTATCTGTACCTAAGATTACAGACTTTGACGCTGCAGCGAGTAACGGTTGTTGGTTCATGATAGATCAATGGTCGTTTATTAATTCCAGCTGTAATTCAATTATGTAAAAATCTATTGTAAAGCAAGGCTGTTTTGACAAGAACGACACATTTTTATTTTATTTTGTGCCGATGGCATAAATTCAGGACGTGTATAAATGCTGGTGCGACATTTAAATATGTATCTTAAACATTCAGTACAGAGCTGTGTCTCAAATCGCATACTAGCGTACTAAAAGTTAGTATTTTTAGTGCGTTAGTGCGTCTCAATTCTTAGTATGCGAAATTTAGTGCGCCATGCACACTAAATTGGCGTACTAACACGCCCACAAAACTGAGTATGGTTCGATGGACACTAACCACACTAAAAAGCCGCCATTTTAGTGACGTTTTAAACGGAAGTTACGTCATATATAAATGCATATATATTCATATACTTAAATGTGTATTTTCAGCAGCAGTAGGAGGATAAACACGTCTTCGCTGCTGATACCAGCTTAAATATCTCGCGAATATTTAGATTCTCATATTTTTTCTTTATTTCTTTTTCTAAAGTTGCAATACGTGCTGCCAGCAGGTGTCGCTAGCGTTCAAACAGCTGGTTGAAACATCGTTAAATAGTAGTAGAAGAAGAAGCTGTCATGTGATCTCTGGTTAGTGTGTAGCTTCAGGGTTTGATTTGAGACATACTATCTGTGGAGAATTTGCGTACTAGTTAGTACGTACACTAAACTGATGCATACTAACTTCTAGCATACTAAGATTAGTATGTGATTTGAGACACAGCACTGGTGGAGGTACGGTGGCCCAGAAGTGCAAAACAAATATACAATCTTTGAAACAAATTAATCATGTCCTGAAACAAATTTACAATTTCCTAAAATACCTAAACTTCTTTTCAGGAAATAGTACATTTTTTTCCGGAAATTATACATTTGTTTTAGAAAATTAAAAATAGACTTTTCCCTGAATCAAATGAAGAAACTCTCCAACGAAATTTAAACTTCTTGCAAAACAAACTACACTAACTTTGAAACAAATGAATTCCCGTATTTTTTTTATAATTTTCCGAGAACACTCGTTTCAGGGAAATTGTAAATTTGTTTCAGAGTTTCTACATTTGTTTCAGGTAATCATATATTTGTCTGAGTTTATAAATTTGTTGACACTTCTTTGTTATATATGTATTTTTTATTTTTTTCTCCATAGTTGGTAGATCTGTATCAGGAAATGGAAATTTCGTTTGAAAAGTTAAAAAAAACACAGAATGGAAAAAAAAAAACGAATTTGTGGAACCAATTTTATATTTCCTAAAACACATTTACAATATCCTGAAACAAAGTTTAGGAATTTTAGCTAATTGTAAATGTGTTTCAGGAAAAAGTTGTTGTTTTTTGTAAATGTGTTAAGGTAATGAAATGTATTTAATTTATCAAAGATTAATTGATTTGTTTCATGATTTGTATTTATTTATTTTCCAGAGATTAAATTAACGTAACGAGAAAATGTAATGAGAGTTTTTTTTTTACATTTGTTTCTGGAAATAGTTTTTCTCTCAGAGTTTTTAAACGTCTTATAATTTTGTTCCAGAGTTTGTATAGTTTTTTTCCCCCCAGTTTGTAAATCTGTACCAGGAAATACATGGAAGTGACAACAGGCGTGCCAACATGGTCAGATGGAACTAAAAACAGTTGAGGGCCCGGGGTCGTGTCAGGATCTGTTCACTCACAACTTCTTTAGCAACAAAGACAGGCGTCATTACACACTTTCATGCCTCCTCCACCAAATGTCACTCCATGTTTAGTGTCCTTTTCACGTCGCTTTGGCGGCTCTGGCTCCATTTCCTGCTTCGCTCAGTCGCCGTCTTTTACCCTCCATTTGTCCGTATTTGTCTTCATCCCTCTGCCCTTTTCATTTCCCCTCTCGCTCAGCCTGTTCTCCACGGCCCGTCCTTCTTTATCTGCCCCTTCCTACACTCATGATATCTCGCAGAAAAGGGCACCCGGAGTCAGCCGTTATCGGTTTGGTTTCATGGACGGTCCAACTGATTATGGCTTCACCATTTTTGCTGACTCATTCAATTCTTTGTCAAAGGAAGTTTGAAATTATTTTTTTTTTAATATATTTAAGATACGATATGATGCTTAAAATGTAACATATACAACAAACATCTTGTATTAAATGTTATTCAAGACTTTCATCTCATAATAAATGCAATAACGTAACTTTAATCTCGTAATAATGTAATTATACAACAATATTCTCATATAAATGTTAATATACTACTTTATATTTGTAACGCAATATGATACGACTTTACTATGGTAATAATTGCAATGTATATGACTTAAATCTCAAAACAAATTCAATAAATACTAAAAAAACAAACAATAATATAATCCATTTTGACCTCGAAATGTATTGTATACGAATTAAATCTTGTAGTACATGTTATTTATGACTTTAATATATGTAGTGATACATCAGTAATATAAGACTTTTATCTCGTAAGAGTTTATGTACCATTTTAATCTTTAATCTTGTAATAAATCTACTCATTAAACAGCAATATCATACATGTTAATCTAAACGACTTTAATCTGGAAATTAAATTATATTAATATTGCAATATTAAACAATTTCAGTTTTAATCAATAAAGTTTTACCTTACCTTACCTTAATATTGTTTCATAAATGTGAATATCTATAACTTCAATATTGTAATAAATGTAATATTAACTTTATTAATTAAAGAAAAATATATTACTTTTATTGTGTAGTTGCTTTACAAATATAATAACTTACTTACTAAACGATACTCAATAAAAGATATACTAAAAAGATAACATAGAGAACAACACAGGAGTTCCAGACAATCAAGGAAAAGCCTGAACAAATAAAAATGTCTTTTGACACACTTTCCAAAAACATTCCCAGTATGTTAACTAGTCATTTATTATGTCAAGCTTTGTACAATATTTTGTTTAAATGTGTATTTGTAAATGTTGGGTTTGTTTGATCTCTGTATCATTGTTTGGCATTTCTAAATTTTTCTTAAATCTATTTTTTACTTTAATTATCACCTAAAAAAAAACCATCTGGGTAGTTTCTAGTGGTAGATGTTAATATCGCATTATTCATCTTCAGTGAGAACATGAATTATTCAGCAGCTGAAAAGTGTTGAGAATCAGGAGTTTTACATATTTTGATTGATTAGGAGAGAATTAGCAGGAATATATACGTCGTTGCTGGTCGCACCTGCATCGTGGGAGCATCTGGTTCTGCCGGTGTGGGTGTTAGCACTTATTCTTCTGATGTCATCCATCAAAGCATCAAAAAATCTTTCTCAAGAATAATGCTTGAATAGAATGAAAAGTCCTCATTATTTTTTAAACGTCCTCTAAAATCCAGGCGCAGCGGCAGAGCTCTCAAAAAAAAAAAAAACAGAAAAAAGGATGGGCTTGCCGTCTTGAGTGCCGCAATAGAGCCGTTCGATTTACCTTTACTCCTTTCCCGGCAACCCGTCTTACATCACAATTTACAGCAGCATTACTCAGAAGTTTGGTCCACGGCGCTGCCCGCCCTTTTCTTTTTGGCCTCCCTGCCTTTCATCAGCAGGACTGAGCCAGTGACGGCTCGTCCCGCGATGTGTGTTCTGTGTGTCTTTGTCTGCGGCCCGGCTTCCAATTACGCTGTGTACTCTCCAGCCTCGGCGCAGCCTTGTCAAGTCGCTCAACGCACGGAAGTCGAAACTAGCCGACAATGTTAAAAAGGCATGAAGTGAACGGAGAAGTGAACGGTCTGATTAAGCAGCAGACGGTCCGACATCTGAATCCCGCTGTGCGTTGTAGCAAATAATGAGTGGAGCCGACACGGTTCTACACCTCAAAATATTGAGGCTACTCTCACAACACTCGAGCCAAAACTGTTATATTCAATGTATTATTACAAGTACACAGGCTTCTCCAGACAATGTTGTTTTCATCAGACACGCATTCTTGACGTCCTTGCTGGCAAGGTATTCTTGAAAACAACCGTCGAACGCACTCCATCTAAAATAGATGTTGTTTTCAATTCTATAATTCCATCCGCAAAAAAATTAAACGTGAACAGATCGTTCAAAAATGTTCTTCTCACTCTCATATCGACTAAGTGTTGGGATTATTTTCAGAGTAATCTGTTCTTTGTAGAGTTTTAGAGAAAAATGTTCACTTTAATATGTGTCATTTTAATGTAGCGACTGGAGGTCAATTGTCTTCGTCTTCATCTTTGTCCAAAAAGACACTTAAAAACATCAAAATACCTCCATACTGCTCGTCTGTAACGTCCAAGGGAAGTTTGAAACTACTTTTTTTAAATATATTTAAGATACGAAATTATGCTTAAAATGTAACATATACAACGAACATCTTGTATTAAATGTTATTTAAGACTTTCATCTCATAATAAATGCAACAACGTAACTTTAATCTCGTAATAATGTAATTATACAACAATAATCTCATATAAATGTTAATATACTGTATACTACTTTATATTTGTAACGCAATATGATACGATTTTACTATGGTAATAATTGCAATGTATAGAATTTGAATCTCAAAATAAATTCAATAAATACTAAAAAAATATTTATATATATAATCCATTTTGACCTTGAAATGAATTGTATACAAATTAAATCTTGTAGTACATGTTATTTATGACTTTAATATATGTAGTGATACATCAGTAATATAAGACTTTTATCTCGTAAGAGTTTACGTACCATTTTAATCTTTAATAATAAATCTACTCATTAAACTAATTTAAAATAGATGTTGTTTTCAATTCTATAATTCCATCCGCAAAAAAATTAAACGTGAACAGATCGTTCAAAAATGTTCTACTCACTCTCATTTCGACTAAGTGTTGGGATTATTTTCGGAGTAATCTGTTCTTTGTAGAGTTTTAGAGAAAAATGTTTGTTCATTTTAATGTAGCGACTGGAGGTAAATTGTCTTCGTCTTCATCTTTGTCCAAAAAGACACTTGAAAACATCAAAATACCTCCATACTGCTCGTCTGTAACGTCCATCTTGTACTGAAGCCTAGATAAATTTCCCAGTGTCTCGGTGTAAATCTTTGCATAACTATTGTCTTTTTGGAGGAGAGAAAATTAACCTTTCGCACTTCTGCTTACAACTCCAAAAAAAAACCATAACCATACGTCATAACCATAAGTCGATATGAGGGTGAGTAGAAAATTAGTTTTTGTCAAAAAGTAGGACCAATTTCATCCAATCAGAGCAAGCCTGAGATCAATTTCCCAAATATAGAGTAAAAAGCAGACGCTTCGATTGTGTGGGCTGATAAAAATCAGTACCGAGGTTTGAAAAAAAACAATCATCTGTACGAACAAGAGAGCTAGAGATTGGCCAAAGAAACTTCATGAAACTGTCATATCTCTAAAGGTCTGTAGGTGGCGCCTTCAATTCAAAATTAGGTGAAATCTATGGGACCTCGATACTGCTTTATTAGCCATCAGGCCGATCCCTGACGTAAGCAAGTGCACAAAATATATGTTTATTCATAAGTTAATGTCGGCAATGAAAATGTGTGACTTTTTATTTTTTATGAATTAAAGAACCTTCACTTTGTTCAGAGTTTTACAAAATCACTGTTTCAAATCCTTGACTTCGTCTGTATGAATTGTGCATGAATAAAATGTATTTTACCAGATTTGCATTAATTCATGGACAAAGATGTACAAGGACAAAGTACTTGAGACATCCGTCGATCTTTTCGTCTTCATACAAATGAATGAAAAGTATTACTGCGTGGCTCAAATAGAAGACAGCGGTACAATAATGACTGTAACAACTTCCTTTAACAGTTTTCACACATGACCGTGACATATTGATTTCTTCTTTATCTTTTTCATTATCTTTTTTATATTGGTTAATGTGACATTTAGAAAGATAAATATAATAGTTCGGTTTTCTCTTTTTTTTTTTCCAAGTTTGAAAATGTATTTTTCTTTTATCGGTACAAGGAAAAAGAAAAACGCCTGACATATCTACTAAGATCATTAAAGCGCACCAGGGCTGAACCCACGCAGTGTTCAGGAGGAAATTGAACAAGTACAGAAGCTGTCGTTCGACTTGTACGAGACACGAGGTAGGTACGTCCAACGCTGATCACTGAGCTCGCTTCTAATTGTTGCCACTTCAACCAAACTGCTCATTTGAAACCAATTTAATGGAAAAAAATGTGTCACCGAAGAGGAAAGAGAACGGAAACGAGGCCGTTCCAGGAGAAGAGCGTGGGTGGGAATCTGAGGGTCAACCGATGAGGCGTGACCGGATGGACAATGGCGAGCACGAGGCAGTCGCTTGGCTTGAACATTCAGAAAGTGTCATCGTGTCCACCTGGTTTCTTTATGCTGCTAAAGAAGTGTTTATTCCACCAACTCTACGTTCCAGAAATCATCAAGATGGCATCGGAGACATCGAAAGATTTAATTTACTAAAGTACAATGGTTGATTTTGGATAAAGGAGCATTTTAGCGTTGGATGAACAAAAGTTGAACAACAACTTTTTAACTTCACCCACCACTAATTTATTGTGTCTGGAAGCTCTGAATAAAAAAAACAACAACAACATGTTTTCCTTTCCAACTGTCGGGCCATTTAAACAATCCCATGTGGCTTAAGGCAGCGGTAGGGATCCAAAATGCAATTCCACATAGAGTTAATTAATGAAGCTATTATTTGAAAAGGTTTATTTATTTATATGTTTTTTTAACAGGTGGCTCTGAATCGCAATCATATCTCAACCGTTAAAAGTGATAAATGAGCCAAAAATATATACATTAGGGCTGTAACGATACAACATTCTCACTATATGAGTCAATGCGATGTATGCATTTTACAATGCGATATACTCATCTAAGGATACGATATACTGCTCTTAGGATACGATATACTCCTCTTATGATATGATATACTCCTCTTACAATATGATATACTCCTCTTACGATACGATATACTCATCTTACTATACGATATACTCCTCTAACGACACGATATACTCATTTAACGATACGATATACTATCTAACCATCCCACATACTCCTCTTACGATCCGATATACTCCCCTTACGATACGATATACTCCTCTTACGATACGATATACTCCCCTTACGATACGATATACTCCCCTTACGATCCGATATACTCCTCTTACGATCCGATATACTCCTCTTACGATACGATATACTCATCCAACGATACGATATACTATCTAACCATCCCATATAATCCTCTTACGATCCGATATACTCCCTTTACGATACGATATACTCCTCTTACGATACGATATACTCCCCTTACGATACGATATACTCCCCTTACGATACAATATACTCCTCTTACGATCCGATATACTCCCCTTACGATCCGATATACTCCCCTTACGATCCGATATACTCCTCTTACGATACGATATACACCCCTTACGATACGATATACTCCTCTTACGATACGATATACTCCCCTTACGATCCGATATACTCCCCTTACGATCCGATATACTCCTCTTACGATACGATATACTCCCCTTACGATACAATATACTCCTCTTACGATCCGATATACTCATCCAACGATACGATATACTATCTAACCATCCCATATAATCCTCTTACGATCCGATACACTCCCCTTACGATACGGTATAATCCTCTTATGATCTGATCAACTCCTCTCACGATACGATATACTCATCTAAAAATACGATATACTCATCTTACGATATGATGTACTCATTTTACGATACAATATACTCAGTTTACGATACGATATACTCAGCTTACGATACAAAATACTCATCTTACAGTCCGATATACTCGTTGTCATATGCATGTTAATTGTACATTGTATTGTATACTTACATTAAAAAAATATATATATATTTTATTAAAATTGTATTAAACTTTATGAAAATATTTACCGCGGCAAAAAAGCGGATAAAAATAAGTTCAACTCACATTTCAAAACCACGCACAGGCAACTTCATGACTATTTTAAAAGTTGTGTTGAAGCTTCATGAAGCTTTATTTTCAGAGCCCACTAGATGTCACTCTCTCTACTCTATAATGAATTGCTATGAATTAAATTAAAACTGTAGTTAAACTTTAATCTGAGGGCGCCACCTACTAGGCTTTAACGTGTCACTGCTTCATGAAGTCTCATGAAGCTTCATCACTAGTATGAACATAGTTCTTGCTTGTCTTTTTCAAAGTTAACACCATGTCATTTTTTATTTCCACAGAGAAGAAGATCGAATATTTAGTATGGTATTGATGAGGACGTCACTTGTCAGACTGCACCTGCCTGGCATGCTGGGTTTTTTTTTTTTTGTTCGCACCGAGCATTGTGTCCGGATTAGTGGCGAACACTGATAATAGCGACAGAGAAAAAGAAAAGAAAGGCACAGGGGAGATGAAACAGCTAATCTTGCTTGTACAGCCGGAAGCACAGCAGCTAATCAAAATGTGTACACCTATTTTTCTCAAGACTATTTTCTTTTCTTGCCTGTTCTTACATCACCGAACCATCCCTCTCACATTGTGTTTCAATTTGTTCCACGTTTGAATGAAAATGGCATCTTTTCAGTGACATCTCTTTACGATTCCACACAAGTGTGCCTCATTAGCAAACATCTTGAAAAGAAAGGGACAGCCCGGGCGTGGATATGGGATGGAAAATTATTTCTCTGCGTTGCATCTACTCAGGCTGAAATCTCACTCTGTCGTTTCTTCTTCTCTCACACTGTATTTCACACAGAGATTAGCATATTTGACGGAGAAGTTTCTCATTAATGAGGACCATCATTCCAATCAGGGAAAATTGATGTTTTGGCAGGCAACTCATTTTGAAAACTGTCGTTATTCAAGTGTGTTTCCTTCGTGTAATTTCCACCTGCGGTTTGAACCTGAAGCCCTATTGCACATTTACATCATCAAATTATTTACACAAGAAATTTCCTACTCACTAATGTCGACTAAGAGTTGGAATTATGTTAAGAGTAATCAGTTCTTTTTAGAGTTATAGACAAAAATGTTAATTTGAATGTAGTGACTGGAGCTCAGTTGTCTTCATGTTCGTCCAAAAATACACTTAAAAACATCCAGCTCGTCTGTAACATCCCTCTTGGATTGAAGCCTCAATATGAGGAACTGTTACCAAAAAATGGAATAATTCTATATTTTATATTGTTTTTAGTGTTTTAAAGAAGAGACACTGAGTGTCGGGTTCTTGGATCTGCTAAAAAAAAAGAAAAAGGTTAGAAATATAGACTTATAAAAGTTTTTTTGGGAAGAATTCCTAATGTCGAGGCTTCAATCCAAAAGGGACCTTACAGACGAGCAGTATGGAGGTATTCGGATGTTTTAAGTGTCTTTTTGGACGGCGATAAACAGTTCAGCACCAGTAGCTACATTAAAATGAACATACATTTTTGTCCATAACTCGACATGAGGAGAGTAGAACATGAGTACATTTTGAATTTGGGGTCTTTAATGGTCCATCAAGTTCATTGGCGCCATCGGTTCTTCTGATATGATCCATTTTTAATGCAACAATAATCATGTGAGAACACAATGTTCTTTATGCTAATTAGAGAATATATTAACAGGTAAAATAGATCACAAGCGTACACAAATGTTGTCCTTTATCTACAAGTCAGCGACGAAAATAAAGGTATTTATTGATGCAGAAGACAGTACCGTGCATTGTGTCTGAATTAGTGAGATAGAAAAATATGTTCAAAGAGATTTTAGATTGCGTGTTATGCACCAAGGGGAGATTTTTGAGAAAGTTACCACAAAGATGGTGCCAGATTCATAGGAATAACAGAAATTCAAAAATATGTCGTTGAAAAAGTTATAGTTCAACGTTTTCCTAAAGCCGATGTTCTGACATCATTACCACTTACTTAGTGTCTTTTAGAATGGCACCGAATTCAATGCAAATTCACATTTAACATATTTATCTTGATATCATATTGGTCACTAAGAAAACCATAAGAATGTATTTATCCAACTTGAACCATACTATCAGTCATTAATAAATTCAATACTGAGAAGACTTTAAAGGTTGTTTAAGCGCTTTGCGACCGTGGTCTATAAAAGCCCTCTACAAATATTACTAACTTATTTACCAAGTTACTTTGAAGGGCAACTATTGTGTTGATTGTGTGAGTCTTAAAGTTGTCTTGGACCTCATTAGAATTTGTCCGATTGTATAAAAATCTCTTTTAATTCTTATTTGGCATTTGAAACACACAGAAAATTTACATTAGTTTAAAGTCATCAACTAATAAATTCAGTTTAATTAAGAGTATATAGAGAAAAGATTGAAGTCAAAGTAAGTTCAGCAAATTAAAAAAAATGAGCCCAACAAATACATTATGTATTCAACAAATAAATGGTGTCATGACCTTGCTAAAATGGTGCAAAAAGTGTGTACACTGACACTTTACACACATTAAACATTTATCATTTGGCATAGTTCTACACTTTTGACATTAATAGGTTAAAATCAAATAAAAACAGAGCCGAATGAATGAATGAATGAATGAATAAGACACTTTTTTTTTTTTTATGTATTAAAAATATCATTTTAAAAAGACAAACCGGATTATTTTAGTAGTTGGACTGGAGAATGTCAAACTCAATACATCTGCCAGTTGCTGCGACAGAAAACTACAACCTGAGAATTGTTATCTGTATAATTGAAAAGGGTAAATATTTTTGTACGCCTGCTGTCTTCCCCGTTTTTGGACAGATGCAAAATCCTCGAGACATCAGTCTTTGTCAGCTGAAGTATAGTAAGAATAACTAAACACAGTCCCAGTGGATGAGATGCCGTTTTGTTTTGGTTAATCTCGGGGGGGAACTTGTCTTCTGATCGTTGGAGTGAAGATGGATTATTAAGACACTTAGGACCAACTTTTCCAAACTTTTAAAGTTTGGGGCCTTTTGAGGAAAATAACGGATAAATACAAGTGATTATTACCCTTGATAACCTGTTGAAACTCCAAACATATCAGCGTATTATTGATTAAAAGGCAATGGTTTTGTATAATGTATTGTTGTAGATATAAGTATTATATATCAATTCTTCAATTAAAAAAACAAAAATGGTCCATAGTGACTTTTTATTATATGTATTTATTTAAGCATATTGTGGTTGGAACTAGAGGTTGGTGTTAGCAAGAATCTGGCGATACGACATGTATCATGATTCACGAGCAGCTATACATGACGATATATAGTGATATTGTAGTAACAAGGATATATGTGTAGTGTTGTCGAGTACGTGACTCTGGTGTTGCAGAATTTACAGACCACCTGACTCTTGACGAAGTCATAACTGCTTTCATTTGTTTTTCAAACCGAAATATGTCCAAACATCAGCTTTAAAAGCTGCTGGAGTCACTGTATCCTCTTGTCCTCAGTAATGGCTGAGATCTCGCAGGATCTCAATGTTAATTTAGCTGCAGAGAAGGTAATGACTGCTGCCATTTTATTTATTATTTTCAAACAATCAAAGCCATCGAATGTCCATATGGTATCGTTAAAAGAATAACATCGCAGTTTATCGACATATTTTCGTATTTTCTAACACCCCTAGCTGGAACCGATGCTAATAAAAATGTCTTCAACAGCAAATATCAAAAAAAAATTGTTGTTTTAATTGAGAGTAATCATGAGGCATTTGAACATGTCTTTGTCCAAAACACAAGTGTCAAGTCAAGGCCCTGATGTGCTTCATTCCAGGATGACCTCCATCATCTGCAGAAATTATTCTTCTGTGGTTTAACAACACAATCAAGAATCCCAAGTGAATACTGTTTGAACGAATCTCCTCCAGCTCCTCTCACCTCTGTGAACTGTAATCACAGTTTTTGGCAGATGTCGAGGCTCCAACTGCTGAACAAGTGCAAATGCTATGTAGGAAAATATATCTTGTAATCACAGGCAAATAACTACTCTTAACCTGACAAAAGTATTTTTTATTATAGTGGAAAAAAGCTTGCTGACTAAACTTCACTTGACTACCTTTGACAATTTTGCTTTTAGATTGTTGTTTAGGGTTTTTTCACACAGAAAATACACACATATTTTATTTTTTTTTTGCAATAATGCACAAAACAATCGCCTGCTTTTGTGCATCCTACTAGATTAAAGCAGCGAACACCATTGTACACCAGATCTGATTTCCTTATTTATATTTAGAAGTATTTTATATATTGTCCTGAATTCAATCTATTTTATTTTATTACTATTTATTCCGTTTATTTAACTTGATCTTCTTTCAATTTTGATTAAAAGGTCAAACAACTCTCATGACTCACTCACATGTTTGAAATGTTGAAGTCTTCCTCTCTAAAATGCAGTTAGTTCCTCATCATGACCAAGTTTTGAACTTATTACTTTATAAAGTTTCTCTGAAATCTGGGCAAACAAGAGGTTATGAGAGCGTACATTAGATAAAACTTATGACATAATAATGGCTTCTCTCCTCCTCCAGCCAGCTGTAATCAGGCCAGCTTTGTTTATACAACAAGTCCCTTGAAAGGTGGAGACTTCCTGGATTGATGATGTGCAGTGACACATCTCCATGTTTGACCAATCACAGAAGAGTGGGTGTGCTTATGGTCAACAAGATTTCATCCCCAGAAAAACAAAGTGATGTCAGTGGACCGGGCTTAAGATCATTTTCTAATGTCAATATTTCAATGAAAAAAAGAGTTTTTTACAAACACAATCTGAGTCACACATCACAACAACATACACGCACATCAACAGTTGTTGAACTTCAACTCAGAATGTTTGCCTTATAACAAACAAAAAAAAAGGATTAACTAATTATTCTTATGTTCATCTATGTTTTCCTGCTTCAATCTTTTATTCCCTTTAATTTTTACTACAGATCCAACATAAAGCAGTAGTGACTTAACATTAACAATGTTATAAACAAATTCTAATTCAGTAGAGTGTGTGAGTGTGCAAAGAACTGGCTTACGATAACCAATGATTTCGATTTTGGATCAATATCTAATGAATATAAGGGCAGAAAGTCGATGATCAAACAGTATTCTGTGTTGAACGATTAGTTATTTGCCAGGCTTGGTACTTGACTCTGAAGTGGAAGCTCTATTTCTATATTTCACCGGGAGAGATGTAACGGAGAGAAACCACTGAGCAAGGTTAGAATGTCCAATTAGACTTGGGAGTTGTAGATGGAGACATTCCTCCCTTCCTCCCTCAAAAGACCTCTGGTGAAAGATTTAAAACTATTATTCTTCCTGGCAGGGGAACTGTAGCTCTGTCCCCTACGGACACGAGTTCTGGAGACAAAGAAGAGCATGATGGAAATCAGTCAATGACTCAAAGGAGGATCAATCCCTTGTCGACGATTCTTTCGAACTGTATAAAAGAGGCCTTCGGGATCATCGACGTGTCGTACATTTGTATTTTCAAAATAAGAAGTTTCAATTGATGCTGAAACTCTCCATAGGTGGGAGGTTGTCTTTTATGTTACTCCTTGTGGAGAAGAAGTAGTTCATCACTAATCATCACATAGGGATTGTGTATTAAAGCAGCACTAGATACAGTTCATTTTATTGTTTCTGGCGCCCCCTTTGTCACAATTGTAGATTGCATGTCTACAAAACGAGATAGTCTTGTGTCCAGGAATTCTCAATCTTCTTTCTGGAAACCACAGAATTGAGTTTCTTTAGTCATGATCTATGTTCCTTTATCTATGTTCTGTATATTTGCACTTTGTCAACCCTTGCACTTTGTTCCCTTATTGTACTTTGTTCTTGTTTTTATGAAACTATCCTCTGCTGTGAACTGGAAACCCATTTTCTCGAAGGAGATCTCTAGAGGGATTAAGTAAGTAAGTTATAGTTATAAAGTCTATCCATCCAACCATCATGATGGAATTATTTAATTATGTTATTTAAGTCGCTTTAAAATTCTTAAAATATCATCTGCCCTGTAGCTCTAGCTTTCTCTCACATGTACTTCACATAGGTAGCAAATTAAAAATGTTATTCTATCAGGAACTATAACCTGCCTCTTTGTCATGCTACGTTAGTATCAACAATAATCTGCCTTTGTTTATTTCGGTGATTTATTGGTGAGGAAACAAAACTCCACACAAGCGTCAATTTGTATTGGATCAGTCAGATATGATTGACAGTTGTCCAGTGGCTTGATAGCGATTCCTCAAATCTGGCATCAGCCGCTTCATCTAAATACTGACACATGAACATTATACACACAAATATATGATATCCAAGAACTGATGTTTCATCACTTATGAAGGTAATCGCTGTTCTTGTAAAGTTGTTAACGATGAGCCGCAGCAGGTATAAATAAACACCAGAGTGAGTATAAGTACTGCATGATTCTGGAGACGGACATCTGTATTCTGGTCTTTAAGGCTTGCCATGAGAACGATAGGCTCATCTGTTGGCTAGTGCATACGCGCACATGAATAGTTTGCAGAAAAAAATCTGTTTTTTAAATTTGGGATTAACATACATTGGATTATTCAAGTCAAATAGGAAACCGAGGCAAATGTTACAATTTTATTGCTGTAATGTAATGAAAAAGGCCCCATATTTGGTTTTTACAAACCTGCTACTAAAAATGAAAAAAAAACAAAAAACGCCCACTTTTCGTTTCAGATTTTAAACAAGAATGAATGGAGGGTACAAGAAGAGAAAACAATTGTAAATTATTATATGGTTTATAATGTAGTAAATAATTATATACATTACATATTTGTTATGGATATCTGCTTTGTATATGACTATATATATATTATTATTTTTATTTTTTTAAATAGATCAAAGGAGACACATATATATTATGTATTGCAAGTAATAATATGTTGTGTAATTTTTGGGATATCAGTGTAGATGTGTGTGGAACTTTTCTTCCAGCTGAAGTAAAATTAATAATAAAAAAAAAGTATTTTCACTTCCTCGTTTTTTAAAGTTCATTGTTTTTTCATTTATTTTAAATTGTTATTTATTATATTTGGATTAATTTGTATAACTCGATATTTTGTACATTGAAAATATCGTCTTTAGTTGTCCAAGTCTTGGGAAATATGACGTCAGTTAGACGGATATCGGCTTTATATATGACTATATATATTTACCTTATATTATTTAAATAGATCAAAGGAGACACATATATATTATGTATTGTAAGTGATAATATGTTATGTAATTGTTGGGATATCAGTGTAGAAGTGTGTGGCATTTTTCTTCCAGCTGAAGTTTAATTAATAATAAAAAAAAAAGTATTTTCGTTTCCTCATTTCTTAAAGTTCAGTGTTTTTTCATTTAATTTAAATTGTTATTTATTATATTTGGATTCATTTATATAACTGCATATTTTGTACATTGAAAATATCGTCTTTAGTTGTCCAGGTCTTGGGAAACATGACAGCAGTTAGACTGACAAGGTTTTAAAAAGTGTAAAACTGACTGAACTTGATGGCAAATGCATTTATTTACACATTTATATATAAATACATTTTACACGTATTCACATTTACCTTTTCCTTAACATAATGTTTAAGCCCAAGATGCCACCTTCTGTGACTCAACACATTTGAAGCGTGAAAAACAGGAACATAATTGGCTTGCTGAAAAATGTGACGTCTGACTATTTTAAAACGAGGAACTTTGCTGCTAATTAGAAAACACCTCCCCCTCGTCTCTTCTCCAAATTTAATTGCTGTAATCTGAGTTCAGGAAAGGTTTTTTTTTCCGCCCTTGCCCTTGTTTATAACCCAGCGTAAGGACACTGGCACTCGGCCACTCCCCCCCTTTTATTAAAATACGTTTTTAATTGCACTTTACCTGAAGGACAAAACTCAAAAACATACTGTGGATGAGCCCATCAATAAATCACTTCTTGCCTTGTGAAGAAAAAAAAGTAAAATAAAAAGAAGCCTGAGGCACCTTTTGATCTTTCTCGCTCAAGTATCTTTCCCATGCCGCGGGATTTCACCCTGACTTTTAATGTGTCCGACAAAAAACACCCCCAAGACTCCACCTCATTAAGGGACATGACTCATCCCAGGCTTAACTAATTTGTAAAAAAACAGAAAAAGTTGTTGCTTTAGTTAAAAGTGTCACAAACACGTGTAGGCGTCGATGATGTCACCAGTCAGGTGCTGGTCCAACGTGACCCCCCTAAATAGCAGTCTACAATACAAAGTGACAGCATATTATGCAATTAAATTCAGGGGGTCACGTTGAACCAACACCTGATAGGTCTCAAATCTTTGATGTCTACACGTGTTTGTGATGCACGTGTTTCTGACACATTTGACAGGATATTCTGCAGTTGGAGTATTTACACATATACTATATTTATATACATTTATAGAATAATTGCTAGTACACCTAAATAGAGTGTTTAAAAATATGTCGATGGATTGAGATACAATGAAAAATAAAGTTTTTTTGGAAGTCACCTTATCATCATCAATTGATGCAATAAATTACTTTATTAAATGCTCATAATGACTGTTGCAAAATAACATAAAAACAACTTGCAAATGGTGCCTCTGAAACTTTGATCTGTGTTTTTTTTTATTCATTTTGTTCCTCGGTCACATTCATCGCTCACCAAGATTGTTTCTAAATTATATTTTCAATAAAGATAAAGATGTTGTGAGTAAGGCAACATAAATCGTACAAAAACCTATTAATATTGCTTGAAAGAAACACATTTTAATAAAAAAAAAAAAATTTTAAAACATATATATATATTTATATATACTGTATATATACATATATATATATATATATATATATACATATTATTTTTCTCATAGTTGGATAATTGAAGAATTTACAAGAAATAGCACATAATTTAAGATATAATATTCATTCATCACCATTGGTCTACTTTTCTATACAACAGTGAAGGAATGAAAAATCTCAATAAGTACTGAAAAAAAAAATACATACTTTAATTGTAACCAATAAAACTCTCCAGTTGTTATTTTAACGACACTTCTCACTAAACGCCACAGAGCCTCTGAGTCTCTGGGGGTCCACTTGACCGACAAATTGCTACACAATTGTGGGTCAAAGATGGCGTTGACACATCAACTACACAGAGATTTCACCAACAAGCTTGAACAGGAAACAATAGCTTCATCTTGTGTTTGTTAGGCGTAACGTTTTCTCTGGAAGTGGTGAAGCAGAAATTGTACGCCAGTCGCAGCGACACTTTTATGGCGTTAAAGGACCACTATGGATGTCAAAAAATATTGTTTCTGGCTCCCCCGATAGTTACAACAGTGGTACTGCAATGTGGCTGTGTCTCCATTTATTTACTGAACAAGAGAAAGTTTGTTTTTTTGCTGGATCAGTTTAAAAATAATGAACTTTAAAAATGATACATGTTTCATTGGGAAGAAAATTAAGAACTGAAGTGAAGTCACTCAATTCGAGGTAAGCTGTACTACTTATATGTCTGTATATGACGGTATCAAGCTGCTTGTTTTACTGAGCATGTACTGTCCTCATTCTCAGAGACTCCCGAATAGAACTAAAATCGCACATGCGGCAAATACATCCCTGGAACCTACTTTGCTGACATGTTAGGTAACCTTGGGGTCTTGATGTATTACCTGTGAATTTCCTCCACAAAGTATGACTGTTTCCCTCTCAGGTTTGGACTTCCTACATGTTTGAGTCAGTTCATCCTACATCTCACCGTCATCAGCACCTACTTCTTGGATGAGACCAGGTTTAGCAGCCACTCGGTTGATTATCTTTCACTAGTGTTTGCTTGAACTACAAACCCTTCGGTGTTTTTCCTAGAGTGACCAGAACGAGAGTAAAAGCTATAATTACGTTACCCGCAATCTCCTCTGAGACAAAGACACCTTTCATTCTCAGGTACGCTGAAATACTATCATTTACAAAATGAACCTCCAGTAGAATTCAAGCGAAGAGAAAGCAAAATAACAATGTACAGGTGACTGTCTGATGGACATTGTCGTGAGGTTGGGTAGTTCTTCAGGGTAAAGGTCTACAGGAGTTGTATTTATTTGAGTACATTCATGAATTTCATTATTTTTATTGATCGAGTTCATATTTTACTTGCATTTTTGTGTTTTGTATTGTTTTTCTGCAAAAGTTGTACTGGACGCAGAATTTCATTGCACAGCACTATCCAAACAATGTATTGAATAAATATATTTTCTTCCATTATTTTTGTCTGTTTCTTGTATCTTTTTGGGGTTGCTCTGGTTCCTCTGAATGGAATGGAATGATTATAAAAAATATTTGAATGCTGAGAATATAAATGTTTTTGCTACGTGCAATAAATATAAAAATTCCAACATGAATAAACCTTTTTATCCTTTTTTTTAATCTTGTTTTGGATGCAGTTGTGTTTGACCTCTTTCTGGTTGAAGGTACTAATGGAATTTAAATAGAATACAAATTCCAAGCAAGTACATATTTGTGTGGTGGTGAAAGGACGGGCAAAAGTATTTTTCTTATTTGCAGAATATGTTCAAACGTTGTCCAGGCAAACAGACCACTCTTCAAATAGCCTTAAAAATATTCCTGCATTTTAGTGTAATTAGAACGTGACCGTTTTTACACAGTGGGCTTATTAAGAAACATGAAAACTAAGACCATGAACGTTTGAAAAGAAAAAAAAGGGACTTTGGCAGAAACCCAAAATTGAACCACCCTAATTTGTTTCATCTTTTTTTAAAGGAAGCTGGGAAATGCGTCAGTTGATTTAAAAGCCAGTTTTGCTTTATAGTCGCAGCACACCAAAATAACAATGCGGATAAAAGTCTGCCTGCACCTTGAAGAAGCACAGAAAACCTTCCTCTGTGAGCCGAAAAAAAGTAAATCAATGAAAGTATAGAAAAGCTCCTCTAAAAGCTGATTCCTTAAAAGGTTCTAATTTAGATAAATTGGAACTGGCATTTGTCCATGGCGCCCTTCCAGAAACACTTAAGAGAAACAGCGGGGATGACACTGGAATAATTATTTCCAGTCAGCCGTCTTTTCTGAGGAACCATCCATTAGAAAGTGTCAGAATGTCTGACGTTACCTTTCAGGTCCAGGTTGCGGGCTCCGTTGGAGTGCTGCGTTACGGTGCGTGAGTCGATCTTGAGGGTATGTACATTGTTTGCATCCCGGGAGACCACGACGTTGTGCCACTGGTTGTCGTTCAGGGGCTTGTCCGAGTTGCCCTTCATCAGTGACGGCCCATTTCCAAGGTCGAAGACGTAGTGCACGAAGCTGAAACGGCAACGTCGGTAAATGAGGTTACTTCACCGAAGACACAAGGACAGCATCCAAATGGCTTTGACGTTACGGTAATATCTAATTCTGAGAAGTAAAAGGTCGGTAACAGCACAATACATAAATTAAATGAGCATATTTTTGTTGCCTTTTTATTGAACCACGTGTCATTCCAATAAAGTTTCTAATCTCTCTAAAGCAAACAACCTTTATTATTCATTCATTCATTTTCTTCATTGCTTTATCCCTTATGGGGGTCATGAGGAGGCTGGAGATTCTGTGGGCGAGAGGCAGGGGACACCCTGGACAGAACAACGGTCTGTCCAAGGGCACACAAAGACAGACAACCATTCACACACACACGCATACCTACAGATACTTTCCCCAAGTTCTCAATCAACCTCTGTATGTTTTTGGACTGTGGGAGGAAACCGGTATGTTTTGGTGTAAACCCACGCAACACGGGGAGAACATACAAACTCCACACAGAAAGGTCAAAAGCGACCTGGAAGCGAAACGGCGCTAACCACTGTACGCCCACAAGATGTGTTACATTCCTTTAAAAGAGAAAGGAATACTCGGGGCCATGATCAAGATCAGTGAAGGTAAGACAATATAGACAACCTTTTACAGAACACTGATGGAAATTGTATTGTATTTTAAAAGTGTATTTTTCTGTTGTTTAAGTGCTTTGTGACCCTGGTCTGCGAAAGGCGACTTACAAATCAAATTTACATTATCAAAGTTAAAAAATATCAGGCACCTTTTAAGAACGTCTCTCTGACGCCTCCCTCTGGAGGTTTCCCAAGCATGTTTCACTGGGAAGAAACCTTTGGGCAACCAATTGGCCAGTTGAATAGACTCTGCCTTCTGCTTGGACTGGAAATGCTTTGCAATTCCTCAAATCGATAAAAAACATCTGGTCCCCTGGGCTATGGAAACTACCCCCCACGAACGGCCTCGTATAAGTTGTGGAAGAGGATGACGGTTAGGACGTAAACAACTTTATATCTTGAGATTGACTATTAATCTGATCGTTTATCATGAGAGAAAATAAATACTGTAAAGATTGACGGAGCTTTTTCTAGAGGTTTAGGACAATTTACCCGTCAACGAGTATTTCAGATTCGTGAGGCGAGCGTTTCCAGGTTTCTTTTCAAATTGCCAGGGAGACTACAGAGAATTATATTTTCCGAAATTCCGATTTTTTATTCTGCACACTGAGCCGTGAAGTATTTAATTGAAAATGAAAATGAAAATGAACTTCCACTGTTGTCAAAACAACCTTTACAACTGTTTAACCAACTGCCACAAAAATCAAATGACAAGTCAATCCATGTCACATTGTTTTAAATAGTCCTTTTACAAGTGGCCAAAGAAAAGGCTGTTCCAACTAGCTGACAAAAGAGAAGATTGTGATGGTACCCCAGATATTATTTAGAATAGAAAAGGGAAGACTGAGCCAAATCAACAGATTGTCAGGCGAACATCGCAGTGACTTTTAACGCACACAGCCTGAATCTAAGCGTCAGGAAATGCCTCACTCAGCTGTGCAAACTGTCATAATAAGGTCTCATTGTTTAGATAATATGCTGTTTCATAGCTAAAGTCATAACACCGAGATGGTTGCTGATCCCCTTTCTTTACTGTCCTGAGGATGAGTCAGAGTTTTGGCAGATGGAAAAGTCTCTAAGCAGGACCGACTGAGTTGTCAAAGTTTGAGATAACAAATGTCCAAATGCAGTGTTTACATTAAGTCTTACCCTTTCACCAGCTCCACAACGATGAAGTCACTTCCGTCTCCAGAGTTGAAGAGCATCAGGCCGTCGGGCGTCGTGGTCTTGAACTGAAAGAAGAGGTGCATAGAGGCGTAGGCCTGTAACGTAGCTAGCGCTAGGTAGCTGCCTTTCGTCCGAAAAGTCACTGGATCTGCGATGATGTGCCGCATGCCGAAGCGTGCGTTGAGCTCGCAGTAAGAGATGTCCCCGTTTTTGCACTGGTCCAGATAGGGGAGGCCGTTGAAGGTCAGACCCTGAAGGTGGCCGATGAAGTTTGACGGCACGACGGAAATGAAGCGCCGCTCCGTCATGATTCCCGTCTCGATATTGTGAAACTCGAGACGGGTGTGCGCCCCGGTCATCTGACCTGAAATGACAAAGAAGGTAGGTTGAGGGGACGCGTGGAAAATACTTTCTGAAACCGGTGAAGGGCTGATGAAGCTTCGTGAAACATTAGGCGGTGCCTTAAGTTTAAAAATGATGACCTCAATACCTTCCTCAGAAAATCTAGTGGACTCTGAAAATACTGCTTCATGTGTTGTCTTACTTTCAACTATTAATAAATTAAAGGTTTCCATTCTATAAATACAGTTTGTAAAACTTTATTCGGTGTCTACGCTTCGTTTTACGGTTCATTTGAGGCTGAATTGGTTTCGACAGCTTGCGTGGAATAAATTACAAAAAACAAAGCCCAATTTAAATGTTGTTTACAGGAGATGTGCTGTAATGATTTTGGAAAGATGCCGTGTAAATAAGATGCCTCTAAATCATTGCCAAGAGTCTCCTTATTTTCACCCGAACCAAGCGGTTACATTTTCCTCAAGGATTCACAGTGTCATTTCCTGGCGTTTGGCCTCGCACCTTGCCCTTCATCGAACCCATGGCAAATATTCTTACAGGCTTTCTTATCCTTTACTCCATCTCTTGCCTCAGGCTTAAACACTCTCGAGTGCTCAGGACTTCAATCTTTTCTCCTGACCTTTCCAGCTAGTCTGTCTATCACTTACAAATAATAAAGAGCAGACCAGAACACGAGCTTTTGCACTACCTATTTATTTTCTTTGTTTTACAGCAACCATTTCAAGTGGTAATCCTGATCAAATCCATCCAGTTTGTAATGGTGTAGATTTGAAAAGGTGCCATTTTACAATGTTACAGTCAAAAAGTATAACTTAAACAAATATGATCCACTGTATTCCTGCTCCATTTAGTTTGTACATTTTATTTTTCCCTCTCTTCTGCTCTTTTGAATGTGACCTGAGATCATTTCTCCGATTGCGGGCGACATGATTAATATTGACGTGTTGAACATGTAGCAGACGCCAGAACGTATTCACAATAGTCTCGGTACATCCGTCCCCTGTCAATCTAAATCATGTACTGTAATGTTGATCGACTCCTTTTTGTTTTCCGTTATTTTCTTGCCTTTAAATTCTGATTTAGTGTTACAGACATTCTTAATTGTCCATGTTTTTTTTGACATTCTTCTTTGACTTCTATGAACTATAAACCTACATTTTTGTGAATTTCTTAGGACTACATTTCCAAGCCTTACTTGTATTAAGTTTACTCTATAATGAATATTATTTTTTTGGTCAATTTACCTTTTCTTTGTGCTTCTTTTACTATGGTCTCCTGATCCCTGTGAATCATAATACTTAATTTTATAATCCTTTTTTTTTTCTGAGTACCGCATTTTCCGGACTATAAATCGCAGTTTTTTTTCATAGTTTGGCCGGGGGTTTGACTTATACTCCGGAGCGACTTATGTGTGAAATTATTAACACATTATTACCGGTATATCATTTCACATGTTATTTTCACACATAACCACAAGAGGGCGCTCTAGGCCTGTGTTGATAATTTCGACGTAGAAGAGGAAGCGCCGCATCTTCTACCTCCGGAGTTAGTGGAGTTGTTTAAAAGTGACGCCAAGGATGAAGATTTCATTGGATTTTAGTTATTTGAAGTTACACGGATGGTTTGGTAAACTTCTTAGCATGTTATTTATGCTATAGTTATCTGAATAATCTTATGTTAACATACCAGGCATGTCTCAGTTGTGTCATGTAACGTAAGCATACAATTATTCAGACTGTTGTTGCCTCTATTCTATTTTTATTTTAAATTGCCTTTCAAGATGACATGTCTGTTCTTGGTGTTGGATTTTATCAAATCAATTTCCCCCAAAAATGCGACTTAACTCCAGTGCGACTTATATATGTTTTTTCCTTCTTTATTATGCATTTTATGGCTGGTGCGACTTAAAGTCCGGAAAATACGGTATGTAAAAAGTCTGTTCTAAAAATGGCCAAATTGCAGGTGGACACAATCATACCTTGTATTAAATGTGTATTTCACCACAGAATATAACATGTAGAAAGGGTCCACATCTATCTTTAATAATTGCACTTGATCTGGTGCTGCTGTTTGGAGGATATTAAAACAGCCGTTAAGGTCACAAAGACGGATGCAGGGTGGCAGTTTTAGGCACAACAGTGTTGTTACTGTCTAGAAAGACCAATGGTGCTTCACATTCTGCTTACCTTCCACAGTGACGTTATCCACGGACAGCTGCAGGCTCTTTCCCCTTCGCACCACCTTCACTGTGTGCCACTCGTTATCGTTCAGCTTCTGTCCCGCGAACAGCATCTCCGGTCCTTTGCCTGCAGTGGGAGGGAGTTCCAATCACAAACAGCAGGGAAGAAGTGCACACACCTACGGTTTTTCCACACACACTCGCTGAGAACACCAGTGGAGAAAACCTGAATGTTTGCAAAAACCTACCCTGTACGCAGGAAGAAAAAATAAAAAAAAGATTCCGGCTTCTGACAGAAACTATGCAACAAAACATCTAATCAAAAGCTCGCAGTCGTGCCGAGGGAGGACGTCAGAGATGGAATCTGAACCGGGCATGCTATAACCAAACCAGGCAATTCAACAGTTTCTCCTTGTTAATATTATTTTGAACTTCGATTGGCAGTAAACGTGAATGTTAACGTGTAATATACGTCATTTATGTCATGGACAAGTGGCTGTTGATTAGTGGAGGTTACTATGACAACGGGGATCTGTGAATAGTGAGGAATGCTACTGGAATCCTGTCGCAAAGTCAAGTTTTGACGAGGAACTCACTCAAAGATTGGAGTTTTCCAAGATCACCTCGACTTTGGAACGGGGGAGATAAGACTGGCTGAGTCTGTGGCTTCTTTTAAATCTCTGTTAAAAACACACTTTTACAGACTGGATTTTGTGTAATTTCGCCTTTTAACCCTTAACTGGGTCCGTCAATGGTTTTTGACTGTCCTTTATTTTCAATGTTATCGATTCTTTAAATAATATTTTCCCTGATTGGAACATGTATTGTTTTATTACTGTCCTGTTTTATTGGATTGTGTCGTTTTTAACTGTAGTTATTTGCTTTTATGTCAAGCACTTTGTAACTATGGTTTAAAAAGTGCTATATACATTTAATATATATATATCAAAATATTTAATTGATAAGTAGATAAGCACCATTTAAGCAAGACAATAATAGGGTTTTCACTGTGTTTTTTTATATATATTGTTTAAATGGCTGACAGCATTCAACGGGTTCATTTATTTTTGTCTTGACCCAATTATATTTAAAGATTTAGACGTGCAGCTACATTAGAAAAAGAAAATGTATTTCAGATCTCAAGAGTAGGAACTCCAAAAAAACAGTTTTCAGCCGCAGATTAAGTTGGTTTTAAAAAATATATATATTTTCATCAGAATCCTCTATTAAGACCCAACCTGGACTTCGTTAATCTGTAGAAAGTCAAAGATGTGTTTTTTGGTTTAGAGCAGTGGTCCACAAACTACACATTTTGGCCCGGCCCCCTGAACAATTACAGAAACGCATTTTATACGTATTATTAATAATCAAGGACCAGGAGTTTTCTTTTTTGGGTTATTTATTTATTTATTTTTCTGTGAAGGACCAGGAAAGGGCTATTTGGTCAACTGTGACTTTCTGTAACACAATACATTTTTACAATTAGGCATCCCTGTGATCTGTGCAAACTGACCCGGCCCCCTTATAAGAGAAGGGTAAAGTTAGGTGGCCCTTGCAGGAAAGTTTGAAGACATCTGGTTTAGAGAGTGGCAGGCAAACTGACCTCCAACAGTTAGTTCTACCGGGGCGGGCTAAAACAACAGAGCCTGCAGCCTTCCTTCGGTCTGACCGACGTCATCACAGCAGAGTGGTTAGAGGGGGAGATTTAAATGGCAGCAAACAAAAAAAATAAGACCTACCTCAGTTTTAGAGTTAAACGTATTAGTAAAAACAGTGGTAATACATTTAAAGACAGAATATTTTCACTTTAAATTACTGTTGTTCATGCAGATTACTCCATGTTCAATTTCATCTATGTTAGCACAGCATCTAAATCACGTCACCTAACAGCTTTCATCACCACAGGACGTCTTAAGAGAAGAAAATACACAAAACATTCCCAAGATTAGTCTATCCACAGCATGATTTGGAAATAGCAGCATTCAGTCATGATTTTTTTTGAGAACGAAAACTGAATCTTCACACCATATTGACTTAACTTGGGATTTCTTGTCAACGTATTTTGGTTTGTACATAATGAAGCTGAAAGTCGAAGCCTCTGGCGATGACAGGAGGGAAGAAAAACAAACAAGGGGGAGTTCAAGGTTAGAAGAAAACTAATAAGAGCGTTCTCTTTTGAAAACTCTCTTTTTATTCACCAAACTGAGAGACAAAGTATGATTTAATCAACAAAATAACTGTAGCATTTGGAGTTGAAAGGACTGACAGTGACTTTGTGTCAATGTTTACAGACCCGAAATGTGACATCACGAAATGCTAAAATAACATTTTTATAATGTTAAAAACAACAGTTTGAAAAGGTTCACGCAGTTAAACTGCATTGTCCAAACAAAAACCTGGTGTCATCTGTAAAAGCCTTCCGACTAAATACTATTAATAATATTAACAACAGTAGCAGATAATGAGGATGCTGCTTCCTGAAGCTTCATCAACATTTCACTATTTAAAGAGTGTGAGGCTGACACAAGAACAGTTTTTATCCAACGTGATAATTGGTTCACAGCTTGAGGCTTTAGGTCAATTTATAAATATGTTACTTTTGTGATTAATTAATGAAAAGTTAAAGAACAATAAAGTAACTTATAATAAAGTTTTTTATTCTTTAAAAAAAAAGGTAATTGTTTCCGACACATATCGCACTTTCTATATAATAATAATAATAATCTCTATTTATATAGCGCCTTTCTAGACCAGGGTCACAAAGCGCTTTGACAGCCATTCACACATACTGATGGGAGTAGGCTGTACATGCGCGCCAAGTCTGCCACCAGGAGCAATCAGGGTAAAGTGTCTTGCTCAGGGACACAACGACACAAGCTTGTCTGGAGCTGGGATTGAATTGCTGGCAACCACTCTACCAATTGAGCTATGACGCCCCCCAATATATATATATACTGTACCTCTACTCTAAATAGCCTATTCACATACACACTGATGGCAGTAGGCTGTCACGCAGCTCAACCGAATCATCAAGACCTTCTTTTTGCTTTTGACTTAAAGTTTTCAAAACCTTCCTTTCGATGTGAATGTTTATTTTTATTTATTTCCATTTAAAAAAATAATTGCCATATAAAATATTTT
Source organism: Callionymus lyra (assembly GCF_982586985.1). Taxonomy (NCBI): domain Eukaryota; kingdom Metazoa; phylum Chordata; class Actinopteri; order Syngnathiformes; family Callionymidae; genus Callionymus; species Callionymus lyra. The sequence continues at coordinate 9,075,863 of NC_141821.1, forward strand.
GCGCTTTTGTGATACATTAGAAACCTAAAGTCAGAAGGGCCACAGGAGGAAGGATCTGCGACACTATTTCTCTTAGATTCTCAAAAACTGTTATGTTCACATTAAAGCATTTGTTTCTCTTACTAGATTTCAGGGAGACCTCTGGTCTTGATGCGACGCGTGCGTTGGAAGACTGTAGAATTTTTTTCAGCTGATCTGTAATGATTTTGTTCATATACAAAATAATACATTTTCAGTTATTGACCTAATTCAAGTATTGTATTTATAATCTGACATTTTATTTCACATTAAAAACCCACATTTGTATTATAATATTAATAATTATCAGTAAGTCCAAGTTCCAAGTTCTTTTTATGGTCAAATTATGCATGTATTAAGACATAAAGCATAAATTAAATTGTAGTCCTCTCTGACCCAGAATGCAACACATGAAAAACATGAAAATCATGGAAAACATGGAAAACATGAAAAACATGAAAAACATGAAAAACATGAAAAACATGAAAACGGTTGAAAGGACTTAACAGACAATAAACAATTAAAGAAAATGAAAGACAATTAAAGACTTAAACAGACATTAATTAAGACATTAAATAATAAATAATAATAAATAAACAACAAAAATAAAGAATCAACTAATAAAAAGAATATAAACAAAAAAGTAAGTTAATGCACAGGTAGTGCAAGCAGAGGCGAGTGATCTATAGTCTATATATAGATCTATAAGTGGCTAAAGTTTTTTGAAGTTTTACTGTGGAAATATTGATTTATTCCCATGTGTTTAGAAATCACTATTAATCTTATAAATACAATATATAAAAAAATATATAAAGACACTTTAGTAGTTGATATATTTTCAGTAGGTTTTAAACTATAAGTGAGTAAAGTTTCTTCTTATTGTCAATAATGTTTTCTTAACATCGACAAGAGCAAATGAAGCTTCAAGAAGCTTCGCCCAGAATGAACCAATAGGACGAAAGGCTTCAATGCTTCATGAAGCTTCGTCTGCTGTCACAGAGTGAGCTGTGACGTTCACACTCTTCAATGACAATATCTTCTTCTGCCGTTGTTTAGTTTGACCCTTTTCTCATTGATTTTCAACATTTGTTTGTGCATTTATTGTTTTAAACGATCCTTCAGTGACTCACCACAGATCTAACACCACGTCCTGGTTTGGGAAGGGAACCAGAGCGACTGAACCACTCAGCTAAAGGGTGTTCTGGGCGTGGTGGGTGGCATGTTCCATTGGGACGGGGGGGTTTATGGGTGATCTTTCATTTGGTGATTTGTTCACCACAAGATGGGTTTTGTTTGGATGATCTATTGTAAGGTATGACCTAGTGTTTGTTTATTTATATGTGTTATTTGTGATTAAAAAACAAACATTTGGTTAATTCATTTTTATATGAAATAGAAGATCGGTAGATCGGTTTTTAGTTGTCGACTTCTGTGCCTAGAACCTTTTTTTTTGTTTTTATTGAAGGATTGAAGTATATTGTTTTGATTTTCATAAAAATAGAAAACCCACACATCCTTCTAAACCATTTAAAGTAAATAAAAACCCTAGTTTTCTCCAACAATTCAACTTCTTAAGGAGTCAATGCAGAGGTCCACTTGCATTTTTCATCACCCGCTGTGGAGAATATGTTGTGGGTACTTTCGCACATGAGAAAAAAAAAGTAATTTCCTGCTTATCTATGAAACGTTTTTTTTCTATGATACAGTGGTTTCCTGTTATATATTCTGTTCCTGGGCTCATGAAATGAAATGGAGAAACTTTTGAGAAAGATATGAATAGTTGCTAACAGAGGAAATCCAAGCAATGAAACAAAGCAAATTAAAAATAAAAGTAAGTGACTAACTTAGGTGTAACAAAGGAGCAGAAGTGCCGGCTGATGTAAAATAGTAAAAAAAAAAAAACGGCAGTTTCAATGAGCATGATTGCTTTCCCTTAAGAAAAGACCAAATGTAATATTTATTAACGGAATGCAAGGGTTTGCTCCTACACTGTATGAAAAGTTCGGCAACACATCTCCTAACAATGGCGGCATGACAGGGATATTTATGCTTCCCTGGCCTAGTTAGCCAAGCGAGAAAGACCTCTGGGCCGGAGGGGGAGGTATAAAAGAAGCCTGGGACCCATTGGTTTGCAGGGCAAACTGACACATACTGTAATAAAAAACAGTGGCACACATAATAAAAGTTCACTGTCATGGTTGGGTGAGGGTTTGTGTGTGTGGTGTGGTGCATGAAAGTGGTTCTAGCAATAAACAGTCTATTGCAAGTGAAGGTTTTTATTTAATCGTGAAGACGGAAACAAGAGAAAAAGGCCTTTTTCCAACCTTTGAATTTAACTTAAATACAGAGAGGTTGGTTAAAGACCGAGTCTGCAACATTGAAATGTGATCCAGGAGCGATATATTTTGTCTAAAAGATTATTTCATTTTTATTTTGAATGCTCGATTTCGAACTGTCAGGTAAGTGCTGTTAAAATGGTACTACAGTCCATTATTACCCTATTTATATGACGTCATTTACCACAATTTTCTTATCCAGATGTGTGTTTACGGTGGTGAAATTTTACATTATTTTTATACAAGATATATGGTCATTTTAAAGGACATTTTATTAGAAAATATTTTTGAAGTTATTTTATTTGTTTATGTTTTTAAAACACCCATTTTGGAACTTAAACATTGGTTTTAGAAGTCACATTTGAATTTCTATTCATTACTTAAGAGTAAAACCAAAAAAAATAAATAAATAGGTCTCTGCCATATTTATCAAAAACTTAAAGATCAATATCTAATGATAAAAAAAAATGAAGTAAAGTTTGACTATATAGCGCTGTTGTCGAGGATGGTGTAACAACTCATTCACGATTGCTTGTTAAAAAAATATTATTATACAGTGTGTTACATATTAAGTTGAAATTATTAATGTACTTTGTGTTTTGGTGGTGGTAATGTTTGCAAATTATTATTATTGAAATAATATTCTGAAATTATTACGTAAATCTCCTTTCGTAGGCGTTGAGATGTTGCTGGAGATGTCAATATTTATCAGTATTCAGACGATACAACAACATACGACAGTGTGCGATGAAGCCGCCTGATCCACAACTGTGTGTATTATGATCCAGTTTAAGTTAGTAAGAGTTATGACATTAAAGATACTTAAAGTTGTACATTACGAGTAATTCATGTTAAAATTGAAACCATCATTACAGAAAATGTAAGAAAAATGAATGAAATAATGTCCAAATGTTACATATTTTTCATTATTAGCTATTGTATAAATACATTTACGTTTCTTTTATCAACAGATGCATCTTGTATTCACATCTGCTCCGGAAATCTGACAGATTTCCAGAAGGATGGTGAATCAGCTCTCCGCATACAAAAGGTCACTAAATATTTAGACCAGTGAACTATTTAATGATGTTCAAATGTTGCGAAAGGCTTAAGGAAAACTACCACGAAAGGATGATTCAGTGGAGATTTGATTCCGGCAAAGGCCAGCGAGACAAGAAGCAAAAAAATAAAAAAACACTTGTGAACTTTTGTATGCTCTCTTTTCCGTTTTAATGCAACATGAAAGATTCAGTCTCAGGCAGTCTACAATCTTCAGGCAGTTTTTGTTTGCATGGGTGTGTTAGTTGCCAGCTGGTGTGAGTTCAAGCGGCACTGAAAACAAAGTACAACACAAGCTTTTGCCATTTTTGTGTGTTGGTTTTAATGCTGAGCTTCCGAGAAAAAATAGCTGTGATCAAATCTTCATGAAATCCCGGCTTTTGGCAAAACATTTAGATGTTTTATGTATCTATTTATAATTTATTTTGTTTTGAACAATCATAACTTATGCATTTAAAATCTCTTTGTTATTTTTAATAATGTCAACTACGCAACTTTAACTGGGAAACTGGTGGATGAAGCTTCATGAAACCTCAGAGTTCACTAGACTGTAATCTATTGTATTGATCAGTTATTCTAATGAAACCTGACGTCATTCTAGGGCGCCACCTACGGACCTCTTCGAAAATTTGAAACTGTATCATTAGCCCAGGAATAAATAAGAAACCGACACAACACAAGCTTTTCTCTCATTAGGAAAAAAATGTGAAAACAGTGGATATTGATACAGATTTTACGACATTGCAGTTACACTTTTGTGACCGGCAGGGTCTCCAGAAACACAATTTTAAAACTACATATAGTTACTTTAACTGACTTGGGATAGAGAATTTTTTTGTGTGTGTTTTAAAGACAACAAAGAGGTTAATAAAAACACACTGCTCTGTGTGTCATAGTCTTCTAAAGAGGTTCAAAGAATGTTGATGGCGGAAATTTTGAGTAAAATGTCAAGCATGTAATATTCAACAAATTGTGTTCCGTTGCAACTGGATGTCATGTATTTTGTATTTTTAAGGAGCTTATTTTTTATTTACAAGCTCTACAACCATATAGTTTAAGAAAATAATCTGTGAAATCAGCCAAACCTACTGATATATAATCAAAGAGAAGTCGACATTGTTAAAACAAAGCAAAGGTACAAGTCGTCGCCCCGATGTAAACCTGGTTCTTTAGGGTTCAAATTTAATGTCCGGGTTACAAACTCTTTAGTTATTAAATGATGTTTTGAATGAAGTACTTAATTAGTTGTATTTTATTTATATGTATTTCCTTTATTCTATTCTATTCTTATATAAAGATTCATGTGTTATCGTACAATGCTGACAGTATATATATATATATATATATATATATATATATATATATATATATTATTATTATTTTTGAAAGAAAAGCACTGATTTTTTAAACAGTGCTTTAAACTAATCTAAGTTTAAACTAATCTATACATTGCTAATGTGGTAAATGTCTGTTTTTTGGTGCAATATCTACATAGGTGTATAGAGGCCCATTTCCAGCAACTATCACTCCAGTGTTCTAATGGTACAATGTGTTTGCTCATTGGGTCAGAAGGCTAATGGATGATTAGAAAACCCTTGTGCAATTATGTTAGCACAGCTGAAAACAGTTTAGCTGGTTAGAGAAGCTATACAACTGACCTTCCTTTGAGCTAGTTGAGTATCTGGAGCATCACATTTGTGGGGACGATTAAAAGCTCAAAATGGCCAGAAAAAGAGAACTTTCATGTGAAACTCGACAGTCTATTCTTGTTCTTAGAAATGAAGGCTATTCCATGCGAGAAATTGCCAAGAAACTGAAGATTTCCTACAACGGTGTGTACTACTCCCTTCAGAGAACAGCACAAACAGGCTCTAACCAGAGTAGAAAGAGAAGTGGGAGGCCCCGCTGCACAACTCAGCAAGAAGATAAGTACATTAGAGTCTCTAGTTTGAGAAATAGACGCCTCACAGGTCCTCAACTGGCAGCTTCATTAAATAGTACCCGCAAAACGCCAGTGTCAACATTTACAGTGAAGAGGCGACTCCGGGATGCTGGCCTTCAGGGCAGAGTGGCAAAGAAAAAGCCATATCTGAGACTGGCCAATAAAAGAAAAAGATTAATATGGGCAGAGATTGGGCAGAGGAAGATTGGAAAAAAGTGTTATGGACGGACAAATCGAAGTTTGAGGTGTTTGGATCACATAGAAGAACATTTGTGAGACGCAGAACAACTGAAAAGATGCTGGAACAGTGCCTGACGCCATCTGTCAAGCATGGTGGGGGTAACGTGATGGTCTGGGGTTGCTTTGGTGCTGGTAAGGTGGGAGATTTGTTCAGGGTTAAAGGGAGGCCATCACTCCATTTTGCAACGCCATGCCATACCCTGTGGACAGCGCTTGATTGGAGCCAATTTCATCCTACAACAGGACAATGACCCAAAGCACACCTCCAAGTTGTGCAAGAACTATTTAGAGAAGAAGCAGGCAGCTGGTATTCTATCTGTAATGGAGTGGCCAGCGTAGTCACCAGATGTAAACCCCATTGAGCTGTTGTGGGAGCATCTTGACAGTATGGTATGCAAAAAGTACCCATCCAGCCAATCCAACTTGTGGGAGGGGCTTCTAGAAGCATGGGGTGAAATTTCTCCTGATTACCTCAACAAATTAACAGCTAGAATGCCCAAGGTCTGCAATGCTGTAATTGCTGCAAATGGAGGATTCTTTGACGAAAGCAAAGTTTGAAGGAAAAAAAATATTATTTCAAATAAAAATCATTATTTCTAACCTTGTCAATGTCTTGACTATATTTTCTATTCATTTTACAACTCATGGTGGTAAATAAGTGTGACTTTTCATGGAAAACACAAAATTTTCTGGGTGACCCCAAACTTAGTAGTATATAGTGTATATATTATATATATATAAAAACAAAGTCAGCAATCTGTCTTAGCAAAACATGCCCAAGTAGTCATCATCAGGAACTATAACAATTATTTATTCAATTATTATTGTTTATTTATTAAGGGTTTGGCGATTCAAAAAAAAACTATGATCTAGTTTGTTCTTGGAGCGATGAACTCTTGAAAATGTTGGATTATGAACTATGAACTGAACTAGTTTATTTCAAAAAGCGGTGAACTGTACTTGGAAATTGTTCATGTAGAAAGTGAACTTTGTTGTGTGTCCTAACCTTTTATATTAAGAATATGTGTGGTGCCTTGACTTCAAATACAACTTTTATTAATTCCAAAAAGCTTTAGAATCAGTCGATATATTAAATCACATTTTAGTTCCTCTTTGTACTTCTGGGGATTATTATCTCAAATTCCAACAACTCAAATTAACAAGAGACTAATTTAGATAAAAGGTTTAATTATGAGTTACAAGCTTCCTATTTCAGTTTGAAGAAAAATCACCACGGATGAACCCCATTTATTTTCTTTTTTTTCATGTCAGCATCTTGAAGTTGTTGATAAATAATCGTTGAACATTATTTCTGAGTGTCATCACGATCCAGAGTATTACATACTTTAGACTGACACTTCTTTAGACTCGATGAACTCCTTTAACCAAGCGTTCTGTGAGGTCTCGCGAACACACAAGCAAAACCATGGTAGTCTGATCACGGATGCGCCGCAGAACCCCCGAGCTCGCCCGACACGATTGTTATGCTAATGCCGCGGCTACAATCTGATGTTGGCCAAAGGGCTGAAAGCCAGACAGAGACGAAGCTCGCCAACACACTGTCCCCAAATCACAGCGCCACGTTTCCTGTGTACAGCCGGGGCAGGAAATGACAGTAACACCAGTCATGACTCATAAAACTGAAGAGAAAAAAACAACAAGAAACATCAGGGACACAGGGTGAGTGTGAAGGCGTCCGGGGCCGTGTGGTGTTTAGGGGAGAGTTCAACAATTGATAATTTAATATGACACAGAAAGAGAATGTTAAATAAATATTTAAGCTGCGTGGGAAGCACTAGTGTCCATTTCTGATTAATTACGTTGTGTATTATAAGTGTTTTCTAGTAATTTAATAGGAAACCAAAGACTACAACCTCTTCAGACATGTTGTTTTGTTTACTCTGTGGGATATTTCAACGCAACCCAAGAGGTTTGATGCAATTTCATTGAGCGGGCAAAGACATAAGATATGTTAAGATGATACACACCGTCCCAATAAATTAATAAATTTACAGTTATTAGAGTCATTGGCTCTGATTCATTATATTTAATTTACAAAAGAAAATACACATTTTTACCTGTAAACATAAAGTGTTGAAATAAAGTTTTACTCTTTAAAAATTATGCAGTACAGAGTAGTCGACATATTTATTTGAAGTATTCATTTTGGAATAATAACATCTTCTAGAAGAGATCTATCAGTGATTGGTATTTACTAATTATTGATTTATAGCATCATAAACCTTGACATATATGAGTCAGAGCTAAAATATGATGTTTTAATGATCAATTTCTCAAACATTCTACAGTCAAATCTTATGAAATGTTACTATTTAGCATCTTAAACTTGCTATCTTAAATGATCTGAAACCTCTAACGGGGTGAAAATCTTTTTTTTTTTTAAACATTCAATAGATATGGCACAAAATAATGAATACATGAATAACAAACATGCATTTCAGACAGTAACCAATTACGTCCGTGATAATGAGGACTGTAAGTTTATTCCCTATTTTTTAACTGTGTTAGCAACAATTACGATGTAATTTTTCACGTTGAGTTGAGCGAGCATTTGGATGCTTCTCAATCAGTGTCATTAAAGTCGGGGTCAAAGTTACCCCAAGGCCCGAAAAAAAAAATGTCTTAGTGGTATCCCCTGTGTCGTGTCTGGGTCAAGGTGAACGACCTCCCAGTCTTCCAGAAATACATATGTAGTGGTGGAGGTATCTCAGGGCCTCTGGGTCACCATGACCCTGAGATAACACAAGTGTTAAGTTACGATGACTCAATGACTCTATGTGTGGGGGCCCTGTGATGAAAAACAGACGCAAAGACTTGCCTCATGTTGCTTCTGATTGGTTAATATTGTGTGGTACCTTCTGTGCTTGGCCATATTTAAGCAAAAAAGCAAATTGTTGGCTATGACTAAGGACATGAGGATACAGTGACTCCAGCAGCTTTTAAAGCTGATGTTTGGACATATTTGGGGTTTAAAACAAATGAAAGCAGTTACGAGTCATGTGGTCTGTAAATTCCGCAACACCAGAGTCAAGTACCCGACATTACTACACATATTACTACAGTATCACTATAGAGTATATTGTTGTCCATGTATCGTCATAAGTATCGTATCGCCAGACTCTTGCCAATACACACCCGTAATAGTTCACCTTTGCATTTCTCTGTAAAACTCTAATTTAATAATGATGCAGGAGATACGTATACATTGGATTATAACGTTAAAACAATCATAAAGAAGGGCTATGAACAGAAACAAAGCTACACTAACCAGACCTACTTATATCCAGCTGGACGGGAAACACAAAACAATTCATTCTGTTTGTCAATGAGAAGCGAGCGTGAGACAAAGAATGATTCTGGAGGGACGACGCTAAGATGAGGGCCTGTGTCGGATGATTGGAATTGATTTCTCACGCAGAGACCGAACAAACGCTGACCTGGTGGGAATCAAAGTACCTGGCCTTTTGTCGTGAATTCTCGGCGAGACAATGCAGGACGAATCGGGGCGTCTCTCTAAATATCTGCTCCAGATGACAGACGCTGTTATCCAAGTCAAAACAGTAACAAGTGATGGTACTTGCTTATGTCCATGATTAGCATTTCACCACCAGGTGATGGACCTCGGGCAAACCCCCTGCGGTGCTCCCATCTGGGGAGGCACTTCGGGAGGTAAGCGCACGCAGAGTTGTGAACAAGCCTCTGTTAGTTTGAATACATTTCCAGTGGGTGATTTATTTATTTGATTTCACGTGAAGCCTTTGTCTGCATCAGAATATATTTGTCAGGAACATCATTGCTTATTTATGAACACAGAGGCGGATATTTTGGGATAATGAATGCAACATTTTCAGACAGAGCAGCTTTTTTATTACAAGTGTAGCCACTTATTCAACTGGGTCTGGACTAAAAGCAGCCATTACTTTTACTGCTGAATCAGTTTCATTACTAAACATATGTGTGTGAGTGTCCCCTGCATGTGTGGGATTAATGGGGCACAAGGGGCCCCTAAATAAGCAACCCTCGGAGACAGAAGAATCTCTGGCTGTCATCATCTAACAACAGACATTAACAGGGAATCCATACAGTTGGCTTAAATGGGGCCAAGATGGCCGCTAGATGGCTGCATTGACTACATTCTCCACAGCTGAAGCAACAACGATATACAACAAGATCCAGATACAGTCGATATCCAGCGGCTTCTAAAGCTGATGGCAAATGAAGTCAAGTACTCGACAATACTACACATATATCCTTGTTACTACAAGATATATAATAAAAATATAAAAAACACTCAAATGTGTTTACAAACTTGTTACAATTGGTCCTATTTTACAGGAGGTAGCGCCCTCAGTTTGAAAAAAGTTCCAATAAAAAAAGCTGTTTAAAGAAATTTATATTAGAGCAGAGAGAGATTCAGCTTCATAAAGCCTTATCTATCCATCCCTTGTTAAAAGTAAATCTTAAGTGAAATCAACAGCTAGTTAGGTTTAACTCACTCACAAGCATCTAACATGCTTTGATTTCTAATTTTATGTTTTTGAGCTTTTCAACGTAAATATTAGCATATTAATACATTTGAGTATAATCGTGGCATATTAACTTGAGCAAATAAATCCAGTCTCTCTCAACTTAAAAATATAATTTTCCCAACTCTCTTTTCTACATAGATTTGTAGTATTGTCTAATATGTTGATGACTGATTCAAATCGTATCTTTTCTGTATTTCAAATGAATCCTTTACGAAATGAAACATGATTTCTTCATTTGTATTCTTAATCAAGTGTACTTCTGCATACACTGGGATAATACAAAATATAATACATGCTGTTATATTAAAACCTGTCATAAGTATAGATCTGGATTGTGGATGTTGATTGTACGACTAAAACCTATGACTCTTTGACTGTTGGAAAGAATGAGCTGAGCCAAAAGGCCCGAACCATTTTTGAATCAATACAACATTATGAAGTTTTTTTTTTAGCGAGATAAAGGTGGTGTTTGATGATGAATCATTTATAGACATCAGTAGGTGTATCATGAAACCTCTTTAACCAATCGATATTGCTCTTTGTAAGTAAGAGCCATTTGTTCAGAGTACACTAAAGTACACTAAAAGGACCAGGTAGTAAATATATCCTCATTCAGATGAAATCCTCACCACTCTCGTATTACTTTCACAGAACCATCTTTAAAAGTGTGGAATGAATGAGCTTTGAACACAAACCATCTCCAAATCGAAACAACTCTTGAATAACGATGACTTTCCTGGAGTATCGCCTATAGCAAAGGCCAAATCTATTATCACCAGACCGTACACGCATTCAAATTAGCTTCAGTGTCTGAAGAAGAGAAGACGATCTTTGAAAGTTGAAAATAATGATTTCAAAACCAGCCTGCTGTTACTAAACGGTATTTAGAAAATGATTAGAGTATTGATCCTCCCGTTGGTTATACATGAAGGAAATGTTTTAATAGCGTCCTAACCCTGATGAAAAGGTGGATATATATTTTGCAAACTCATATTTTCAGATTGTATCGTGTCACCGTTGACTTCGTTTTGAGAGCGGTGACACTCAAAGATAAATGTTCCAAATGTAGCCTTAAGCCAATAGCGTTGCAACACAATCCCGTTCCCGTTCAACGGCCCGCATATCTTCTCCGTTTCTGACAACTTCCATTGTTTAATAAACGTGTCTTTGACTGTGTTCAAAGTTGATACGCTTCTGTCAAGATTGTCTCTCTCTGACCCTCGCTTGATCAGAGGTGCATTCGTGAGCGAGTGAGCGCTACCCTTTCATTCCACCTTGTGAAAAGCAGGAGCAGCAGCGCACAGTAGTTTCATCACTTTCATGCCAGACTTACAAAGACACTCTTTCTGGTTGGTGTTTTTTTTGTTGTTGATAGTCACTGAGGAAGATCAACTTTACTTGAGTGCTACGGTTCCCAGATGTTGCTCAGTTTCATTAAGACAGAGGAAAGTAAATATTATCCATTTTTTTTAAAGTTTGCACATGCTGTGTTATTCAGGGTCAGGTTTAAGAGAGTGTTTTTTTTGTGCCTACTGTTTATCTTGTGTGTTTCCGCAATGATGTGCCAACCCTTTGTCAAGCACCATCTGTGTCCCTGGCAGGACTCCTTACAGTCACTAATGAAGACAGATATCACTCTACTCACACTTTTTCTTTCCCCAGATCCCAAGAAAATATACAACTCCTATGTCCAGCCGCACTTTGTTAAACAGGTTGTCACACCTGCCCAGACAGGCAATATCCTCCTCAACTGCATCGTCCTTTGAATTTGTAAATCTCGCCATTGATTTCTTTCCCTTCGACTGAGCCTCACAGTGTGTTGTCTCTTAAGTTCAAACGCTTGAACGCTTCCCTCCCACCTAAATGAGCAAATCCCATAAATACTGCATATCTCATTGCCGCGCTAAAATTGGACCCCTGATGTGATTTGAAAGGGATCTCAACTGCCTCCAATCAGAGTTTACACAGATTCACACTTCATTCTGGAGTCTTTACGAAACGGGTTTTCATCGTTGGCATCGATTTTTCAACGATTTAAAAGGGTTAATTATCCTTCATATTTCCATGTTGCTTTTATGTGTGTGAAGGGGAATGAAAACAATGAAGCCGTTATTATTATTTATATTTTCCAAGGCAATGAGAGACAACACAAAGGATACCCCGAAAGCAATCATTTTCGGCCTTCGGGTCACCTTGACCCAGCGGTTTAGCCAGATTTCTTTGTACAAAATTACGACTTGGATGGATGGATGGATAGATAGATAATTTTGTTGTATTTCCTGCCCTTTTTCCTCGCTTTCCTTTTTATTCCCGAACAGATGATTCCTTGGTAATTATATTTAATTTTCAAGTCAGATTATAAACAATGTGGCAAAGGTTTCAAGAAAAGATAACCTGGACAATTTGGTTGTGTAGTTAAATCCTTTAAATACTGTAAATGTATTTAGGACAAACTTGTCTCAGGGTTAGGGTTACCCGAAGGTCCTTTGTGTCGCTTCTGGGTTAAAGTGAACAACCTCCACCACTGCATACGTATTTCTGGAAGAGAAATTCGTTTTCGCGCCTGCGGGTCACCTTGACCCGGAGACAACACAAAGGTTAACATGAATATTTCCTCGCTGTACTTCTACTTTCCTCTTCATGATGTTTTTCTACTCCGGCCGCTGTAAATGACCATCACTTCTATAAAATATCTCTCGAACAATATTAGATATGGATGGGTTTTTCACAGACTAAAGGTTATATTTATTCTTGTCCAATAAGAAAGTGGTATAATCGGAAAGTCTCTGATGACAACCGACTTAGTCTAAGCTGTTCTTAATGCTCTAATTCCAGTCGTCAAACTACGCATATGTGATGTTCATGTAAAAATAATATCACTTTGTCAAGGGGACGTCTTAAAAAAAAAAGGATTTCATCTTGTGAGGATGGTACTCCAGTAACTGTAAACATACCCTTACATGACATCGCCTGCTTGTTTAAGCTCTGGAGGCTTGTGAGTTACACATATTTTTTTTGGACGCCACGCTTGATGAAACCCCCAGGTCGGATGCCCTTTCCTCTCGTCTGCCGCCAACGATTCCACCCAGCTCCAGCGCAACACGCAGCAGATGGGTTGGTTGAGGGTGGAATCACCTCCTCGGCCAAACCACTGACACGTCAGTGAGGCGGAGGCGGAGGCCGGCCAAACCACACGCACCACACGGGGCCACGAGAGAGCGATATCGGGGTCGAGGAGATGAAGACACAGCACAGATGCTGAAATAGCAAACATTCAAATAGCATCATTTAAAAGGATGACTGCACCAAGCAAGATGTAGAAATATGAAATGAATCCACTCGAAATAAACTTCATCGAATTAAAATAATGTTTTTTTTAACGCTAAATCTTCAACATCATTTGAAGTTTTTTTTGCCAGGTTGATCAGAGAACTATAAACTTTCCAGATGTTTTTTTCATAATCACAATCTTTAGCAGACTTTACGAGTGACTCCACCCCAGTGAGTAAACAAAAAGTACATATTTAAACAAGTTTCATGCTTGTTTTAAAACTTTTTGACTTAAAATTTCATAATTTTTACATAATATATGAGTCAAACAGATTGAAATCAATTAGTAGATATGCAATGAGTTATTATTAATTGATAAAGACACACACACGTAGTGTCTATCAGTGTCAACCTTTTCTATCCTGCAGATCCATGTAAAGTCAGACTTACATCCTCAGACCGACCTTCTGATTAAAACTAAAATAAAAAGAATAAAAACAAGTTTTTTTCACTTATTTTCACTAGTTTAGAGCTTAATTTTTTTTATGTTAACTTGACTTTAATAAACTTATTGACGTGTCCAGAGTCACAGCCTAATATTACCGTAGAAAAATACCATATTTTTAAAAAACAAAACACATTTATATTCAAAAATCTAATTTCTGTGCGGCCCGGTAGCCAATGCCATCGAGAACTGGTAACTGACAGGAAACTTTTTTTGGTGTTCTCTTCCCTTTTCCTTTTTTTGGATTGAAAATATTGAGACAAAGCTTCAGCCATTTTCAAAAATGTTCATAATAAATTATCTGCTTGAAACACTTTTTTTTTCCGCCAGCTTTCTGATTCAAAGCCAACCATCTGTTATTCTTTTATAACCAGGGTACAATAATATATAATAAATAAATATCATGAATCAAATATTTCTGTCTAAAAAGAGTGCATTTTCTTCAAAGATATGAACATGTGACTCTTGATGTGTGAAGACAATTGTTTCTTTCAAATTAAAAAGTAAAAATAAACCTGTAAACTACAGGAAACAAACTCTGTAACACAAGTAACACAAACTAACTTCTTGCTGATTCAGTATTATTGAGAGATGGTTTATCATGTATTTGTCGACTTTTCTTTGCCTTTTTTTGCCTGATTGCACAGTTTTATTTACGCTGTTTTTATTGGAGTTAATATCCCTAAAAATAATCTCTACATTAAACCTATTGAAGGTGGAAAATAAGTTAGGGGAGCTCTGCTATTATGGACTCAACATCTTATGTTTCCATAAGCAGCCGCACAAAAGGCTTTCTGTCCTTTGCACAGCGTAGCTGGAGTTTGGGAGGTTAATGGATGTATGCTCTTCACAACCTTCACGCTTGATTACTCCTGAGGACTGTCTGAGGAGTCAGGTCACAAGCCCTCCACACCACAGCCCATAAGCCATTATCTTACCCCTCCTCACAGACTGGAACTCTGCTGCGCTGCTTAAATGAAGAATTTGATATGTCAGTCAAAACACAGCCAGTGCTTCTTTTATTAATACTTTCTTACTGTTTAGAAAAATAAAAAAGGATTTCCCAGGTTAATTAAAGTATGCATAGATTATTCTTTTGGTTTTCAGTGTCGGTGTAAGTGCCATTTCGGTTCGCCCTGTCATTTCGGTCCGAGCACTTTCTACGCGAGACTTTCAACTGAGCTATTAAATGACACTTTGTACCAACATTAAACGTTTATATCAGGAAAAAGACGCATGTGTGTTTCACCCCAAAGGAATGTGTCGGGGATACAAGTGACGTTGACGCTTTTAGGGAATGCCTGTTAGAAATTTGAATGTTTATGTTTCATTGTACGGTTTAAAATGTGTTATTTTAATCAAACACCGTTCAGCAAATCAACGGCGTCGGCCCGGATACATTCCACTGGGGAGAAAGTCACGTCCGTCGTCAGACCAGGAAGTGACAGAAGGACGGATGCTTGGACAACGATCCCCATTGACAAAGATGGTCTATTTGTAAACATAAATGTTTAAAGTTTGGTACAAAGTGGCCTTATATTACTAAGTTTGATTTCTGATCACTCATAAAAAGTTTTAAAAATACTTTGGGGCGTGTGTGTCGTCATTAAGTAGAAAGTGCCCCGACCGAAATGACATAGTGGACTGAAGCGGTACTTACATTGTGTAAGTGGTACGTACACTTCATGTTCACTGCCTTGCTATAGTGAGGTTACGTCGCCCATACATCTGCAGGAGGACGATAAACTCACATGTTCAATCTGAGGTTTATTATCACTGAGCAAACTACACTGAATAAGCAACTAAAGGATCAAAAGATAAAAACATCTTCAAATTCTCTGCACTGCATGAACTTTTCCACATGATGTGTGTCACTGAGATTGACCTGAGAGAAAGAGTAGAAGCCAATATACGTCATGTATCAGATCCATGGGTATTTAATGTACCTCCACTTGAGAACAAAACCATTTCAGATACAACTCAGGTTTCTCCAGCATTTGCTTTTTGATAAGATTCCTGTTAAGCTTCCCTAGAGTTGCTAAATTGGTGACTTGACTGACATGTATAGCAGGGGTCCCCCAATATTTTCCTGTGAGGGCCACATAACTTTACTCTTCTGTGATAGTGGGCTGGGGGTCAGTTTGTAACAGAAAAAGCGTGAGGATCGCAGGGGTGTCTTAACGTAAAAATGTATTGTGTTGTGCTACATAAAACCAAATTACTCTTTTCTTTAAGGCCCTAAAATCTCTCTAATCGAAAACCTTCTTAGAGAGCACAGAACATGTAGGTATGTGTAGAATATAGCAAATAAAAACGTGGCCTACAGGTGGTCATAGATTTGTGTAATGCACTATATATGAAAGAAAAAAAATCAAAACGCGTCTCTGGTATTGTTCATTGTATCATCAGTGTGTGTTTGTACCAAACTCTCTTTTCATTGAAATTTTGACATTAGAAAATTATCTTAAGCCTCACCCACTGAAAACACTTTGTTTTTCTGGAGATTCAATCTTGTTTGCCATAACCACACCCACTCTGCTGTGATTAATGATTGATTTGTTTGTTTTTTAATTAGTATTTTGTACAAATTGCTCTTATTAAAGGAAAAACATTTTGTGGGACAAGCGTTAAAAATCGAAATGGTTACTTTGAACAACTTTACGGCGTTAACAAGAAATGAAAATAAATTATTTTTCATTTTCATTCTTTAAAACTAATGCAACTAAAAAAAGTTGAAAAAAAAACAACAAAAAAACCCTGTGCTGTCATACGAATGACAGTTAAGTATTATATTTTTTGTGACCCAGCTCTGGAAACGTTGGGGGGTGGTTCTGATACTTCTTTCTTCTCTTCTTCAGAAGAAATCATTATCCTAAACATTTGAAAAACAAGAACTTGGTTTCAATATTTGTATGAAAAGGCTTCATCCCCTCCTGGTCACAATTTGTTAGAATAAGAACCGTGTGGGCAGACATAGGCTAATCTGACCCCTAGCTACTATTATCTAGAAATAATGCACTGACCCTGTGAGCCAATTACCGAGATAAGCCAGTGAAAGCGTGTGTTCGTCACAGTCTTTCAATCACCCACTGCTGGCAAACACAGACCACACAAACTCTTTCATTTGAACTCCTCACCTTATCACTCGCTACACTTTGGAATCCATAACCACACTTCTTCTAGAGGGAGATATTCCTGCGTGAAACTGAGGAAAATTGATTTGGAAAAACTCCAGATTTTCTGGTCTTTTTCCTCCAACATTTCTGCCGTCAATATCGTTCTCCCGAGTATTTCTCACAACATTTGTCTTGAAGAGGTCCTGGAGGGGATGCTGATTTATAATTTCAATCACATTTTCCTGCGTGCTGTTGCAGAAGGGTTACGCTCCCGAGGGAAAGCCATCAGTCCTGCAAGGCAGTATGGGTCTCGACAGCTCCAGGCTGCCGCCGATTCTCTTATTAGAGCCTTTGTAATGAGTTCACATCCAACTTGTCTCGTGTGCTGTTGGGTAAGAGAGAGACCCCCTACAGATTTCGCAAATCATCAAAGATGAAGTTGAAATACTCCATCTGGAACGATAATTGTTTACGGTGGCATTATTCGTTTCAGTTTTCTTAATATGTACTCGTTGTTTTTTCTGCTGTTTTCAGGAAACAAATAATATATAGTTTATATTCAGATATCAGAAGGTTGTCCAACACATCGAACCCGAAGCCGAACATAAAATAACATTTTTTGAATCACAATAAATAACTATTGTGACTAAAAAATACACCGTAACACATCACACTTTCACCTTTATGTTTGATTTTAAGGTTTTAAGATAAGTGTATGTATTCAAGCTACAGATGTCTCATTTGTTAATTGTTCATGAATCCACTGGCTTCTATCTCAGAGCTTTGTTTGTTAGGTTTCTGCAAAAAATCAGAGCTTGATTTTGACAGTCGGTGTAAACATGTTCTTAAAGCGTTAATATATAAATGGAAACTGAATTAATATTGTTCATTAAGTGTCCTTTTGACTTTACGATTTTGATGCCATTACCTTACTTTAATTTGGTCCCTGTACAATCCATAAAGTGAATGGAGATCAGAAGATTCTAAACAACGTTGTTCAGCCAAGATAACCGGCCATATCCGGTATCATTTTATCTTGTTGTATTTCATTTCTGTGCCCCTCAGTTAATATCATCCAGATGGAGCCAATCTTCAAACACCAGTTGGCGCAAAGATAAGCTTTCCAGTTCCAGTCCGTGGTGTCAGATCAACCTTTTGCCAATGCTGATATTGATCGTCTGATATATTTGTATTCGTTATTTGATACGTTTTAACAAATTTTTCTTCCATATACGTTATTTGGACCCTCCTCACTCAAGTGTATTTTTATGTTTTTCAGCTACATTATTCTTTCTTTATATTTACGTTCTTCTATTTCAATAATTTATTCCCCAGTGGTCAGGATTTCTGTTTGGTTTGAGACTTTCATCCTCTTTTTTCATTTGTCTTGGCCTTCCAATGACACATTTTATTCTTCATCTTTTGGTCGTTGGTTTACATATGATCTCCAGTTACACACACACTTTGTTGGTCCAGAGTTAGCTACATAACCATGATTGAGCCATAGCTTTTGTTTGGTTTGAAGAAAATATCAAGACAAACCTAGAGCGTCTAACACACAATCATCCACATTTACAGACGTTTACCAAATTACAAGGGTTTACGTGGCCATCTATATTTTATGGTGATATTCAATTTATATTTTCCTCACCATAAACCTCTCTCGAATACAAACAGAAGTGTGATTTGCTGCAGAGTTACAGATTATATATAAAAAAAAAACAGGAATTCAGGCATGATATGAACATCTGATTCAAGTTTAATCTAGTTCTGGTTGTGGAAATAGAACAAAAAACTATAATAAAATCTGATTTTTGAGGACAGAATTTGGCTTTTTTTCTTTACATATCAAATATATACAAAATATCTCTACACTACATCAGCACAACCACCTTCAGATAAATATTGCAAAAGTAAAATGGTACCACCGGCTACAACACAAACATTAACTGCGAGAAAGATACATCTCACTATAACTTTAAGTCTTGGGCTGGTTTGATGAGTCACAAGCTAATGTATCATGGGAGAAAAATGCATGTTATAACATAAAAAAATAATAATTAAATACATTTATTTATCTTTCTGTGTGGCGTAGTAGTAAATGCCTCATGAATGTGGATAGAAATTGGGCCACGGCCGAGTAGTTAGGAACCATTATCTACTATATATGTTGGTACATAATATCCAGTGGAATCACAACATATAAAGTCGATTGATTGTCTATAAAAAACAAATTAACTTTCATGGTAGACAACCATTGAATCATTTCAAAATGCTTTTTCTTTTTTTTCCCCAGATGCTTAGCCGGGTGCTGGTGAAATATGGACGCTCCCTAATTACAGTTAAAGATGTTCTCATTCAACAGCAGTTGATTTGTGTTTACATCAAATCATTTGTTCATCTCAGCACAGAGATACAAGTCATTATGTTAACAGCAAACGCCTCTTATTGCCTCATTGCACCACATTTGGCCTGGAGTTAAAGATAAAATGAACTTAAATGAAAAAAACGCCAACCTCCAATGGAGCATTAAATTGCCTTTTTTTCATAGAATGAAAAAAATAAAAATGAAACTCCGACGTGAGCATCTAGAAAATATATTTGGTTTGATACATGCTGCAGGGTGAAGAACTTTAAACAAAACTCAGCATCTGTGACACAATGTGACTTTAATTCAATGTCTGGGATTCAGTGGAGACGTATGAGTGTTTCTTGGAGACACATGAACGCAACAGAAGTCATTTGGTCCACATTCATATCTATCATTCAAGGTCTGAGGCGAGCATGACGTACGGCTTCTGGAGCGGGAGATGGAGACGTGAACGACAGCAAAATATGACACACGGCAACCTAATGAGAGCTTTGCTTCTTTTTTTGTTTAAAGAAAGTGCTTATGTTTCTTGGTAGTTTCTTTTTTTTAAATTATTTCTGGGTTTTGTTCGTACTCTTGCATTATGTTTCAGTAAGATTCTTCAGAATCAGGGGTATGTCTGTCGAGATGAGAGGTTTCAAAAAAGCTAAAGTATATTAGTCAAACAAATAAAGCTCATTAAAGAGTCTATCTGGTTGTGACGGCAAAATAATGCTGGAAATGATCAGAAACAGCGGTTAGTCACAAAACTTTCTACCATTTTTTCTTTATTACTGAGCTCCAGACATGACATTTTAAAAAGAAGAATTTGGGCTTTTTTTCTGATCATTGTTGTTTTTTATAGTTATTTTTTTATTAAACAAATTAAACTCCTACGTTATTGAAAGCCTAATTCTTGCCTGTGTTAATCTGCTCCAGATAAAGCTTATTTTTTTGTGTGTTTTTTTAAATACAAGTTTAAATAATGCCTTATATTTATCAATGGGAATGATACAGGCATAGTTTGCAGTTTGTTAAACCCAGGTTTAGTCCCACTTTCATTTGTCGCCACCATCTTTTTCGTGTGTCTCATCTGATAATGGTAGAAAAAAAAAAGTAGTTATTATTTTCCTTGACAACCAGAGACAGGGAGAAACTATGGAGGGTCTCTATGCTCTTACTAATATATGGCGGAAACTGGGAAGTTCATGTTCCACAAACAAATGATCAGTTAATCACCAAAAGTAATAACTGTGACCATTTTTGGTTAGTTAATAAAACCTGTTCCAAGCTGTATTTAGTTAATAAAATACCAAACAGCATATCATTTGTCCTTTCTTTTGTTTGTTTAAAGTTGAGCTTTCAACAGTTTAACGTCTCTAAATATCAGCTCCTCTGCTTTTTGTGGGTGTCGTAGGATCACGTTGTTTGTATAATGATCCCACACAGGTGGGCAACACCTTTCCTTTGATGACCTCCACCTACTTCTTTTTAAAGATATAAAATGCTGACTAAAACCTAAAAAAAAAAAACCACACACTGAAGGACTTGATAAATAAATGGAAATATAATCTAAATTTGTGTAATGCAAACAGATTTTGGTTCATTTTTAGACCTCAAATGTCTTAGAATTTTTATATTTTTATCGGCTAAAATGTTGAGCTTGTGTCCAAATCACGCCATATTTTTTTATTATGGTAACCCACAGGAACTTCCCAATCTAGAGGAATGAAAATGATTGGATGGCCGGTCATACACAGAGACATCACAGTGGAAAAAACAATAACTGTTAATGAAGTGGGAGTAGATATTTCACTTAAGGGTGCACTCACGTTTGTTGCTCCTAGCTGCTTGGTAAATTGTTTTGATGGCACGGCAAAATCATAGCAGTAAAACACATGTCTTCAGGGTTAAACCATAAAATGATGCCATGAAATTAATCATTAAAAATGTGATGGTGGTAAATATTGAGGAGAAAATAGTTTGCTTTGCTTGGAACAACAAATGCATTTGAAGACTGAATAGTATTTAAAATAGAAAAGCTTCTGATGAAGCTTCATGAAACAGTGTCATATATTTTAGAGGTCAGTAGGTGGTATACTTATTAGTAGTGATGGTTCTGATGAGGCTTCATGAAACAGTGTCATATGTTTTAGAGGTCATTAGGTGGTATGCTTATTAGTAGTGTTGGTTCTGATGAAGCTTCATGAAACAGTGTCATTATTTTCAGTGTCCACTAGATGGCAGTCTCTGCACTATTTCACTTTGTTTTGAACAACTGTGAAACTTCACATCCTTTTTAAACTGATGGCACCACCTACTGACCTCTAAACAACATGACACTGTTTCATGAAGCTTCATCAGACCATCACTGCTTATTAGAAATAATCTTAGTTAGCAATATAATTAGATGGCTTCGTCAATCCATTCGTAATGATTTGTTTACACAGAAAATAGATGCAAGTGTTAAAATCTGAAACGATTGAAAAAAGATTATACGTATATTCGTTTTTTTGTTATTCTTTCTATTTAAAAGATTGTATCTGTTTTTTAATGTTTATACTTCCACACATCTACGTGATCATTGACTAAGGTTTTATTTAAGACCATAGAGAACTGAATAGTATTTAAAATAGAAAAGTTTAATAAGTTCACTTAAAGCAGCAATATGTAATATTCAATATATTGTTTAAACTGCAATGTTGTAGAACCTCTGTTGCGCCATTGCCAGGTATAGATTTATTTTTAATTTGTTTTTCCATTCGTAATCATGTGAGTGGGAATGATACGGATCCCCTTATAAATCATATCGACAGATATAATTTGTTCTACCTCAATAATATTTAGTCAACCAAAAAATAGCCTGGTGGTGCACTCAAGCGTTAACTGCTACACGGCACGAGCTCCGGAAGATGATGTTTCTAGCAGCTGAAAGGTCACTCGCTGACCAGGCATCATCATCAACCGACACGCTGACCTGACATGAGCTGAGGGCAGACGCCGCTTCCTGAACATGTCGTGCTGTTATGAGGTGAAAACGTGAGGTCGCTCTGGTTCAACGACTAAAAGAGAACGAACACACTCATTTAAGTGAGGTGTTTAATGGAAGGATTATTATTAATGATGATCTAATGAAACAGTGTCATTAGAGAACAGTAGGTGGCAGAGTTGTTAGAATTGATATGAGATTTCAATAGAGTAGCAATAGATCAGAGAATAGTGGATTCATAATGAGGCTTCATGAAGCTTTGTAAGTCTATAACAAATGTTTTGTTGATAAAGCAATAGATGGTCATAAAAAGTGAGACTATTTAATATGAATATAGATAGATTTCTGTTTAATTTAAATGTATTTACAAATATGTATCTTTATATAAGGTTTGTATTCAGAAATATCCAGCTGGCATAATGAGTCGATTAGGAAGTATAAACAAGTAGAGTTGGTTCTGATGAAGCTTCATGAAACAGTGTCATATGTTTTATAGGTCAGTAGGTGATATGCTTATTAGAAGTGATGGATCTGATGAAGCTTCATGAAACAGTGTCATATGTTTTAGAGGTCAGTAGGTGATATGCTTATTAGTAGTGATGGATCTGATGAAGCTTCATGAAACAGTGTCATATGTTTTAGAGGTCAGTAGGTGATATGCTTATTAGTAGTGATGGTTCTGATGAAGCTTCATGAAACAGTGTCATATGTTTTAGAGGTCAGTAGGTGGTATGCTTATTAGTAGTGGTGGTTCTGATGAAGCTTCATGAAACAGTGTCATATGTTTTATAGGTCAGTAGGTGGTATGCTTATTAGTAGTGATGGTTCTAATGAAGCTTCATGAAACAGTGTCATATGTTTTAGAGGTCAGTAGGTGGTATGCTTATTAGTAGTGATGGTTCTAATGAAGCTTCATGAAACAGTGTCATATATTTTAGAGGTCAGTAGGTGGTATGCTTATTAGTAGTGGTGGTTCTGATGAAGCTTCATGAAACAGTGTCATATGTTTTAGAGGTCAGTAGGTGCTATGCTTATTAGTAGTGGTGGTTCTGATGAAGCTTCATGAAACAGTGTCATATGTTTTATAGGTCAGTAGGTGATATGCTTATTAGTAGTGATGGATCTGATGAAGCTTCATGAAACAGTGTCATATGTTTTAGAGCTCAGTAGGTGATATGCTTATTAGTAGTGATGGTTCTGATGAAGCCTCATGAAACAGTGTCATATGTTTTAGATGTCAGTAGGTGGTATGCTTATTAGTAGTGGTGGTTCTAATGAAGCTTCATGAAACAGTGTCATATGTTTTATAGGTCAGTAGGTGGTATGCTTATTAGTAGTGATGGTTCTAATGAAGCTTCATGAAACAGTGTCATATGTTTTAGAGGTCAGTAGGTGGTATGCTTATTAGTAGTGATGGTTCTAATGAAGCTTCATGAAACAGTGTCATATGTTTTAAAGGTCAGTAGGTGGTATGCTTATTAGTAGTGGTGGTTCTGATGAAGCTTCATGAAACAGTGTCATATGTTTTAGAGGTCAGTAGGTGCTATGCTTATTAGTAGTGGTGGTTCTGATGAAGCTTCATGAAACAGTGTCATATATTTTAGAGGTCAGTAGGTGGTATGCTTATTAGTAGTGATGGTTCTTATGAAGCTTCATGAAACAGTGTCATTATTTTCAGTGTCCACTAGATGGCGGCCTCTGCACTACTTTCCTTTGTGAACTGTGAACTGTGAACATCACACATCGTTTTAAACTGATGGCGCTTCATGAACGTTTCATGAAGCTTCATCAGACCATCACTGCTTATTAGAAATAATCTTAGTTAGCAATATAATTAGATGGCTTCGTCAATCCATTCATAATGATTTGTTTACACAGAAATAGATGCAAGTGTTAAAATGTGAAATGATTTAATAAAGATTATACGTATATTCGTTTTTTTGTTATTTTTTCTATTTAAAGATTTGATCTGTTTTTTAATGTTTATACTTCCACACATCTACGTGATCATTGACGAAGGTTTTATTTAAGACCATAGAGAACAGAGTGCCATCTAGTGGTCTCCGAACATAGATGTGTAACCAGATTACTCAAGGGAAAGAAAAGATTCTGTGGATATTTACTTGACATGAATGATTATACTGCCATAGAAAACAAAAGTTAAGGTCACACAATACGTGGGATTTGATTTCACAATCTATGGATCAATAAGTGTAGGAGAACACGTACACGGCAACGAAGGTGTCGTTACATCCATTAGCGAGGAAATGAATCCACGCGACACAAACTATCAAATGGAAGCAGTTTAAGTTAACATGTAGCTCTGGAGGCAGAATTGACCAGATGTCATCATATTGAGAAAGAGTCTCAAGGTACCCCCCCCCCCGCCCCCCACACACCCGATGTGTGCATACATCTACATGAATTCCGTCTTAAATATCCTCGGGCCCCGCGGTCGAGCTCAGCCGACCAAGCTAGAAATAGAGTTGAAAGATCTGAGAGACGGCAGACGTCGATGGAGAATGAGATATGTTGGTAATCTTCTGCGGTTCAAAAGCTGGTGGTGTGCACGGAGCATCGTCGCCGTCGTGCACCGAGCCGGAGGAATCTATGAAACCTACATTTCGTACCACGAAAAATTTGCATCCAGGGATACATTTTGCCCATTAAATGAAGTGCGTCACATCTTCTGCTTTTAAAAAGCGTGAACAGGCTGTGGAGAGTTGATATAAACCCAGTGCAGCCGCGACATCTGGTGGCGATGCGTATGTACTGCAGCACTTCAGTGTGCATCAAGTACAAGAGTGGTGCAATTTGTCATCGTGAAGCCACTTCCACGCCTGGCAGCGTCGTTTGAAGTGTTTGATTGCTCCCAGAGGAGTTTGACACTCCGCAGCAATTTAAAGGAAAGAGACGGAAGATGCAAGAAGAGGTTGCTTCCTCCGCTCAGACTTGTACGGTAACAATAAGATGAACTTTAAAGACATGACTGATCTCCATTTTCCAGAATACTTCAGAAGCATCATGTCATTTACTCAATTACTGCTTTGAATGTTGATGCCTGACAAATGGAGTGGAACTGTAATAGGTTCAGGACTGTAAATAAAGGTGGATTTACAATGAAATTAGTGAAAGTATATATATTTTGTGTTTAAAATAAGAGATTATACTTGTTCACAATTCATTTTTTTCTTTTTTCGTTCCCCTACACCAGGACGTCCCCCAACCTTTTTTCTACTGTGGACCAGTTGAACGTCAGGATCATATTCACAGACTGACGTTCAGATAGAAAAAAGTAAAAATATAATAGCATGACCTGCAACAAAACTACAATTAAGTGGATGAAAAAAACATCTAACCAAAGTCTGCAGCTAGATTGTAATTCCCCTTTTCCTCCTCAAAAACACAGTTGTCAAACTCCATCACTTCTGTTCCTCTTGAAACCCATCACTAGGTCCTGCTTAAAGTAGGACTTTTTTAAGAAGAAAACATTTGCTCTGCTCCATAATTTATTGCTTTGAACTGCACAAATCATTCATAAATGTAGGGCGCCACCTACTGGGCTCTTAAAAAAACAAGTCCTTATCTTGATCACATCTTAAATCTCTTTAAAACACACTTTTATTGCCTTAATTTTTTCTCATTTTAACTGGATTTATACGTATTTATTTTTTTTACTTTATTTTACTATTTTACTACTTTTACTCAAATATTTGGATATATTATGTAAATGGGAAGTATTACTGTGTTATTTTAAAATTATTTCTATTGTTCTGCAACATGGAACATGAACTAAATTATTATTATATGAATATTACAGAAACAAATGATTTGAAAGCCTCTCAAACAAACATCTATGACGTACCATATTAAACTTAAGTTACTATTTTGATACGACTTACTTCTTCTTTGCTCTTCTCCTCATGTCCAAAGCATCTCAAGTCTGACCCGTCTAACTCTTCTTTCTGAGATGTGACTCTTATATATCATACAGCAAGAATTCTGAGCTGCTCTAGTAGGAGAACTCACATTTCCTCGATCCTTAAAACTCTGCATCGGCTGCCAGTTTCTTTCAGGATGCCTTTTAAAATTCTGGTTCTTGCTTTCATGACGGGTCTCTCTACAAATCTGTTGATTGATGGCGTTGCGACACTGAAGTAAAAGTGTTACGAAAGAATATCAAGTACATATGTGACAATAAACGGTCTACATTAAAACCCATGACCATACCAGAATCCTAAAAACACAGCAAACACCAGGTTTTCTCCACTCACCTTTCCCCACGTCATTAACGCTGACAGCACTTACCTGTTCACGCCATGTTCCAAAGACAGACATTACATTGAAGCTATCATTCTCATGTGATACAGAAACACGTTTGCGTGCTTGGAATACAAGCACACAACAGGCAGTGTGTTGTTTTCTGAAGACGTCAAATTCGTTTTCGGGGAGGACTTTGTTTCCTTAAAAAGTAAAAAGGTCCCACGAGAAAACAAGCACCACCTGCACGTGAACCTGCAGTGCATACTGTAATGTGCACACAGTGGGTTGTAACCAAAAGTTGCCCTTTTCTGGTTGAACACATTAAAATAAAGTGAGAATGAGAAGGTGTGAGGAAGACAAATGTGAAAGGAGGAAAATAGAAGACTGGAGGTGTCACATGTTTAATTAAAATGGAAATGTAAAGGGTGCTAAAAAAGTAGGGTTCTGATAGACACAGTTATGAAGTTCTGAAGTCGTCAGAAACAGACATCAGAAAGTTTATGGGTCGAAGTCTGATCCAGTACAAAGTTCAGCTTCTAATGTAAATAGAGGATTGATCCAAACCGTGTGAGGAATACCACGGTTTTCTGTCTCGGCTAAGTTTCAACTTCTATGCAGCCCCCGTGACCGACATGTTATCCACGAGGTTCTGGTCAGGCTCAGCTTTAAATAACATCGCGGACCTGCTCACCTGTGGAACCATTGCCAATGAGAGGGATCGTAAAGGTTTACTGTAGTTTAGATCAGGGACCAGCCAAGGCCATCTGATCCCTGGATTCTAGACCAGCTCTTGGGGCATTGAACGTCACCTCTTAGGGTGGAGTTGTTGAGTGACGCAGAGATGGACCAAGATTATATAGTTAGTATCACCTGAACCTGAATGGTTCAAACTGATAAAGTGTAGCTAGAAGAGGACTATTGGGTCGTTGGACTCCTGAGACAGCTGATAGGTACCGACAGGCAAAGTGGTGTGCAGCTATAGAAATAACCCAAGGTGTAGGAGGAGATGGAGAAACCATCGGATGTTCGGTCAGAACCATTATTTCATTCCACCATATGATGGGTCAGGAAGGGGAAGCATTTCCAGGTGAGAACTGTCTTGTAAAGACCAAGGAGACTGGGTACCTTGTCCAGGTACAACGTTGGAAAGTGGATATGTTTTCCTCAATCCCAGTAACACACCCTCTAACAAAGGGGGCTGACGACGGCAGTGTCAGTTAAGTGGGACTGATGTTGCAGAGGCAGCCAACGAACTCCTCAGTAGCCCCTAGTGTGGGCGGTCCTAAATAGACCATCTCAAGGCTGTACATTTGGTTAGTGGTCAGGACTGGTGCCATATTATGTGCAATAGTACATGTGAATCTTGATTTTTGCAGCTGAATTGGAATATGGCTGAATAGGCTTGAGAGTGTGTTCAAAATACTGTGGAATCATAGCCTCGGTAACGTCTATTCCAGGGTATTTCAAAGGAGGATTCGATGATAGTCAAACGCTCCATCAAAAGGCGCTGGTGGAGGAAGCCCGGGCTCCATTTCAAAGTGCCTCCCAGGTGGGCCAACATTTTCAAACTGGGAAAAGACCCAGGACATCCCGTCTCTCGCTAGGACTAGGAATTCTCCCCATAAAAACTGGAAGAGGTTTCTGGGGAAACAAAAATCTGGGCCTCTACCTGCGGTACCTGATCTAAGATAAGCTGGTGATGATGATAGGCAGATGTTTACTGAGACAAAAATGCTTAAAAAAAAATATTTCTATGTGTATAATACTACAGTAATCATTCATCAGATCCTAATCAAAAGGAGGGATGTGGAAATGAATTGGGGGAACCAAATGAATCAGTCGGTATTAAACTTCCAGAAAAGGGCAACCGCACAGAATTCATAAACATTTGTGTGTCGGGAAAATGGATAGAACCACTTACTGAGGCTACAGTCTATCCTGATACAATCTGGTGGGAGAGAGAGCGAGATGGTAAGATCCAACAAAAAAAGAGGAGAGATAGAAGAGAGAGAAAAGACATTTCACATCCTTCAAGGTACATTCTGCAGTCAACCGTAAACAATGAGGCCACCATCCGGGGACAAGCTCCGAGTCAGGATCACCCTTTTACTCCCCCAGCAACCCTTGTAAGTGCAGCCGAAGAAGAGCAGAAGGCAAAGCTGGGGAATAATAAGGTGGAGATTTCTCGTAAAGTTAGATTTGCTGACTCATATGGGGTTTATTTATTTAGTGTTTATCGATGTTCTGTCATAAAAATATGAATAGTTATGACGTCTTTCTAAAAAATTAAAATGGAAAAATACAAAATCGAGACTGAAGACGTACAAATAGAGTTTTGATTGACATACTGTGTCATTATTATATCAATTACGAATGGGATGTTTTAAATTATTTAATTTTTGTGTTAAGTAAACACAAATGTAGGTTGTTTTTGTGTATTCATATTCTTATTTGGTTAAGCTGTATCTATTGTTAATTTGTGTAGATATGTGTCGTCTATAGATTAATAAACTGATGGAAAGCTGCTTCATCTTGTGTGGAAAACTGGATATTGTGAAACATATTGAGAAACATTTTGCCTTCTGTTTCTCTTCGGCATCAGAGAACCCAACAGTGTTGATTTGAAAGAGTGACCTGCACATCCTAACCACCACATGCCTGCCGCACATCAACCGTAGGACGAGCAAAAAGTGTGATAACTAGTTTATAAATGGGGTAAAACTGGGGATTCCAAACTTCACAGCCATGATGTGTTGAGTTTAAATTGTTTTGCATTGCCCTCTAGTGGCGGGATGAGGCACGTGCAAGCAGCAGTGTGGTTAGGTCGTGGTCTCAAGCTTGTCAACCGCAACAGAATAGTGGACACGAACAGTCAGGGACCAGCAACACTGCCAGAAAAACACGAGTTATACACCTAATAGATACAGTTTGTGATTAAAAAAAATCTATTTAGTTTCATTAAACTCAGTGTTAGAGCAGTTTATTGTTAATACTTAATGATAATAATAATAATAATAATAATAATGGTGGATTTATAGCTGTGAAGTGGTCGCTCCGACTGTTTGATCCGAGGCCGCAGACATAGAGGTCATTGAAGGGATGAAAAGTTCCATCTCCTGAGTCTTGGCCAGGTGAGGCGTTAAAATAAAACAAAAACCCCACAGGGTTGAAAAAGAAAGGGAGAAACGTCCACCTGTGTCGCCCCACAGGGTTCCCCACATAGCCGTCTCCACGGTGGTTTCATGCTTCGCCTGATCTTGCTCGTGTTTCTCACCGTTAATTCAAGGTCAAACGCACGACGTGTCACGCTAATGTAACCAGGAAGTGGGAATTAAATTGCTCTTAGTGACCCTACAAGTCCTCCTGTGAAATCTCTAACCTTCTCCTCACACCTTCATATCCATCCTGTAATGAAGTAGCCTGGAGCTCGACACCGTGCTAAGCTCTTCAACGTCTCTTTAACAGTCGGATCTCATCGGGGAAATTCGATTTTCTAGCTTAATGTTTGACACGTACGAGGAAATATCTGTTTCTACACTTTAACATCTTATAAATTACCTTCACACACTAAAAACATGCACAAAAAAAATACACACACAATTCAAAGAACACACGAAAACCATTTTGCATGTCTAAATATTAAATATGTATTTTTATTTTGTAAAAAAGTATTATACCATATATATATAGTATATTATATATATATACACATTATATCTATCTATCTATATATATTTTACAATTATAATGGGAAAACTCTCAAGCTATATATATATTTTTAAAAGCCTTTTATAATATATGCTATAGCTTCTTTTTCTCTTTTTTAAATTTTTATTTCCCATTAGAAAACTTTCATTATCTCCAGAATGATTGTTTAGAATATAACCATGGAAAACACAATACAAGGTAGAATTTATAATATGTATAAAGATAAATATAAGGGGATAGATAGAAAAAATAATAAATAAATAATAATAATAAAACACACATTTCCAAATCAAAACATATTTAATTTTTTTAGGATTATAATTAAGAAAACAATTATAAATATATATATTATTGTTATTTGTATTAATTATTATGTTAAAAAGGTTTATACACCTTATATAATTTCCACAATTTTATTCTTTCCATAAATATAATCGTTTTCATGATTATATTTGAATATACTGTTCTTTGTTTTCAAGATAGCAGAAGTAAAAAATAAATAAATATAACGAAAACAAACAAAAACAAAACAATTCTCTGTGTGTCACATTAACAGCAAACTCTCAGAATCAATTTGACTTTCATTGTAACATTACTTGGTTCAACTAGACGATGCTTTGCTTATTATTTTTATCATCCCTGACTCGGATCTCTTCCCTCACAGTTTCTTTTTCAGCAGGAAACACGAGGAAGAACAAGAGCAGAGCGCCGTGAAGATGCCAGTGATTGTACTAGAGATGGAGCTTTCTGAGGGGAAGAAGAGAAGATGGGAACTGAAACTAGAAACTGTAGAAAAAAAGGATGGATGCAAGTGTTGACAAGAAGTTGTTTTTTTTAATGAGGTGTTGCTCAGCTAGCTGAGGGGAAGTCTACACTTCTCTTATTCTGGAAATTCATCCTTATTTATTTTTACTCAGCCACACCTGAACAAATGAAAAATAAACGATTCCCCATGTCAACTATCTGAAGCTTCCAGATGTAGGTAGAGGAGGAAGAGAGTGAGGAGATGGGTGGAGGGGGAGGAGGGTGGGCGACAGTCACCGGTCCTACCGAGGTTGACGGTGAGCTTGACGCGACCTCCGTCCAGTTCCAGTCGGAGCGTGTCCGCGGACTCCTTGGACGTGGTGGCCATCAGCAGGCCGTACGCCCGCTGGGACATGAAGCGCAGGGCCACGTCCTCCGCCTCCGTGTGCATGGTGATGGGCATGATGATCTTCAAGTACATGCTGCCGTCGTAGCTCAGCACCGTCGCCTCTGAAACCAGAGAAAGCCATTGGAAATATGTTGATAAATAGGTATTTAAAATATAAGTAAAGCACCTTTTGATGTTGATGCAGCAGCAACGACCACTGGTCCATAAGTTACCAAGTATGGATTATAAATCTTATAATTATATATATATATATATATAATTATTATATAATCTTAGCTATATTATAGCAGGTTGCGCTCTTAGTTTAAAAATGAGGTTTAGCTTCATTAAAGTGTTTTGTCAGAAGCCAAAGATTGCACATTGGAAATCACTTTTAATTGACACTAAAATTGTAGTGTGCATTTACGACGCTTCATGAAGCAGTGCTTTTATTTACCAAGTTCAATAGGTGGCGTTCTTGGTTTAAAAATGAGGTTGGATTTCATTTAAATTGTTGTGCAAAAGCAAATGACTGACGAGGAGAGAGTTCATTAAGTGGACACTGAACATTAGCGCAGCATAAACAAAGCATCATGAAGCTACTATTATTGCCACTAGATGGCACTGCTCCTTAATGTATTGCTTTTAAATAAAATTCCATTGAAGCCTCTCATAATTTGAGAACCGAGGACGAAACCTACTACCTTTCAGATCACTCCAGGAATAGAGTCGTTGGCTTTAAATATAAGAAATATTTGTTATATATGCCACCTGACTATGTATTAGAAATTTGTGAAAAAATATTTAAAAGGAGCCTTTTCACATTAGAAAGAAAACAGCTTGATAATAGTTGGTTTTTACGCCTAATGATACCATATTAAGTACTTTATATAACAACTGTAATAATTAAGGACTTCAAATCTGAGACCGCAGATGGGTTGATGCCACCATTATTTCATGTGGACTGTGCTGCAAAAGGCAGTCCCTCTGGTCATGCACATATCACCACCAGATGGTGGTAGCGGCCCACCGTATGACCACCCATCTGACCACCCAAAGTACAAATTGATGGTTCAATCTTGACTCTTAAGCCACTGACAGAAATCTTGCCATGTCATTGTTCACTCCTGGGAAATCCAAAGGTAAAAAAAAGGCGAGGCTCCACCATCCCTGCGCTGCCGCCGGGCGCTCGTATTTTGTGCGACCAGCACAGATGGCGACGGTAGGCCTGGCTGCTCTGCTCAGTACAGCTGCTGGCCCCTGACATTTGAGCCCCTGCTTCCCTCTCATCCTAGTGCCAGCTCGTGAACCTCCATGGCTCCCAACATCGGGTCGGACACGGTTCACACGCAACACTTAAATTTGACTTTTAAAAGCCTTGTTCACTGCCGGTCGTTTCAGACGCAATCTTTATGTGGAATGACTTTGCACACCGTGTTCCTGTTGTTCTCTGGAGTCTTTCCCTCTTTTTAGATGAACGCTAGCTGAGAAACAGAACGCAAAATAATTCTTCTTCTGTGGTAATAAAAGAGCTATACATTTTAACTTGTACGTTCTGAAACGAGGTAGGCATTGAAACACACTCTTGTATCTACATCTATAGGCAACTTGGCTTTATGAAGCACTGACTTTATTTCAGTGGTCAGTAGGTGGCGCTCTTGGTTTAAAAATGATGTTTGGTTTAATTAAAATGGTTGTTCATAAGCCAAAGATTGTAGAGGAGTGACTCCAGTTTTGTGTTCACAGAGTATTAGTGATGCAGTGATGATGCTTTACGAAGCATTGGCTTTATTTCAGTGCTCAGCAGATGGCGCTCTTCATTAAAAATGAGGTTTATCTTAATTAATATGTTTGTTCAGAAGCCAAAGATTGTAGAGGAGTGAGTCCAGTTTTGTGCATATCAAATGTTAGTGATGCATTGACGAAGGTTCATGAAGCACTGGCTTTAGTTCAGGGCTCAGTAGGTGGCGCTCTTAGTTTAAAACTGAGGTAAAGCTTCATTCAAATGTTTGTTCAGGAGCCAAAGCTTGTACGTTTGCGAGTCACTTTTGGTTGACACTAAAAATGAGTGTGCATTTACGACGCTTCATGAAGCAGTGTTTTATTTACAGAGGTCAATAGGTTGCGCTCTTGGTTTAAAAATGAGGATTGAGTTGATTTAAATTGTTGTGCAAAAGCAAATGTCTTACGAGGAGTGAGTTAATTTAGTGGACACTGAACATTAGCGCAGCATAAACGAAGCATCATGAACGAAGCATCATGAACGAAGCATCATGAACGAAGCATCATGAACGAAGCATCATGAAGCTACTATTATTGCCACTAGATGGCACTGCTCCTTAATGTATTAAATTCCATTGAAGCCTCTCATAATTTGAGAACCGAGGACGCAACCTGCTGCATAACTACCTTTCAGATCACTCTAGGAATAGAGTCGTTGGCTTTAATTATAAGAAATATTTGTTTCGCTTCTATCCATATGCCACCTGACTATGTGTTAGAAATTTGTGAAAACATATTTAAAAGGAACCTTTTTACATTAGAAAGAAAATAGCTTGATAATAGTTGGTTTTTACGCCTAATGATACCAGATTAAGTACTTTATATAACAATTGTAATAATTAAGTACTTCAAATCTGAGACCGCAGATGAGATTCAAGCCTCTCGGTTGATGCCAATATATTGTATTTGGTCATGATTCGTGTAGATTCTTATTCATCTGGAACACGGTTAATACAATTTCCTCCAGTTTTCTCGTTTTGGAACCTTCAGGATTTGTAGCTCATTGTTCCTTTGTCGGCCTCTATCTTTTTTTTAATTTTGTTCTTCGATGCATTACTAACCTTTTACAACCTGTCTGGATCCGTTATGTTCACACTTTTCTTATTTTATCTCTGGTCAGTTATTGATTTTTAACTAAACCTCTTTAGAAATTGTGTGCTTGAGGTCATTCTAATCTCAACACTCGTTTCATTCCAGTCTTTTGTTAATTCGTTTTTTCCCTCCCCCTCTCTTTTATATGTACATGTGTCTGTGTTTGTGTGTTTGACTCTCAATTCTTGTAACGTACCGATCTCACAGTTCATTCCCAGGAATCCGGTGCCGGTGCAGTCACATATATACCGGTTCCAGCCTTCCTTGCAAAGACCACTGTTGCCACAAGGGGCGCTGCTGCATCGTTTCTGCAGCTCGCGGGTGCAGAAGCTACTGACGCCCATCGCGCTCTGGATCTCGGACAGGCGGCGTACGTCACGGCTCTTGCCGTCAATGAACAGGTCTCTCACGCAGCCCACGTAGCCGTAGTTCAGCAGCGCCGTCCAGACCTCGGGCGGGACTATGAGCTCCGATTTGGTCTCGGGCAGACCGCCGAGGAACATGTCACTGTCCAGGTCCAGGATCTCACTGCCCTCTGGCGAGCTGAACGGCATACTGCGACTGTTGACCGACATGGAGCCTGAAGAGACACAGACAGAATATTTAAGGATGTTCCGTCAAAATAAAGACGTCATCTTGAGGATGGGGGGAGCGAGAGATGACAGGAGCGAGGATCTGTCTAATGGGTTGGTAATGGGCAAATGGAGGAGAAGGGAAGCAGAATGCAGCGGGGAGCTGTGGAAACAAAAGACCTTCTCCCTCTCTTTGATTAACGACTTCATCTTAATTTTCTATTAAAAGCCAATTACAGCAGGAGTACTGGTGAGATCAGTCACACATACTCACACACCGACGGCCATTATAACACACCATTAGCGAGATGCGTTTGCATCAGTCACCGCGCTCCAGATGTTGCCGTTTGTGTTGGAATAGAGATCACAAGATGGAAGGAAATCCTCATTATGTCAATCGTACGTTCATCCTTTGTGCTCTGAACCTCCGCAAACAGAAGTGTGTCAACTCAATCACACGTAGGCCAAAATATTTGAGCACTCTTAGTTACGGGTAAAACATTTTTTTTTATTTACCAAACTGTCAAATTGTCATCTAATTATTATCCCTCAACTATAATTAAACTATAGTTAGAGTCTTGTTATTAGCTTAGCTTCATAAGTGGTATCTTTATAGGTCAATAAATGTTAATCTACTTCCAACATAAAATGACTTGACCATGAGTCCGACATGTTCCCAGCTGTAGTCGATGATTCACTCAGGACTCATTATTTCTAAAGGTCAACTCATGTAAAAACTCTCCTGACTCACTCACATGTTTGAAGTGTTGAAGTCTTCCTCTCCAGGGCCATGTATTACTTTGTAAAGTTTGTCTGAAATCTGGGCGAACGAGAGGTTACGAGAGCGGAGTCCATTATGACCTAATAATGGCTTCGCTCCTCCTACAGCCAGCAGTAACCACGCCCTGCTTTGTTTATACAACAAGTCCATTGGAGGTGGAGACTTATGGGATTGATGACGTGTGGTGACAAACCTCCATGTTTGACCAATCACAGCAGAGTGGACATGGTTAAGGTAAACACGATTTAATCTCCAGAAAAAACAGTGTTTTCAGTGGGCGGGGCTTAAGATCATTTTCTAATGTGAATATGAAAAGACAGTTTTTCACTAAATCTAATGAGAAATTATGAAAAACAAACTAAAATCTTGAAAGTAACAAATGTTAACATTGAGTTGACTTTAAAAACCTCGGCTCACCTTTCCTTCCCTCCCTCTGAAAATCCACATGACACCATTCTCCGTCATTGACCTTCTTGTTGCTGGCCTTAAGTTTGGTTTTTCCTGAGCCCATATCTATTAGCAGGTACAAATAGCCGTCCAGCAGCTCCATGGCGAAGTAATCTGTCTTTAGCTCTCGCCCCGGTTTCTGCTCTTTGGGACCTTGAGGGCGTCCGTGGCTGAACAGCAGGAGTCCGCTGGGCTCTGTGGTGCGGAAGTCGAAAGAAATCGATCCCGTCTTCTTTGTGTTCCATTTGGGCAGGGAAATAAAGGACTCTGGGGTCTCGAACGTGACCGGGTCCAGGGCCGCCACGTCCTCGCAGCGGAACACCAGATCGCCGTTGAGGGTAATTTTCGGGTCCCGCTCGATGGCCAGCCGCGACAGCTCCAGCTTGAAGTCGTTGTTCTTGTAAACCACCTACGGAGGCAAGAGTTGAGATCGTGGTTGAATATTGTGTACAGATTCACGTAGTTCTTCTGCTGAATTCGAATGTGGCAAGTTTATAGATACTTGAGTTGAGAGAACATTCTTTACTATATTGCTTAAACCCCTTCACCCTCGAACTTTTTTACACCCATTATTTTCACGAAAAATCAGACAAAAACAGTCAAAATAAATCATATAGAGTTTGTATGTGATCTCATTTTCAGTAGTTTTATTTTTTTGGTAAACTTGACTGAACAAGCGCAGACTAATGCTACTTCAGAGAAAGTACCATCATATTTGTACACAAACTGGTACTGACTGAGTTAACAGATCCAAAGCTAAGATAAGACAATATGTGTCAACATTTTTTTTAAATTTAAAAGTAGCCATTAGTCGCCTAAAAAAGGCTGGATAATGTATAAGATGTGTGTTGATAGAGTCGTATAGCACCATGTAAAGATAGCATAGCATAACTTCAACTCAGTCCAGATGCTCTGGGACGCTCTGGATTATTGTTAACCGGATTAATACAAACCTACACATATATTTTAGAACGCTGTAGATACTTGACTTTTGTAAAAGAAGTGGGGCGAGACTGGGGTTGAAAGTATCTTTAGTTCTAATCCATGTCTAATGGGATGAAACAGTGAAAGTAGTGGAAAAAAGGTAACGCTAGTGATGCAAAGCTAACAACAACAGTGTTACTATCTGAGAGTATCTTTCACACCATATGTGGTTCTTTTGTTAGTTATAAGAGGGAGGACATGGTATCCAGTTCTGCGCGAGTCAAACACCATTTCCTCTAATCGAACAGTAGCAGCCGCCCTCTGTGGTTTTATGTGACCCCTGACCCAACATCTGGAGCTTGAAGCTGGCACCATTATTTGTAATGGTTTTTCCTACCAACCATCATCACACGTAAATATTGACCTTTTATTTTCTTGTCACATGACAAGTAACCCAAAACACTAAACAAAGTTGTCGCTGAATGTTGGAGCGATGTTATCCCCGAACATCAGGGACACAGATTTTTTAAATAGACCAAAGTGCAGAAAACTCAAACCTCTGAAGTGCAGTCTTTGGAAAACAATCTTTGCAATTTGTTTCCATGAAATAAATCTTGGTCAATGGTTTTTCCAAAAAACAAAATGTCATTGCCACCCAAAAATAAAAAATGAATTTGATATTATTATATGTATATATTATCATGTACTATATATATATACAAAAATATATATATACATATTATTATGTCTGTATACACGAGTCCCTTGGAGGTGGAGACTTCCTGGATTGATGACGCGTGCTGACAAACCTTGACAGCAGAGTGGGCGTGGTTATGGTAAACAAGATTTCATCTCCATAAAAACCAAGCATTTTTATTGGGCCTAAAGCACATTCTCTTTTGTAAATATATTTATTAAAATATATTTTTTTGTACAAAAAGAAACATACTGATGAGTACAATAGAGTCCAACATCTATTTAAGACACACTTAAATCAACACGTTGGCTGAACAAGAGAAAAAGATGATATATTTAGTATAAATAAAAACACTTTTTTTGCCCAATCTGTCCCCTACCGAAAATTGAAACAAGTGAAATTTTGCACTGCAAATAACTTTAAGATTCAGAAAAACCTTTTTTCGTTTCTTCAAAATACCATTTGAAATGTCAATAGGTCGAGTCTTCAAGCTTCAAGGTCTCACTGCAATAATGCTTTTTAAAGACCTTCTCTTTTATGCTCTGCTGTGATGGTCAAGGATTTTCCATCAAACTACCGAACTGAGGACTCAGGTAGTATTTTTCCCGATACATTTCACTCCCTTCTGCACTCAAAGAGCCGCAACATTCCGTTGGTTGTTCTTCAAAGTGAAAGCGAAAGTAGTCGTCTTGCGTTGTTTATTTTAACTACTGCTGAGAAAAAGCTCTAATCCACAAATACATTTCTTCAAAACGCCGCCGAGACGCCAAAGCACATCCACGATAAAAGCTCCGAGAGAGATTCAGACATGTTGAACGTTGCCTGAAGCTTTAATGCAAATGTCTCTGACAGCCTTTGATGAAACGCTATTGTTTCAGCTCAAAGTGCGAGTCCACGCCTCAGTGTTTCCATTCATAATGGATTAAGCGCTGAAGGCAAAGTAAATTATACTTGTCTTTTATAGTTTGAGCTCTTTTCGTCTTCTGAACACCATGCAGACCATTCTGAGACACTATCCTTCAGGTAGTACACTCACACAGAAGCTTTCCATGTATTTCCAAGAATGTTGTTCATCAAGTGATGGACTTAAACTAACCTAAGTGTATTTATTCCTTCAGCTTGAGTTTCCCTGTGGGACAATATATTTGATTTTGAGTCACGGTTTTCCTCTACGGGCGCAGCATACTCTTTTAACTTGTCTGGAATTCTTTAATGAAGACATACGATGGAAGGGAAAACAGACATTTATTCATTTTCTTTTTCACTTAATCCCTTATGGGGGTTCGCAGGGGGGCTTTCCCAGTGTTTAATTTACAGGCAAGCGGCGGGGGACACCCTGGAGAGCATGCGAGTTTTTCGCAAGGCACACAAAGACACACAACCTTTCACACACTCTCATACCTACAGACAATTTCCCCAAGTTCCCAATCAACCTCTGTATGTTTTTTGTACTTTTTTTAGGTCAA
Organism: Callionymus lyra; assembly: GCF_982586985.1. Lineage (NCBI taxonomy): Eukaryota > Metazoa > Chordata > Actinopteri > Syngnathiformes > Callionymidae > Callionymus > Callionymus lyra. The sequence continues at coordinate 9,115,102 of NC_141821.1, forward strand.
TAGGTGGCGCCCTGAGTTTAAATACAATGTGAGGTTTCTAATAGAAGCTACCCTATGTAATATCATTTAGTGACACCTGGTGGATTCTAAAAATAATGACACTGTTCCATGAGGCTTTATCTGTCAATCATCAATTATCAATAGATTAAATGTCTATAGAAGTGTTGAAATATAAATATTTTCATTTTTAACTGGAATCATAAGACTTTATATTAAAAAATAGTAGATGCAATTATCTGTATCTATTGGTTGTTTTTGGACATTTTCAGCTGTTTCAAAGTAGGACGTAGTGTTTTGCCAATGAAGCTTCATTAAACACAATTGTTTACGGTCAATAGGTGGCGCCCTAACTAAATAAAAAACGTGAGGTTTCTAATAGAAAACATATCTGAAGTAATATTAGTAATATAAGAGTATAGAGCACAGACTGAAACCTAGTGTATTCTAAAAATAAAGAGGGCTGTTTGAGTGCAACAATTGAGTGTTCATTGAGCACTACATTTCCGCACACTGCTCAATGGGACGCACTTGTGCACTTAAAATATTAAGGGTAAGTGCTGAAGTATGATGACATAACACCCATTTACAATGTCAACGTCGCTAAGTTGGAGCCGTTCAGGGTAGAAAGTATACATCGATCCATACTCAGTTTTGTGGGCGTTTTAGTACGACAATGTAGTTTTCATGGCGCACTACATTTCACATACTAAGAATTGAGACGCACTTATGCACTAAAAGGCTATAGAGAACAGAGTGCCATCTTGTGGCCTCTGAAAATAAAGATACTCCTTCATGACGCTTCATCAGGAATCAGTTTTATTTATACGTGAACGTCCACCATCACTTCTATATTCAGTCAAAACCAAGGTTATTTTTGTGAAAGGGTTCAAAGGTGCTGTGCTAAAGTTGCCAAATACAACATGAAATCCACTGCAAATCCAGTCTGTGATGTAAAGAATAAAACTTATTTACTTCTTGAGACTTCCAATAGATTAGTATTTCACATATGTGATGCAGCCCGACTCGGGGAAAAAAAAAAAACTGCAGCTGCTACTGCATATTGCACAGCGTCCACCTATTTTCATCAGCCCACCAGCGTCTGTCTCTCCCGCACCAGGACCCAAAAGGAATACTCCGGCTTAATTCCATCCTTATCTCTTGGACTGGTCGCAGCACCACATGAACACCTCGTAACGTTGTCATTAAGAGAGATTAGTGCAGGTAATTAGTCACAGATTTTCCATGTCGGCTCAAATGGCTTAAGGTGTAGGTGGATAAACCAGCAGAGAGCGAGACGTTCTTCATTCTCTCGTGTGGATTCAGCCTCGCTCCAGGAAGCCCTATTACGGGATCAGTGGACGCAGTCATACGACTGAACAGTAGGTGGCTCGTGGCCCACGTCTGGCCCTCAAAGTCTTCCTTCGGATTAAACGAGTGAAGTGTTTGCTTTGTGAGTGAATGCAAAAAGTCAGTCACTTGTGGAGAAACAAACTTTGATTAAGTTTATCCTGTTGATTCGGTTACATGTGTATTTTCATTTGAAACACCTTGTGTACATGTAATGGTATTATGTCACTTATTGTAGATGAAAAACTGATGATTTGACAGCTGAAAATGTCTAAATACCAACAAAAGATATGATTAGCTATCGTTTTTCTAAATAAAGTTTGATGATAACAAATTAACACAAATATATATATTTGCGCAAAAGTGGCAATACCGAGTCAGAAATGAATCCAGGGATTTGGATCTGTGTGCTCTGGTCATGAGCTATAGGACCTGATGTAAAAGTAAACTGCCATTGATAACAAATATATACATATATAGACAAGTGATAACATCAGAGCTTTACAACTGTTGTTTAATCCGTAATAAATATTGATGTTATTTTTACCATTGATATAAAGTATTGGTTAAAAAATATTATTTAAAAATTCCAAATTTGAAAGAAATACATATTTGTTCATAAAAATCCAAAGTAAACAACAGTTTTGCAGACCTGTCTTCAGAACTCCATGTTGTGGTGCTTAAAAAGACACTGTTTCTTTAAGTGACAGCACTGCTTAAACCCTTGCAGGAGCCAAGGTTCTAATCAAGCCGGTTCCATTTATATTACGATATGTTGGGGTTTTTATTTGGTTTTGTTATGCAAAATGTTGGTGAAAACTGCAGTGAAAACTGAACAGTAAATTTGCTAGCTTAGCAAGTTGAGTGCTAGCTGAGGTCATTCCTGAAATATATGGACCCAGTAAAGCTACCTCACGTCTTTGTATATTCTGGAGATAAACTTTCTCCAATTAGACAGCAAACCTGTATGACCAAATTTAATGTAAGGGAAATATAGATTATTATTGTTTTATTTATTTTAAATAAATGCATGTTTAGTTCCCATTTAAACAACATGTGGAGCTTTGCATGTATTTTCTAGTGCTTCTAGAAGTTTACTCACTAGATTTACATTTTGTAAATTGAAGCTTGTCAAGAAGTTTATGTCGTTCCCTCCAGTCTGCTCCTTTTGTGATGTGGAAAGTCAGAATGAAGTAAAAGAAAGGTATGCGAGGGTGCGATTGGCAGGGAGGGGAATTTAATAGAAAGGAGGGGGCCGAGGGCGTCCAAGCAGTGCATTGAATCAGTCGAAGAAATCAATTTTTAATTTGGCCACGGCGATGGCAGAGCTGGCATACCAACACGGCCACCGCGGACTTAATTACACAAAACTGCCCTGGAGAAAGAGGAGGGATCGTGAGGTGATGAGCGAGGAGGGAACGGAGGAGGGTGACTTCAAGTGAAAAGGAGCGTGAAAAGCGGGAGATAACAAGGTCGAACACTGCTGCTCCGTCTGAGCCACGAAAGCACACGTATGATCCTCGCACCGGAGGGACTAGAACACAGGGATTATTATGATGCCTCGGTGCCTGGAGGTGGGTAGCCCGACTGAATCAAAGACACTTCATGATGAAAGTCTCGCCTCTGACCATAACGTGTGATAACCATAAGCTAGGGCGCTAATACCCGTCCCTCTATGTTACCTGCATCTTTTCACGCTGGTTTGTACACAGCAGCTGAATTCATATCCCACTTTAATGAAATTCTATTTTCTTTCTTGACTCCTTGAAGTTGCTACTGCGAGATCGCACTATAACACTAGAAGTCCCAGCATTTGGCTTTTCTACCTATAATTCCCAGGCAAGAGCCCATTGGCTAAAAACCCCTCAACTTTTCCTGATCCGTTTCTATTTAGAGTTATAGATAAAAGTGTAGGTTTTCATTTTTTATTTTATTTTAATGTAGTGTTTTCATCTTTGTCCAAAATGATGCAATTTGTTGAATTGAAAGGTAAACTATCAGTTTTTAAAAGCCGGTTTCTAAGCTATTTTTTAAGAGCTGGTTCTACCGTTCTTAGTCTTGTCTTGGTGGCCTATGGTCTTAGTTCTCTAACTGAGGCAGGACTGTCGGAAAACGAGTAAGAGTTAACTAGTAATGAGTAAAAATGTGATGTATTGGTACTGGGTACAAAAAATGCTTTTTTTCCCCCAAAAGCATCCTGTGATTCTTGACTAATATGCGTTTTCAGATTTGTGCACATTTATTCAAAATCTATCAACTAGTTTACTAATTTAGGGAAACGCTACAGATACCCTCAGCAATACATTTTACGCATCTCTGACAGTTTTGGAACAATTATAACCCCATAGAGGTTCTTCAAATGATTCATTATCATTGGAACGCCTCTTCACGAACTATAAAGATCAACTGACGGCGCCCACTATTAATAAAAAAAATGGTCTCAAATATGATGCCAAAATTATGTTGTGACTTATTTTTTACGGGTCAACTAAACACAAACATTTTGAAATGTACTTGCAAAAGAAAATCTGTACTGTAGGATGTTGAATTTCGACATCATACTTTATCTAGACTACAATGAAACAGTTTTCTGCTGTAACTTAAATCTAGTGTTGATGAGATGAAAGTCTAATACCCATTGGGGGGATCCTTCGGATTCATACACAAATAATGAAAATGTATTTCTCAAGGCAGAATTAAGTTAGAGAGGCAGATAACCATGTGATCCATTAAAACGGATGGCAAAAGTAATTACTTATTCAATCAGCGTGGTTTTATGAGATAATGTGATGGCACCATGTTGCGTCGCCATTCAAGTCATTACATTTACAAGGGCGTAATACATTAAGCTGTGATTGGTGCTCTTGACAGCTGGTTTAACAGTGTATCGAGGCTGTGGTGGGAATGAAACTCTCTGAGCAACAATTTAAAAGTTTTTTATGAGTCAATTGTCCTCCTTATTATACTGTTATTCCTTTCACATATTCAGCAGCTCATGATGGAGTGTTTAAAAACTTTCGCAAATGTTCAAGGCCAAACTTACGCTCTATAAACAACGTGATCGAGTGGTGTGTTCTTCCAATGGTTTTTGCAAAAAAGAACCTTAATGTTTTACATTAATGCATTTTTAACCCATTCAAATAAAACCATTATAATAATAATAATAGTTCCTGTCACCTTTTTTTTTTAATAATCAATAATAATTTTAGTTAATAAAAGTATCTATTGAGAATGTTAACTGGACTGGTCCTGCTACAGGACAGTGTCCTGTTTTATGCTGTGCTGTGTTGGGGTGGGAATTTGTTTTCTCTTTGCACGTTGTTCTTTTTATTTGAATTTGACTTGCTTTTATGAAACTTATGTACCTTCTATCATCAGCTGTGAACAGGAAACCCGACTTTCCGAAGGATATTTTCCAGAGGGATTAATAAAGTCTTTCTAATTTAATCACTCTCAATACAAATTACAAAAGATAAAAATGATCAAATTCCTGGGTCCCTAAACTAGGGGCCATAACTATTGACCTTTTGATAATATGTCATGAGTAAGAAATAAAATTCATCAAAAAGACCCATGGCATTATTGATACTCAATAGTATTAAGAAATCTGGAAAAATAAACAACATAAGTTGGTTTACACGAAAAAGTCTTATTCTTAGAACCAGCTCCAATCTTCTGGTGAAAATCTTTAAAATGAGGTAAAATCACAATGCTGTGAAATATGGTGTAATAGTTTACTATGTGTGTGCTTAGCTCACTTCCTTGTTTAACCCACGAAAATAAAAGTGACTTACATCTTTGAGACAGCCCATGAAGTTGTTGCTAACGGGAGATCCCGGCAGGTCGGCGGTGTTGGGGCTTCCGCCGATGTAGAAGAAGTCATCAGAACCCAACATGGTGTAGTCTTCCTGGGTGTAGCCTGTGGTGGTCAGAATACCGTCGACTGAAATGGTCACCTATCAGAGTTAGAGATAGGAAGAGAGAGCAGGGATAGAGCGTAACAACAGAGGAGAGGAATTACAAATAGAATCAGAGAAAAGGTGGATTGAACAATAGATTTGGTCCAAATGTGTTGTATTGTTTGAAAGCTGTCAATCCTGATGGGCATTTTTTTGTCTGTAGAGTACAGTTGCTTTGGTTCCTAGACCTAAATTCATATTGGCAGGGCCATTAGGATCTCAAATGTTTAAGCCGATAAAAACAATCTAGAAATGTATTATATTATTATATAAAGTATTCTCTTAAGAGGCCACTATTACCAACTTTTATGGTCTTTAAAACATAAGAGCAAATTTATCCTCTCACTGAGTCCAGTTCATGAACTTCAAATTACATAGATAATATCCATTTAAAGTTCAAAACTGACTTCATTGTCTTATATCGTGCCTTTGTTTTTCAAAGACACTCAAATCTTTAAAACCATCATCCTTAATAGAAAGTCATGAGCCATTGATGGATTGAATTGAGGGATTTAACACCCCAAAAAATTACACTCTTTTATTCAGCTGTACGTTTTTTATTTTACAGTCTTTTGAATCCCAAAAAATGAACAACCTTGAGGTTTTAAGACTATGTCAGAAATGTCCCGAAATATAAACTTTATTATGAGAAATCAATATTTTTCTTTTTGCTAGGCTAAAACAAATCGCTAAGTATTCTGTGAAATACTTTTGGTTCCCAGGTGAGAAGTGGTATATGATGCCTTTGAGGTAAAAAAAAATAAGGTTTGATGTAAAAGGGACGTTTATTATTAGCATCAGATTGATCATCTAATTATTCCAATAATCAGTCTTGGAGGGAAATGAGAAATAATAACCCCTAAGATCTAAAAAAACATATCTATGATTTGTATAAATAGGTGCAATGGAGTCAGCACTGCGGGAAGTCGGGTACTTTACCATCTGTTTTCACGACTAGAACTCAAGTAATTGTCATTCAAGGTATCACCTCATGGTTTGTCGAGCAACTTTTACATGCTGGTGTGAAACGTTAGTCCTCACTATCAACAGACTTTTCTCTCTGGGATTTGAAACGTGTTAAGAGCTGCGATGACAAGACGAAGACACCTTGTGAACTCAGCAGTCTGTTCTATAAAATCCAACCAAAGCAACTGCACTATACAGGTTAAGCCCAGTTGACATCTTCTATTGTTGTCTTTATTGTCGTTGCCATTTGTGCCGTACTTTCCCTCTGACCAGGGCAACTCATTTTTATGTCTGCTGTTTTGTTAGGGTTCGATTCGCATGGCAAACCTTGAGAAATTTTAAGAAGGCTTTTTTTTTTTTTTTTTGGATAAAGATGAATAATTATTGTAAAAAAATAAAAAAGAAAGAAAGAAACACCAATCTGCCAGACACCCATGATGGTTACCAAAATACACACCTCCTTCCTCTATCATTTCGAATAATATATCTTTACAATTTACATCAGAAAAAACACTGAAGCCAATTCTAAAAACATTCAGTGAGGTAGAATAACAATTATAGTAGATAAAGAAATGATATTTGCAACACAAATTGTCAGAAAACAAATGTTAAAAAAAAGCCTCTAGGCTATCACTTCTACTCACGTAGGATTTTTCATTTTGTATTGTTCTGTTTTAAACTTTGAAATTCAGTTGCAGGAGAAAACATGAATAAATTACTCCAACCTTTTTGACAGGCTCTTAAATCTGCACAGAATCAACAATTTAAGTGACAGATTTATACCCACAGCAAACACCCACTGCCTCTTTGTGTCAACACTTCCTGGCTCAGTTGCCACTAATTCACTTACATTTGATTCATTAAGCATATATTTGACAAAGTCAAATTACTGATCATAAATTAACTATGCTTAAGTAATTAGACTTTTGTTTCTGAAAAATGCTGCGTGGGTCAATCTCAACATTTGTTGGCGAAAGATTTGGGATCGGTCCCTGAAGACAAACTCTTAGCCAAAAAGACAAAGTTATGTTGCTGTAAATTCAGCATCAACGATACATTTCAATGGCTATTTGTGTCTCATATTTTTGCTCTCAATTATACAGTATAAAGAAAACTCTATTATATCTGCAAAAGGTATAACTAGCAATAGCTTTGAACATATTTAAGTTGTCCTTTAGATCAGGACTTCCCAGGATTGAACTCAGATTGAGTTTTGTACGATTGTCCTTGAATCATTTCAAAAAGAAGGCCTGGCTCGCACTAAAGCTTGTCTTTCTCACCATTTTTAAGATGTTGATGCAATGTCCTGTCACTTCCTGGTTTTAGTGTAAAATACAGAGCTGTGTCTCAAATTGCATGCTTGCATTCTTAAACTTAGTATATTTATTGCATAAGTGCGTCTGATCTCTGTCTTGTCAACTTCCTCTTGTGCTCCTGATCTGATCGTGTCACCTGTGTCTTCGTCTTCGCTTTGTCATTCACAGTCACGATGTCAAACTTCTTTGGTACCTGTTTTGCTCTATGATAGTATATGTACAGTTCAGTTGGCCAATGTTTTTATGCCTTGTTTTATCCGTGCCTTGAGCCTGCTCTTTTCGTTAGCCTTTTTGTTAATAAATGAGTTTGTTCATCTTTCCCGTTTCAGTTTTCTGGCCTGAGTCCTGACAGTTTAGTAGCCAGAGAAAGAGCTCAATTAGAGAATCCAAGGGGGTTGGCACAAACTGCTCTCAAAAGACATAAATATAAAGGCTAGAGTTTTAAACTAATCAAAAACGCATCTACAATCCAGTTGTCTCTGAAACAACAGAGTCCTCTCAAGATAGTCCAGAAAGTAGACTTTACTACAACCAAATGGCAGTAAAACTGATTTGGCCAAGTCGGGACACAGCTCCATAATACTCCTAGAAATACTCAATTGAACTCAATTTCAGTAGTCAGTATTTTGAAACGTGGCAAACTAGTAAGTGAAAACAACTGATATATTTTGACAGAATCATTTTTGATTGAGTTGGATTTCTGTTGATTTGGTAAAGTTTGTGCGTGCAAAGAAAGATGTGCTCTATCTTGAAATGAGGAGTTATTAATTATGACATAATAATGGCTTCACTCCTCTTCCAGCCAGCTGTAATCACGCCCGCTTTGTTTATACAACGAGTCCCTTGGAGGTGGAGACTTCCGGGATTGATGACGCCCAGTGACAAATCTCCATGTTTGACCAGTCACAGCAGAGTGGGTGTGGTTATGGTAAACAAGATTTCATCTCCATTTTCAGTGGGCGGGGCTTAAGATCATTTTCTAATGTCAATATTTAAATGAATCTATTTGAGACACTTTAATCAACACATTAGTTGACTTTAACGAAATGTGTTTTTGAGAAGAAAATTATCAATTTGGCCAAATGTGTTTTCAGTTGAGAGTATATAAGAGCTTAGTAAGTTTCTGAAATACGCAGTGAAATAAAGAACTTTTGTTCCAACGCTCAAAACCTTTAAATTTGATCAGCAAACTCCACTCCATTTAAAAGTGTCCGCTTTTTAGGGATTCAGAATTTGGTCACCTCCAAAAAACACCTGCTCTAAAAATTAATACTTTTGTTTTGTACTTTTGACCTGTGAAAACAAATTTTTGAAACTCTCTTGGTTTCAAAGAAATCAGACTTTTCAGCCACTTACCTTTGGTTGTCAGCCTGTATGAATTAAACCAAAACAAGAACCTCAGATAAAGGAAGGAGATGTGAACTTGTGTGAACCACCTCAAGACTTCATGTCTGGCAGATTCCTTCATACCTGACTTGAATGACAGAACTCCAAAGCTAACTGGAAAGATCCCTTTGTTAGTAGATTCAAAAGGGAAAGTCTTTCTTTTCGAGGTTAAAACTGTTAGAGGGTGAACAAAATTGGTTAGTACTTTGGTAAGTAAGGGAAGAGTCAGACACAAAAATGGTTGTTAGTACAGTTACAACAGCAGATTAGTAACAACGTTTGTTTTAGTAGATTTAGTAGTGTGTGAGGAGTCTTTCAAAAGTAAAAGACGCCCTGGAATTTGTTCAAACCAGATCCACGCTTGGATTGAATATATTTATTCCATATGACAAGATTGATTTTTTTTTTTTTTTAAAGCAGAAACAAAATGAAACAATTCAAGAACGACACACAAGCCATGCAAAAAAAAACATGAAGACTTTAAGAAAGGTTTAACCGGACTGGACACAAATGTTTTCCTCAATAAATAAAAGTCTCACATGCGAGGATAAATGAGAGATATTGACAGAGGTTTGGATGAAACAAGAAACACAAATCTGGAAACACAGACGTGCCGGAGTTGCATGGATTCCAAAATGTCACAAGAGAACGATGTGCAGCAATGAGACCAAACAAGACATGAGACGGGCGGGAGTTAAAGGAATGGAAAAGTTAAAGGAGGAGAGAGTTCATCCCCATTTTGTGAAGACAGCACTTGTATTTATTTTTTTATTTTTTACATGACTAGTATTGCCCAACACTTCTACAAGTATTCCACTCAAATGCGGCTCTAATTATGCTTCTGCTGCAAGTCGTAAAATTTGCTTCATCATATTTGTGAACGTCGTGCGACTGAGTGACTCACTGGCTTCTCAGACACTCACGACCAGATTGCCCTGATTTATCCCCCTCCGGGCGTCGTGCCTGTCTTCACCCGGGAAAATGAATATCCGTCTCTTCACTGTTTTTTTTCCGGGGTGAGGTCATCGTTTGTTTTAGTCAGTTAATTAGGAGGTCGATGAAAAGAAACAAATCTATTCAAACCAACAAAAAAAAAAAAGTCTGTGGCTAACATGTTAAATGGCCGTTTTGATTAGATTAGAAATACCGTTATATATGTATGTACGGTATATACGTTAGCCATGGTATATACAAATACATATATACTTAATGTAATCTTTTGTTGAAAAGCGACAACATAAATATTAGAGGGACGTTATTATCATGCAAGAGTAAATGATTCATATATAATGTTAGTGTTAGTTTAGGTGTTTGATCGCACACAGGTTTTTTTTTATGCAGTTTTCTCCGCCTGGTCGACAACGATTCCACGGTAGATTCTTCTTTTATTGTCCGATTGTTCTTCACATCACCTTTATGATATGTTATTGTATTATAGTATTGTTTTATGTATGTTAGACATAGTACTAACAAGGTCGATATTTTTGTCCCGTTTGCAAAACTTTCTGATGCTGATTCATAAAAAATCAAAAAAATCAGAAAAAGAAAAAAACTGTATGGAGCTAGACTGCTTTCTTCCTTTGAGGCTGCACAACATACTCCCTGAATAACAATAATACAAATAATAAGTAATAATATATAATATAATCAGAATAATACATTATTTACTAACCGGTTGCAGGAAGTAACAACCCCATTATTAAAACTAGTATTTTGGTCGAGGTATCAGTGACGTTTGCACAACTTTCAGCCGCTGATTCATTTACCCTTGTGTTATCTCAGGGTCAAGGTGACCCAGAGGCCCGAAAACAAATTTTGTTATCGGGTCTCTGGGTCACCTTGACCCAGAGATAACATAAAGGATACCACAACCTTTTTGTTGTTTGTTTTCAGGCCTTTGAGATTACAAAATGATTAAATAATAAATAAACAAAAATGTATAAGACAAATTGAGTAATTATCTTGAATTTCAGTTTCCAGATGATTCACTGAGAAAACCGAAGTGAAGAATGCAATAATTTATTTAGTATTTTTTGCTATTTCCCCAAGTTTAGTTTGACTAGTACACAAAAATTAATAGGACCTCAGATATTCTAAAGGGAAAAAAATAAGTAAGTAAGCACAACTTACACTTGAAATAACAATAATACTACTAATAATATCTTTACATTATTAACTAAATGGATAGCATTTAGTAACAATATAATAAAGATATAATATCGGTAATAAATAATGTTTTACTGCGACTCAGTCTGACGGCTGTGGTAACGAAGATGTTCTTTAATCTGTTGGATCTGATCTGGAAGTTGTTGTGCAGGAAAAACAATAACAAAGGACTTTTTGGGATTCTTCCCTCGTCTCCTCCTGCTGTATCGCAGCTTTAAAGAAACAACGCCTTTGTGCCATTAAACCAGTTGAGTATGAGGTTCTTAAGCCAAATACACTGTTTAACAAGTGCAGGGAAGTCTCTCAATAAGACGGCCGGGTAGAGAGTATAAATCAGCACGAGAGCACTAATGGGATCAAGACCTCATTTGAGCCCCTTTTCACGGAGGGTTGTGTCCACTAAATCAAGAGTTGTAAACACTCCTCATAAAAAGTCGGCTGACAGTTTCAGGATAGTACCTGCATTTCTTTGTAGTACCATCATCGTGAGGCCCTTTGACTGTATTCACGGGAATGAGCTGAAAATGTATCTTAAAACTAATAACCAACAATCTTATTTTATAATGATTTCCACTGTTTTAGTGGAAAACTTCTTGTCCCCCAAAATATCTACAAAAATAAATAATATATATTTGAAATAACTATTGTTTAAATGTATTGTCAAGTATTATTTCACAAGTAATATTGACTGGAACGCAAAATGATTCATAAACAAATATTAAAAGTTATTATTTTATGTAAATACGCCTATTCCCAACAGGTGAAAGTTCCAGAGTAGAAAAGAAAATGTTAAAAAAGTCAGGAGAAATGTAAGATTGTATTCAGGAGCTAACATTCACCAGCAATAGCTGTTTTACAATTTAGAACTGAACATTTCCTAAAAACAAATCAGGAATTTATCGTGATAAAGTGGAAAAAGCGAATAAAAGCAATCACCAAGGCTGCCATTTGGGAGCCTTTTGGTAACCAAACCAAATTTTTCATTTCATTTTTTTTTTTATACATTGGTACATTTCGTTCACCTGGTGGGAATGAGCTTCCATATATTTGATAATATCCACAATAACAACATTTCACTTTGGCTTCTTAGGAAATATGGAGTTGCAGACCATTGCTTTATTAAGTACTTTCTTTTCGACCAAGGGTCAGAAAACTGCTTTAAAAATGCGTCTGTGTGCTCACCTTTTCTTTTGTTTATTTAAGTAAAACAAAAGGCAACAAAGGTTTATTAAAAGAAAAAAAAATAGTGATTTGTGAAGATATAGTTGTATTATTCTTTATTTCTTCATACGGATACTGAAGAAAATGTATCACCTGACAAAAAAAGAAAGAAGAAAAACAGAAAAGAAAATAGTTTTCTTTTGGGCAGACCTCTTTAGTTTTTAGGAGGGGAATTGGGAGGCAGAGTTTAAAAAAATATATATATTTATCATAACATATCAAAAGGATTTCAGAGAAAAAAAAAGAGAGAGAAAAGGTGGGTGTTGTTGAATACCTTGATGGCGCATTGTACTTTGAGTAAAGCAAACAGAATAGAAGGAGGTAACGAAAAAACCCAGGGCAAACCAAAGTATAAGACAATTAGAATGATATCTACCATATAATGCAGTTTGTTTACCATAGCGTGTCCAATGCCTGCGTGCTTCAGGAGAAAACAGGGGAAGGGAAAAGAAAAAAAGGAATGATAAACCTTAAAATCAAGAAAATCGACCTTTCTGGCCCAAAAAAAGTGGGGAGAGAAGAGAATGAATATTGCCGACGCAAATCCAACTCCTCTTCCCATTAGTGTGTCGTAAACTTGTCAATTGAAAAAAATATATGTATTTTCATGTCTAAATAAAGCTGGGGATAGACTGTCTGATTTTATTTACAGTATATCGCAACATATTTGGCTTGAAAACAATTATTATTAAATATTTTATTTGGTTTATTCTTCCGTCCTTGTCGTTATCAAACAGTCTATCTGGCTTTTAACGCTTTACATCCAAATAAAGAAATAAAGAAACCAAATGCGAACATTTTGTTTGATTTCTGATCATCTCATGTGAAAGTAAGAAAGTAAAAGTATTTGTTAGTCAGTTAAGAGAAAACAGATGGTTGACATTCCGTGAGTGACAGAGTGTTAGTCGTTGACAAAAGTGAAAAAAGAGAAATAAATCGACAATTAAAAGAATTAAGTTGGAAGAAACTCTGCAGTTGTTAGTAGAAGAGACAATAGTTAGCGTCGACAGAGGAATTCTGGGTAGTTCAGATGGGGAGGGGGTGTTGTGGAAGGTAAGGAAAGAGGGTGCACATTAGTGTTAGTATTGCTTTGGGGAATTTGTCAGATCTTATTTTTTTCTTGCTCAGATTAAAAAAACAAACAATGTTTTTTATAAGCCTTTTGCCATTCCTTGTTAAAACGGCTCAATAAAAACAATATCATGGCTTTACCCCAGAATAGTAACATAACAAAAATTGTACTATCAATAAACAAATATGTTATATAAATCGTGACAAAAGAGTTAAGATTAATTTTTAATCCAGAGACAAAAAAAAGAGAGAAAAACAGTGAGATACTCCAGAGACAGTTCAGACGCCTGCAACATCCTGAAAGAGACAAATATGTTTAATTCATGCACAGAAGCATTGAAACAAAAACATTCTCGGGGGAAACATTCATCTCTTGGCAGGTTTAATTGTTATTTTGGATCAAAACACAAAGCTTAATAGGAATTTCTGTCACTCTTATGGCGGCTTTTTTTCTTTTTTAATTTACGCTTTGATAGTAAATGATTGTTTAGCTAGTGTGTAGGCAGGAATCCATTATCCCACGTTAGCGAGTGGGTCCAAAAGGCAAAACACAAACAAAGTCCTCCATATTGTACGTCGACCCACTCTTTCATCCGAGGTCGACCTCGCTGGTAGTCGTTCACCCACTTCGACTAATGACTTCACTTCAACCGCCGTTAAGTGTCAACTGTAGGCGGGATTAGCATTTTTTCGCTGCAACAATAGCGTCTGATTCGCCGAAGTGATGGTGATTAAAGGGTTTTGTTGATTTATGTTTGAATAAAAGGAAAATCATTTTATTTTTTGGAAAGTTTAATTTTAACTATTAATGATGTTTCTGCTGTATTGTATTGTAGTATTACATTGTACTATTGGCTTTTCACATAAAAAAAAGGTATTTTCTCCATAATGTATCTTGATCATTTGGTTTTAAGGGACAATAAAATACATATTTATCTTTTTTCTTCTCTTTGATGAACCTTTTCGATGTCAAAAGCAGATGGTTGCAGTGATATGGGACATGTTGGAGTCAATGAGATTCATAGATCCAGATCCATGATGCATTTGTTAGCAAAATCCCCCCCAAAAGAAAACTGCAACTAACTTCTTATCAATGATTATTACTGAAGATGTGCTTTTTTTTATAAGTACTTCCTGAATTCTTGATGATGATACTTGTTTCAGTCATGTTCAACTCAAAAAAACTAAAATAAGCCTGTTATCTAGCGAAAATGATTTAAAAACCAATTCCAAGTGGGACCATCTTTTTGCTGCTTATTCTATATTTTGGCAAAATGTATATTTTTTTGCATTTGGTCCTAACAAATCTTAAACTTGTCGGTAAAAAAATGGCCTAAAATGAGTCTGTTGTATGAAAAATGGTTGGGGACTCTTTCCTTAAAAGAGATGGGGAGGCTGATGATTATATCAAAAAAAGAAGAGATTATTTATGGATATTTTAAGTCAACAATGAATGTGTTTTTGATTGTCAATCAAGATACCGGGGAGGCACAGCTTAATGGAGATTTTTTTTTTTTTACCTTCAATACTTCGGTTTTCAATTAAAGTATTTAAGGTAGTAAAAGTTTAACATAAAATCTAACTTGTCATCGCTTCGGTACTTTGTGGATAAAACGAGGCATGTGTTTATTTGATCGATGATTATTTGGTGGATGGATTCTATCGATGTGGAGTTGTAATGCTCTCTTGGAGTCCATATGGTTTTCCTCCGTTTCCCTCCTAGAGTCCAGAAACAATATCGGGTCTCTTTCCAATCCGTTCAGGTTGGAGCTTGGTTATTGCGTAATCTCTTCTTATCCCATAGTACCACATGAGACGTTTTTTTTTAGACAGAGATTTACACGAGACTGTCTTCTAAAATAAAACAAAATAGGACTTCAAACCATTAAGGAGTGTCATCCCACATGTAAATGTGTTTTTAAATTCCAAGTTGTTTTCTGAAAATGTGTACTCTTACAAAAGGTATTTGAAAGAAAAGAGGGAAAAGCAGAGGAAAAATACAGAGAGCTGACAAACAACCTGAGAAAAAAAAAACTGGCAAGAGACCAGAAATAAACACTGTCAGTGTATGTCCTCAGGGTAGGAAACTACACAAAATACACAGCAGTCTGTACGGCAGACTTTAAATCCTTCTTTTAATTTCTTCCACCTCAGAACTGAGCCAGACTAAAGCCTGGAGCTCAACATGACTGAAGCTCCTGCTGTGAGAGAGGCGAGAATTCCACGTAATTATTCAACTTTTGTTCTTGTCATGCTGTAAACAGTCTGAAGAAAGTCCTGCATTTGAAATCAGGGCGAAAGAAGATTAAACTGATGGCATAGTACAACATGTGTTGTTTGTGGTTCGGGTTTTCATCTTTTCTGGTGTGATGGGGTTTCCTTCTTACTGTGTATAAGTACTACAGTAAATCGTTGGGCTAATAGCAGTATTTTACTCAGCAAAAAATATGATTTTATTTATATTTATATATCTATATATATATTTAGTTTAAGTGTTAGTTTAGAGTAATTTGTTCCTTTTTAGCGTTATAGACAAAAATGTTTGTTCATTTTAATGTAGCGACTTGAGCTCAGTTGTCTCCTCCCACTATGACACAAAAGTTTTAAATATAGACTTTTTTCATGAACATTGAGGCTTGAATCCAAGATGGACGTCACAGACGAGCAGTATGGAGGTATTTGGATGTTTTTAAGTGTCTTTTTAGACGTAGATGAAGACAACTGACCTCCAGTTGCTACATTAAAATGAACAAACATTTTTGTCTATAGCTCAGATATGAGTAGAAAATGAGTGACTCTGAATTTTAGTGGCCGAGACAAGTCGATGTTAATGATAAGGTTGAGCGATGCTCAGTGGTTTGTGCAGTTCAACCAATATTCCGTGGACTTTTGTCATGATAAACAAGGATGTCGATTATTCATGGCCCGCCATCGACAACCTTCTGAAACAGCTGTGAGATACTAGCATGGGAGCTTCCCCAAATGTTGTCTTCATGTGTTGCTTCTGTATTCTGCCCGGTTGGGAGCTGGATTGATCGTCCGGTTCTGTCCTCCATCCCCTTTATATCAGTTCCTACAGCTCCCCCTGGTACCGTTGATATGATCCCGGACCATCTGAAGGCAATTAATTGGTTAGGACCGCTTCATTCTTCCCTTGATAGTAAACAAGATCCCCGCTGAGGAGTAATCATCGACTGAAAATCAAAACCTAACCCCATCATCGGTCCGAGTCAGTTTTAAGCCCTTATAGTACATTTAGTTTTAGAGTGTGTTTTGGCGGGCTGGATTCTGATTGGGCGAAAACCACGCCCATTTAGTTGTCGGTATCTATAAAGGGCACTTGAGTCTCTCACTGCCACAGACATACAGAGCTCTTATTCTGAAATTACCTCCAAAAACTGCTCTGGACTAAGATGATTGCTTTGTGTTGGGTGTTATTCGTCCGCACAGGCCTGAAAAAGCCGAAAACGGTCATAGCAACTCGTAATAGCATGAGCAGGCTAATTTCCTTCGTCTCATTCCAAGGAAGGTTTTAAATTAAATGAGAGATTTGTAGCATAAATATGAATCAAGTAAAAGTCGGAAGTCATCCAGTCTTATTTTAGCCCTTTGCATTTTCCGCGTCACATTTTGTAATCGGTCGCGATCTGACGAAACATTTTAAGTCATGAAAGGATGTAAAAGAGATGATAATATGTTTAAAGCTAAGTACAGTTTACGTTTTTTGTAGCTTATAAAGGAAACAGCTAGTGTAAAATATTTCAGTATTTGAATCTCTTGATAAAAAATTTCGTATAAAGATAATTTATTTATCACTTTTCAAGTTGTGATTTGTAATGCACTTGCGCAAAAGGATTGTTCATTGCAGAAAAACACATTTAATTACGTTTTTTTTAGTGATATGTTAAACATTGAAAATGATGCTGAAATCTGATAGTTTGTCCTTTTATTCGGAATTCAGAATAAAATTCTCGTCTTTTGCTCGATAGCCTCAAGTGGACATTCTTTGATTTGATTTCCACTGCCCTGCACCGAACATCTCTAACTCTGACTCTTCTAACTCTATTCCTTAGCTATCCTAAAACTGATTTGATAAACTTCCTAAATTAAGAAACAATTTCTTTAGTGAGTTACAGTTTAGTTGAATCGCTTTGTGTCCTTTTTTTATTTTTAAATGTTCCTCCTGTTTAAACGTAGATTTGTTTTCTGTTTTTTTTGGACAGTGGGATGAATAAACATGCAGACAAGTGTGACGGCGGTGCTAAATGAGGCCGATGATGAGCAGACCAACACGGGAGAGCGGGATGAAATGCTAATCTGGTGCAAATGTGATGCAAATTAGCTTCATCTCCTCTGTAAATGCGGAGCATTTGTGTTGGTATGAATCACGCTGAGCGACGGTCCGGCATGAGGGGCTTCGGGCGATCAGCGGAAGGAAGCCGCTCGAGGGGTTTCAACCTTTGCTAGTGGTCATGGTGAGCGATACGGTGAAAGCAGTACGTCGAACCATTAATACACGCGGATGCATAAATGAAGCGCCTCTGGCTTCAATCCGCTGTAAACTGAGGCGCATTAGGAATATTTAAAAAGTCATTGGCAGTAAAGTGCGAGTGGATTATAAAGGCGTTAGCGTGTCATTATGTACATCAAACAAATCCTTCAACACCATTGGCTGAGAGTCTGCGCTGACTATTTCTGTTAATGTATGTTACATCAAGTTAAATGTGTTATTGATCTACAGTTTTCAAAGACACATGTGATATTTTTTTTCAGGTTTTAACCTTGAGGTGCATATTTTATAAAAACAATATTATTTTTCAACAATCGTGACTCATGCAGTAAAAGCTCTTTAGATATATATTTTTAAAACTTCACAATGTCCTTCTACAGGGCGAACCGTCCTCAGATGAGTGTCATGTGACCTACTTTACGACAATGGGTCAGAGACGGTGTTTTCATCCGAAGTTCTGTTTGAAGTTAGGATGAAGATGAAACCAAAAACTCATACAACAATGGCTGTATCTCATTTTCTAAACAAATATAAAATGGCGACGGAATGTATTGATGGGACTGCAGTTCCATTTTACCAACATTAGGGGGAGCCAGAAACACTATTGCAAAGCTGACTGATAGGGGCTTTTACAAGAATATGTATTCATGTTATGTGTTTTATTCTTTCTTTTTTCACAGCTGTTTATTGTGCTGTGAATATTTTATAATGACATTTATTTGTCATAATATTTAATTACTGTTGATTCATAAGTGTTTTCCGCTCCCTACCTCCTTTTTACTGTTTTTTTTATGATTTGTGTTTAATGTTTCTGTTATGGTTTCTTAATACATGTACTGTAAGTTTATGCTAATGTATATGTATGTATGTTTATTATTTATATAATTTTATATTTATATTTAATAGTTTTCTATTGAGAACTCGCTGCTGTGACAACATCGTTTGTAATCACTTATATTATGTTGAATATTCAGTGATATATTTAATAATTGTGATTAAACATGAGATTATAAAAAAAAAAAACTGAGCATATATTTGATGTGGAAACAACAACTACACAAAACAAATAAAAAAAGACTGAATTTTCAATTAAACCGAATTAATTTCCTACTAAAAAGTCCTATTTGATATGCGGCTTGTGTGGACACAATGTAGCAACAACAATGTCTGTTGATTGAATCCACGGTAAGCAGCAATTATGTTCGGAGGACATGCATGGAAGCTTGAAGTCTGTTTGTGTTTGTGCTCAAGTGAATAATTGTGTTTGCTCCATCGTTTTTTATCTAATAGTGTCAGGCGGCTTGTAAAGTGTGTGTGCATAAAGTTTTATGATGCATTTTCGGACCGTGAGATTCAAAAACATAAACACTAGCTTCACGATTCATTGCGTTCAACAGTATTTTTTGTTTGGAAAAAATAAAAAAAGACTTGTGGAAGTGATGCGATAAAGAGTCAAACTATGGTCACTATACTTTGAGAAATTGAATAGAGATGAAAAAAAAGTGAGTTATACATTCATTTGAAACTTTAATTAATTCATATTATTTTTTAATTATGAATTGTTGCAGACAAAATTATTATATTCACCGAAAAATGGGTCTTGATAAGGTCTTATTTTTTTATTTTTTTTATTTTTTATTACTACGCAGTTCTAGTCATTTACGTTCTGCTGTATTTAAGTGCCTGCGATGTTAGGTTTCCACCAGCAGGGGGTGAATATCGCTATATATTTGGCGTGTCACACTCAATTACACAACATGATAATATACAGGTTAAAGTTAGGGGCCAAATTAACTTTAATATTTACCGTCTGTGACCAGCAATCCTTTTAGGAATAATTACAAGGATCATTACGATGTTAGTTTCTCTTTAATTGCTGACATCAGCTGATCTTAAACTCTCACATATTCATGTTTCACTTTATCTACGAGAATATAATTCTATAATAAATAAAATAAAATAATAAATAGAATAAAAAAAATAATAATAATAATTACGAGTGAGAAGAGTAAAATTAGAAATTAAATATTAGCATTAATAAAAATGTGATTAAATAATTAATAATTATAACATAATCTATACATAAATATAATAATAATAATTTTTTTTAATCATTTTATTTCATTTATTTTAAATGTTTTAGGGTTGCTAAATAAGGTTGCAACACTGTAACAACTCAGGAATACATTTACAATACAATTGGAATTAACTTAAGTGGCCGACATGAGGTGGATGATCATGTAGAAATGAACCATTTTATTATGTTTTTTTATTTCTATTATTCATTACTAGTCTCAAAATACAACTATGTTTGTTGTTGTTTTTTGTCTTTTTGTTTCCGCTTTGGGCTTTTATTTCCCCTCGCAAAGATTTCTGTTAACACAAAAACATATGAAAAAAAGTTTCTGTTTTGGTTTCCATGTATTTTTATGGATCAAACCGGAACAAAATGGCTGCAAAGCTCAAATTCTCATTTTTCTCTTTTCCATCTCTATCGTTTCTGCGAGTATTGCTCTGGAGAATGGCAGCAGTTACAGAGGCAGTTTGAATTCATCTAAGCAGACAGGAAATAAAACTTCGATTGGTTTCTTTCACTGCCTTGCTCGCCATGTTCCACATTCTCGCCTGTTGTCTCCCACAACACTCTGGCAGGAGAAGAAAATGAGAGACGCTGGCGTTTCTTTTGTGCCGGCGTCGCTTGTTCGTTAATCACGAGGATCGCTTGTTTCTTCTTATTAAGAATTCATTATTTCCATGATTCATTATTTCTCCATTGGAAATTCAAACGCGTCAGATTTAACGAACAAGTTTAGCTGCTTTAACTGTAGCTTGGCAAACGTCTTGCGAAAACAACCTTTGGTCTCATTAAAGTTTGTGACTTTGTCTTATTTATTGAACCGTTTTCTCTCTCGCTCACATACTGTTGGTGCAGTTATAACTTGATAAGCACTCGGAGAGACCAAACCTCCCCCAAGGAGCAACTTTCTCGTAACTTTATCGAAACACAGTAGCCAAAAGATGGCGACAGAACGTTTTCCTACACAATGCACTTACACTTTTTTAGAAGAACTATCATAAATCTTATGGAAAAGGCCTTTTTTATAGCTATATTTATTTATATGTATTTATACTTATACTGTGTGTATGGTTGGGTATTTTTCACAACTGTTAATTGTACTGTTTGTAGTTGTTTTGGAAACATTTTGAATTTTATTTTAATTAAAATGGATAAATGATCTATTCATATATTCATATATTCATATATATATATATACATATATATATGTGTGTGTGTGTATGTCCATACATAAAGTTGATATAAAGATGATTTATTTGATTATTTAACTTTATCTCTTATTCCAATGGACAATCTTTGGTTGTGGGTTACCATCTGGATACAGGAATCTTTTGAAGGATTTATTATTCGCTTGAGGTTTTTTTAGGTACTGATCCATATATATATTGATTTTGATATTTATTTTTGCTAGTTAGCTAAAACTCTCACAAATTACAAATTCTTCAAAAGATTCCTGTATCCAGATGGTAATCCACAACCAAAAATTCTCCATTGGAATAAGAGATAACATTTATTTAATCGTTTAAACTTTTTCATGGTCATAAAATCAATCAAATAAATACTTAAAAAAAAGTATTCAACTAAAATTTAAGATACATTCAGCTTGTAATATTCAAATATGTCCTTGTTTTTGAGAGGGAGAGAGACGATAGAAAACATAAATAATACAAATAATTATTTACTGATAACAAAATGTATAAACCGGGCAGACATTTTCTACCACCAAAATCTTCTCCCTGAATATAGAGCTTTCTGTTTATTTCTGAAGTAATATTTGTTCACACTGGACGACACCACGAGGTAAACACAGCATCAGCATCGATCCTTATGACGCCGGCTCTGCTTCTCTTTTCTGAAATGACTTCCATCACGTCTGTGTTCTGTGCTGTCAGTTTACACAGCGTCCGACCGTGATGGTATCGATCCGTCCAGATCCACGTCAGCGAAGAAACGATCGGCCCGTGTTTGTGCTCCGCGCTAAGGAAGGTTGAAGTGTGTCGCCACGGTGCTATTTTGTTGGACTGTTGGCAGAAAAAAAACGAGTGAGGTCAAGGGAAGTGTCCTTTCCTGCCAATCACTTTCTCCCCACTGGGCATGTCGGAGAAGGCAGGACTTGCAGTACGATGAGCTGCCACTAGGGGGGAGTCTGATCCTGCTCTCTTGTTCTTCATCGTTGATGATGTTTTTTTCAAATAATTTGTGTGCGTGTGTTTGTGTGTCTATCTGTGTGATGTGTATGTGTGTGCCTGTGCATGTCTGCCTTTGTATGTCTGTATGTTTGTGTATTTGTTTCTGTGTGTGTGAGTCTGTGTGTGAATGTCTGTGCGTCTGCTTGTGTGTGCGTCTGTTTCTGTGTGTGTTTGTCTGAGTGTGTCTAGGTGTGTGTGTGTCTGTGTAGAGTATGTGACGGTGTGTGTTTGTCTCTGTATGTCTGTGTGTGTGTGTGTGTGTGTGTCTGTATATTCAGGTCTGTTTGTGTTTGTATCTGTGTCTGTGTGCGTTTATTAAAATGTGTATCGTCTTTTGTGTGTCCATTGTGTGTGTGTTTTTTGTTTGTATATCTGTGTATTTCTATGTGTATATCCTTATTTTTGGGTCTGTGTTTAGGTGTGTATGTGTGAGTGTTTGTCTTTGTGGGTCTGTGTGTGTTTATCAAAATGTGTCTTGTCAATTTGTGTTTGTTTTTTTTGTTTGTATATCTGTGTATTTCTATGTGCATGTCCTTATATTTGGGTCTGTGTTTCGGTGTGTATGTGTAAGTGTTTGTCTTTGTGTGTCTATGTGTCTTTATCTACAGTATATGTGTGTGTTTGTCTATGTGTGTGTCCGTGTGTGGATTTTTCTGTCCGTATATCTGTGTCTCTGTTTGTCTGTGTGCATCTATCTATATGTGTGTGTCTGTGTGTGTTTTTTTGTCTGTATATCTGTGTATTTCTGTGTGTGTCTGTGAAATTACAGTATAAATAATCTCATAATAATCTGACATAAATCACTCAAAGCTTTTTTTCATGCATTTTTAGTAAAATTGTTTATATTTCTCCAGTTTCTTTTATTTAATGTATTTAATGTTTCATTTTAATGATTCTTTTTAGATGAGCAGTCTGTTTAAAAACCAAAATGGCTTCTTGAGTTTAATAATAAAAACTCTTCTCACTCTCAGAAAAATGAATAAACAAGCCAATCAATGCAGAATCTGCTTGCGTCAGCAAATGTGTAAAAGTCCACTTCATCTTGAGGCGTGAACGCGGGGCTGGAAGTGTGCAGATCCTCATTGATCAGGCTCAGAGTAAACACGGACGTGAAAGGTGGTCAATGTCATCGACGGCTTCTCTCCGCTAAAGGATGGTCCCCTGCAGACCCGGAGAGCTCAGTTACACTTTGCGTGTCACGCCGAGCAGCCCCAGGGGGTCCTCGTGAGCCAGTTTGATAACAGGCAGTGGCGAGAGAGCGGGTTGTTTTCTGGGCGTGGACGTTCTTTGATACACTCGTAAGTCATGTCAGTGATGAATGGAGGTCGTTTGCTGGAGTAGTGAACGAGTGGTGGAATAGAAAGTTCATCAGTTTTTGTGGTGTGTTATGTAATAAGAATTTTAATTTTCTCCATTAAATGTTTATAATTACAAATTAAAAAAAACCCACTGATACAAACTCTATACAGACCTGACCCAGGTGTAAGCGATTGTCTGTCTATACGTGCCGAGTGATGGATTGGCAATCTGTCCAGGGTGTCCCCTTCCCTCCCCCTTCCTCCCTCAAGCAGATCCCATAGGCTCCGACCTTCCTCCCTCGTGAACCGATGAATGAACCAATGAATGATGAGATCGATGAATGCAGTGAAGCTGGTCAAATTATTATTAAAATAAAACATTGACAAGCTTTTGTTGTTCTTTTAACTTTAACTGAATTTGTTGATCTTTCAATTATTATGATTATTATTGTTATGACTGTATTTATTATTACAATTATCATTATAGTTAGTATTCTAGCCCTTATTGTCATTACTGTCATCTTGCTGTAATTATTGTTCTTATTACTGTTGTTAGTACCGTTATCTGGCTGTTATTATTAGTATTGTAATTATTATCATTATGACTGTTATTATAATATTACAATTATTATTACTTATCTCATTAGTATTATAACTGTAATATTTATATTAGTGTTTTTGTCTCTATTATTATTAATACTAATTATTTTCTGCCGCTTATTCCCTTACTGGGGTTAGTTCTTCGGGTGAAAGGTGGGGGACACCCTGGACAGCAAAGACAAACAACCATTCGCACAAAATCCTATTTTTCACAGTATTTTCCAAAACATTTTTAGGGCGTTATTTACTCACTATGAGTGACAACAGATGTTTTAAAAGCGGATCATTCTTACATTAACAGCCTTTTTTTTTATCTCACACAGACATAACAGCTTCTGTTGGTGTTTGCGAAGATTCAATATTAGCATAAAAGCATTAATAAAACATCAGCATGTTTGGTGTCTAACAGCTTTACCAGAAGATTAAATGTGTCTCATTTGAGGATATTTAGTATTCATTTCAACAATATATAAATGTTATGTATTATATTTAGAGTATATTAGGAGAATGGTTTTATAATTACCTTTCTTTTTTTTTTGTCTTACGCGTAAAGCTGATCGCATTACTCATCATTACCTCGAGCAAACCATTAGTTCTAATTATATTTAACCTCCATAAATAGGATTCAGAGTAAGAGGAATCGATTGTATCTTTCTGCAAGCTCTCTTAAATCAGCAGCTGATGACACAGCAGCTTCCAAGAGTTCGCCGCCTCACCAACTCATTCTGTTTTGCCTTTAAACAAAGTTTTAACAACGCTATTTTATATTTGCCACTGTGTATCCCCAATGGATCGGGGTTTGGAAAGGTAATTGCGGATTCATTAGGGTAAAAAAAGTTGTGTTACCTTTATAAAAAAAAGGATTTTAATAGCAGTAATTGTTTATTTTAAAAAGGGAAAAGCCACCACACTTCTTTTAACACATTATTTGAATTTTTTAAATACTTTTAAAACTTAAATATTATATTTTTTTCTAATAAACCTTAGACTTTCATTCAGAGAAATTTATCTTTTTAGGAAACCTTTTTTGTTTTTACAAAATATTTGTTATTTACCCTTACCAGCTCATGTGGAAAAGTATAAAAGCATCCAAATAAATATATTTATATAAATATATACATATATATATATATATATACATATAGACATATATGTATATTTTTAAATGTTTATTAGAAGACAGAGTATATATATATATATATATATATATATATATATATATATATATATATATATATATATATAAATCATCACCATCAATAATACATTTTTTATAAATGATTTTGTAAAGGTTTCCAAAGTGTAGTTTGTTTAAAGTGGTAAATAAAACTCCTGATAAATCCTGTAAATAAGATATTGTCGTTAGTTTCCGGCAGAGTCTGGCATTTCCTATTTCGACAGAAACAGAAGAAAACGTTCTTTACTCCGGCAGTTTCCTGGCGAGGACTGCTTACCTGGCGCAGGTTGCGAGTGACTCGCACGTCATGCCAGGCGTTGTCGTTAAACTTGCCGTTCACCGGCTCCACCAGGGCCTCGAAGGCCCCGGAGCCCAGGTTGATGACCAGCCAGACGGCGCCGCTCTTGAGCGACAGGTTGACGTAGTCGGCCGACTTCCCCGTGTGGAGCATGAGGCCGTTGCGCTGCAGCGTCCGGAAGGACAGCGTGATCTCGTCGGTGCTGCTCTGGATGGGCGTGAGCGACAGGTCGTAGCAGAAGAACTCGTTCCCCTTGAAGGTGGCCACGGACTCCTCCTTCCCTAAAAAACACATAAAGAAATTGAAAGAATTAGACTAAAATAATAATAAAAAGTGTGATCCAAAGACGAATGCTTGAACTATTAGTCACAAATTCGAGACAAATACAAAACATGTATCTTTGTAAAGTCAGAGAATGTTGATTTCTTAAATGGAATAAAGAATTGAGACATTAGCTACAAACAAACTTTATTATTATTATGTTATTATACTGTTTCCTTCAACTGAGAAAAATCTCTAAACATAGGAAAATGTTGTCGGAACATGATCTGGAGCTTGTAATCCATGCGTTTGTTTCTTCTCGTCTGGACTATTGTAACAGTTTGTTTTCATGTCTTAACAAGAAGGATCTGTCACGTCTGCAGTTGATTCAGAAATCTGCAGCCAGAATTCTGACCCGCTCTAGTAGAAGAACTCACATTTCTCCGATCCTTAAAACTCTTCACTGGCTTCCAGTTTCTTTCAGGATCAACTTTAAAATTCTGGTTCTTATTTTCAGATCTATTCATGGTCAGACTCCTCCTTACATCACTGATCTGATCCAGCCTTACACCCCAGCTCGGGCTCTGAGGTCTGTGCATCAGAATCTACTGATGGTTCCTCGCACACGGCTCAGGACCAGAGGAGAGAAATCTTTTCAGGCTGTTGTTCCTAAGCTTTGGAACGATCTTCCTCTCTCTTTGCGCTTCATGGAGTCTACTGACTCCTTTAAGAAACATCTTAAGACGTTTCTATTTGTTCAGGCTTTTCCTTGAATTTCTCAAACTCCTGTGTTGTTCTCAGTATTATCTTGATCTTTAAAGTATGTACTTTTTTGGAGTATTGTTTTGATTGTTTAAGCGCTTTGTGACCCTGGTCTCGAAAAAGCACTGTATAAATAAATATTACTTACTTACTTACTTATTCAATTATATTATCATAAGTTGCACAAACAAGTTCCCCCGGACAGAAGAATGAATTGAAATAATCAATAGTATATTTGCATTTGATTGTATTTGGAGTAAATGTACAAATTTAATAAGTAGAAAATGAGAAGCAAAAAAGGAATTTTGGATTTTAATGATCACAATGATTTTAGGTTAGGTTAGTTTAGGTAGAACTTTATTGTTCTTCTAAATTATTTTTTTTTCCAAATTATCCACAGCAAATACAGCAATTTTTCATAAAAAAAAAATATATATATATATATTTCTCTCTCATGGACCGGCTCGTTGCAACACCAGGTTTTTACTCAGATTTTCTGGTTGAGATCTTCGTTCTTAATCGAGGATGGAGTATAAAAATGCAACCGAAATAGTTGCTTCAGAGTAAAATCTGACATTCTATGAGCAGGTTCTGTATTTCTCTCCTCCTTCAAACCAATTCTTATGTCCACGGCTTTAATCTGACAGCTTGACACGCCTGTTCTTTTGGTTGTTATTCTGGAATTACACAGACATAAAAAAAACAACTCTTTATGTTTTTTTTTTCTTAACTTGGAGATGTCATTGATGACAATAACTCAGTTGAAGAGGATGCAGTATTTAAGTACCTTGTGAGGACTTATTCTCAAGGGTGTGTTGAGTGAAATAAAATCGAATTCAGAAAAGAAAGAACAGCTGGATTAGAACGACAAACCAGACAGAAAAGTAACAGATGACTGACTCTTAAGACCAGATGGGACAGATTTAAGGGGTAAAAGTGAAGAAAAAAAAAAAGGAGGAGAAAAAGCAACTTTGAATGTCAGTCCATAACACGCTGCCTTCTTCCAGCTGCTGATTCGCGCACTGCTAGTCACAAAGAGCAGATTGCTCAACGGACACTTGTCAAACAGCAGCAGGTGAGGAATCACGGTTCAACTGTCAGGCGAGGAACCAACTCCTGCGGCTGTCACAACAGAAAAGGCGAACGCGGCACTCGCAAGCTGTGACAAGTCAATCACGGTCTCTGGGAATCTATCTTCTTGGTTATCAACGTCACTTGAATTGATATGAAAGCAAACAGATTCATTCGCGAGTGGTTCATTTTTTTGCAACCGCGCCAAAGACAAGACAATTAAAAGCCAGGGTTTCCTCCCTCGGAGCTTCAGCTCCAATTGCTGGTCATCAAAACCGACCGGCTGAGAGAAAGTGTGAGGATTAACAAAGCGCTTCCTGCGCCCCGGCCCTGACATCCATGTGTCCCAGTGGGGACTCCAGACTCAGGTAATGAAGTTCGGTGCTGAAACAAGAAGGGCGGAAACCCCAACTGCCAGGAGACCTCCAGACACAGGTAGACCCTCTAATCTCGTTTATCCCGAGGATAGGATTGAATCATTTCAAGACCTTGAGGGCATTTTTCTCGGAGGGAAGTTGCTGCACAGATAAAAGAATCCTCATGACTGAGGCCATTTCTTTGAGACATGGTTTGTACAGGAAATGTTATTTATGTTTGAGTTATAGTCATGCCTGAGCAGGATGGTTTTTTAGGACTTATTTCCTTCAGTCTTATACTTTTTCGATTCATTCAGTTTATTGCAAATCATGATTTTATTTTGTTTAGACACTTGTTGGCGCCTGTAAACATTTCAATAAACAATACATTTTGCTGCTCAACTTAAGTGTGTGGATTCTATAACATTTTTGAATGAGACAAATATTAAAATAATTTAAATTTTACTCATCGTAAATGTTATTTAATGACCTTAGTTTTTTATCTACTTCCTCATTTGAATTTTTCTGGATGTATAGACATTTAAATTATTATTTTTTATAGAGCAGATGGTGACACCTAGTGGTATCTGAAAATAAGGACAGCACTTTGTCCTATATAGGGACTAACCCACCTATATAGGGAAGGACGATACAATATAGGAAACAAGGAATCGGAAAAGGAAACAAGGGAACAAGCAAAGGAGAAACAAGGTAAAAAGCAAGGAAAAAAAGATGGGATCAAGGTACTGGAAAAAGAAAACTAGGAAACTAGAAAACTGAATATAAAACTAGGAAACAACCATGGAAAAACTAGGAAATTAGAAAACATGATAAGACACTAGGGAGCAAGAAAGGAAACAAGTAAACTAGATAGGAAATCTGTAAATGAGATTGTTTTCTTACTAGTTTCTAAAACAATATAACATAACTAAGAAGAGCGAAAGATAGATAGGAAATTGGGAAACAAGGAAGGAAACGGATAATGGCATGAGGACGGTCAATAGGAAACAAGACAGGAAACAAGAAAACAACATAGGAAATTAGGAAACAGATACTAGGATACAAAGACACAAGGAAACTAGAAAACAAGGTAGGAAACAAGGAAACTAGATACGAAATCTGGAAATTCTAAACAAGGAAAGTAGATGGGAAAATGGGAATTGAGATAGGAAACAAGGAAACAAGATAGAGAAACCTGAAACAGGATACAAATAAATGAATAAAAAAGAAATTTAGGGGGAGTAAAGGACAAGAGGAAGGTAAACTAGAGAATGTAGGGAATTGGTACACAATAAGAAAACAGAGAATAAAATTAGGAAGGATTATTGAAAACCATGAAACGAGATAAGAAACAAGACAAGAAGATAGGAAACGAGGAAACAGAAACTGGGAAGAAAACGACACAAGGCAGAAAACTAGAAAGCAAGGAAACAAGATAGGAAACAATGATCTGATGATTCAACTAATAAACAACGACTCCAAAGAGGAAAATAGAAACAAATAGGATAATTTATAGAAAGTAAAGACTAAAGGAAAACCCGGTTCAGTACCAGGTCATCTTTCTTCCATCTTTGAGGGGGCCACAGGGACCGCCTGACTAAAGGAGAACATCTCCACTTGTCTGAGAACTTGTCTTGATCCCTGAATAAGAGCAGGCAAATGTGAACAGGGAACGGAAGCCTCGGAGCTCTCTGGTACAACAAAAAAAAAAAAAAAATTGAGATCAAACTGTTTGTGTTTGGTGCTCACATGAAAGTGAGCGGATTCTATGGCGGGTAAGGCTCAGAAATGAAGGATGAATAACATCAGCAGTCAGAGAGACAGCCACTTAAAAGATCGTTCCGGCTGGAATTTAGAGCGATCTCAAGTCAAGTGTGAGGGGAAAGAAGGCATCAGAGGAGAGGGAGAGAGAGAGACAGATGGGGGAGAATGACACAGTGAAACAAGAGGAAAATCCCCACCAGTGCAGCCTCGAGGCAGTCGCTGTGTTGCTGATGTAGAGAGAACAAAAGCGTAGCAAATGGACCAAAGCAACTGTTTTCAATTATGTATTAAGTTGGGCTCCATCCCCGGAAAAAACGCGGCTGTTAACTGTAAGCAAGAAACCAAGGATCGGCAAGATTGAGACTTGTATTTAGGAGACGGGTAGAACAAATTTCATATATATTTATATATATATTTAACAAAATATGTGCCAAACGAGCTCAACTGCTGAGAGAAAATCTGAGTATTTGATCTTGTCAACTGAAATATCATGGATTTTAAAATGAAAGGAATAAATAAACATTGCTAATTGTAAAATAATTGAACTAATTCACAAATAATCTAGAAAGCCTGTGTGTTTTCTGTGTGTTAGTTTGTTGATAGAAGTTAATACAGATTTACGTTACAATAACCTACACACCTGAAGGCATCTCAGCAATCCCGACATCATTAAATGTGTTCAATTCAATTTATTGTTTATTATATTAAGGCAAGAAGACTGCATCTGTATTATTGTTATGGACGTCTGCATCTGTGCTCTTTAACTATAATACCATATCTGGTTTGACGTCATCACGATAATAATTCGGGAACTCCCTTATATGTGTTAGTTTGTATGAACAAATGCTACCAATGGTTAGGGCGAGTCGGACTGAAGGACATCTCAGAGGCCCCGGACTAGACCTAGACTAGACCTTATAACGATCTGGATCGACCACACCAGGCAAGATCCCAGGTGCAGCAAATGCAAAGAGGGCCCTAAAATAGCCCAGAAACCAATGGAAGGGGGTAAGGATGCTGTACGTAAGATCTTAATGGAACGCCAAAATCAAGTAGCCAGGTTAGTTAACACTAATGAACTGGAGGTCAAGATTGGAAGCACCTCCCAAAGTGATGGAGAATGACAGAGCCAAGATCCGATCAACTTCTAGATACAGACCGTCGTAATGGTAATGGCAGACAAAGTGACCCTAAGGAAAGCCGTGGTAGAGTTAGCCATCCCGAGCTACCGGAACATCAGGGAGGAGGGACATGAGAAACAGTAGTGCCGGTTGTCATTTCAGTGACCCTCACACTGGAGAAGTGGCTTCCCTGAAGAAACATCTCACTCCACAGGAGTGCAGATCTAGGAACAGCCAAAATACGCAGGACCCTCGTAGAGCTCCCAGGCCTCTGGTAGAGAACCAGATTTTTTTGATTCATACGAAACTGTAAATAGTATGCAACATTATTATTTAATATACATTATATTACCTGTGGAATTACTAGTCAAAAAGACATAAACAAAGTGACAAGGAAGCTCTAAACGTAAAGTTTAATCAAAATGTATGTAAAGACAAAATTGATTAAAAGGACAAAAAAGATTACTTTGGCCACCACTACAGAAAAACAAACAATAATGCCTCTCTTTTCTCTCGTCTCTGCTACATCGACGCACACCTGAGTGTCTTAACGTCTACCTTTAAGTGGCGGCAACATGTAATTATATTCTCAGCCTTGCACCCGTCCTTCCACAGAGCACCCGGGTGGTAACTGTAGGTCAGATGCAACATGAGGCTGCAGACCAGAGGGAACAAGACACCTCATTATTAAACCTCTGGAATCTACAATCCATATATTTTTAATTTCAATAAAATAAAACCACCTTAAGTCGCATCTGATGAAACTCAATGTGAACTTTGGCTGTGAATAATCAATACAGTTTTAATACATTTTATATTAGAGCAAAATTATCACTATCATTTCTTCACTGCATCAATTAAGACGTATATAGAATTAAGCTAATTTTTAAACTTCACACAATAGTTAGAAAACCCTGTAGAAAACTCAACTAGACATTAAAGTGTAAGAAAATGTAGTGTCAAACGAAGCCAAGCAGCTTAAATATTCACTGAGAAAAAATCTTAATAAAGAGTAAGTAAATGGTGCCAACAGGCATGTAGGGAATAAAGAGATGTGAATTGTGTTATTTAATGGTGTTATTTAATTGTAATGTTTTCCTTCAGCATCAATACAGTGACCCTGAGAGTTTTAAAAGATGCTTATAAATACATTGAATTATTATTATAGTAATAATTGTTCAGTTACAAACATTTCATTTTCAAAAATCGATAAGATCAGTTATGACAAAGAGAAAATGACATAAACAGTACAAATGATCAAGTTTCTGTCACATGTGGGTAACCAAACAAATATTACGTTGTTCGTTTTTGTCCATTTTAATGAAGACAAAATGACCATCTACGACGCTAAAGTAACTTACTATCAATTAGGGTTGGTTCTCCACTCTCCATTATTCAATATTTTATCTTTCTTATTGCTTCTACCTGGTCCTGGGTGAGGCTTAAAGCAACATCTGGAAAAAAGTGGGGCTCAACACATACGTTCAAAGAGCAAACTCAGAAGCTTCAATATGTTTAGATGGCAGTAGGTGGTCCTCAGTTTATAGCAATGGATTACAGAGCAGAGAGTGACGTCTATTGAGCTCCGGGAATAAGGCTTCACGAAGCTTCATGAGACCATCACTACCTCCTAGATCGAAGATTGCAACACCAACCACCGCATGATTCTTCTATGAAGACCTTGTATTGAAAAGTATGAAAACCCATTCATTAAATATATATATTTACAACCATTTCTAAACTCTTGATTTACTGATTTAGATATTATCACAGGCCCCAGTAGTCCATGGTACTTTTTCATCTAAGAAGACGTGTGGAACAACTGAGGACGCAGGACAGCCGGAGGCAAAGTAGAAAAAGAGATGATACGGTAGAGAAATATAAATGGTTCTTATTAGGGCGACCCAGTGTTTCTCATTTGTATTTTCTGCAAATTTCAGAACACATCCTGAATTTCAATGGATTACAGGGAAATAAAATGACAGTACAAACACCGGGAAGCCAAAGCAGAGTATTCCTGGAGTCAGAAATAGTATCACCGGAGCCTCTCAGGCTGAGCTAGATGTGGATTAAAAACATGCACGTTTTGGGTAAAGCTAAGCTATTCCTGAATCAGACTCTCAGCCTTCTCCCGCTCCTGGAGTTCTGCTCTCATGCCGAGATGCGACACCTTTGTTAGAGGTATAAAATGACAACAAAATCGTTTTAATCCGCCAGGATTAGAACTTCACTCCTCTTCACCTCTCACGTACTTTTTCCAAGACATGTTTTCCAGGTCTACGTCTGTATTGTTTGAGTCAGGGTTGAGCTCACGTGGCAAATGAGGCGATTGAGGTTCAACCGATCGGCAGGTTGACAAAGATAGAAAGCTAGGAGCAGATGTAGATGATCATGAACCAGAATTGATAAACATTGTGTTTGCTGTCGACTTACACCATAAATAAACACTTTTTTTTTAACTAGTTCATTTTAAAAGTGCGAGGCTTTCCCCTGGACATTACCAGAGCGTTTTAAACACCCTAAACAAGTGTAAACATCTGGTTAGCTCACTGAGTGCATCTCAAGCTAGTCCGAGGTGATCTGATATTGAGGAAAGTATGACCCTGATTATTTAAAATGAATTCGAAGAACTAGATCACAAATACGCCTTAATATTAAGATTTTTTTCAAATTAAATTTGATCAAAAATATGTGTTTGTGAAAAAATACACAAAGACAATAAAAGGTGTTTTTAGTGAAATAATAATATTAGTCTCCTCTAGGATTGGCCAACTATACGTTTCAGTAACTGATAGAAAAGCAGGGACAAAATGTTAAAACTTGGTAAAAACCGATACATTTCTGTCATAGATGATTGTTAGACAATAATGCATGAAGGTCAACTAATGCGTCGATTTAAGTGTTACTTGAATTGATCTCTGACCTCGGTTGTACTCATTTAACTTACCTCACAACTTCTTCAACGCTTGTTTTATGGGAACAATATTTATTATTTACTTATAGACACAATCTATTTTGAACAAACTGCATTTGTATAAAGCCATCCATAGATCTAGTGGAAATGGGGTCATTTATTACACTTATATTACACTTATCACTCACATTATCTATTCTTCAATAATGACCAATAGGGTGACACAAAAGATAAAGTAAAAGTATTATTTCACAATAAAGTGCAGTCTAAGTCTAAGTCTAAGAAAGGACAGAATCAAACATAGGATAGTTAATGTAGGAAAAATATATTTTTGATAAGCCCATGGGACAACTGTTTTGGTGACTCCAGCTAATTAAAAAAAAAAAATTAATTATATAATAATATAAAGAATAACCTGAGAGAAATACCACTAATACAAATTATAAATACGCAATAAATATTTGAATGTAAAAATAACTATGAGAAATTACATTGTTTACACTTAATATTTTAGTCATTAAGACAATTAACAATGAGACGACAAAGGGTTTCAGTACTTACACAAGAATACTTGTGTGTTGTTGACTCACACCTTAAACTGTTGCTAAATGTTTTAATAAGTTGTTTTTTTTATGTTTTAATGCCTGAAATAAGGTGGGAAATAAGACCTTTGTTTGAAGGTGTATTTAACTATATATACAATAGTTAAATACAGTATATACTATTATCCAGTATATACTATTATATTCAACATTTAGAAGCCTATCCTCAATACTTATCAGTCAATATGTAAGATTTTCAGACACACACGTGAGAAAACAGAGACGAGAATTAAAATGTCCATCTTTACACCAACATGTCCTCCCAGTGTCGATGATGCTTCTCAGATGAGATTAAATATAGGGAGTAATTAGATAGTTGTCGACCGATGCATCCTGACAAGTGCTCGTACGCATGAAAACAACCCAGAACCGACGACGAAACACACGCTGGTAAATCCACTCGTCACGTTACATTACCCCAGTGTCCTCACACCCACACACACCCTTCTGCAAAGTCACCCTCTATTAGTTTCTGACAAGTGCCATCCACCCTGCAGAGAGAGCATCTTACAGCTCCGGATGGACTGACTTAACGGCGAGAGCGGAGATAGCAGTGGGAAATGTACAGGGCAATAAAAACCTTTGATGCCGCCTTCATGAATCACACAGGCCTGCAAAGTCTGAAGGCAACCTCTTGATCCAACTCACGAGGAGAGGCGGCGGAGAGAGTGTCTGAACGTTTGCCCGGAGAATAAATGACTTTTACATGCAGAATAAGATCATCAGCTCAACTTCTTGAGAAGTTGTATTTCAGAATCAAAAAATCAGAAACAGCTTTATTGGCCAAGTATATTAACAATTTACATGGAATTATTCTCCGGTTGTTGTCTTGGTATTTTATTAAAGATTTAAATTAGAAATACGATACAGTAATATGCAAAAAAAACCATACAGAAACCTATTTTTTATAATTTTATATAATTAAATATCAGTAATGATGGAAGTTGTTTGAAGGAGTTTCGCTATTTTTCAGAGACCATTAATGGGATGTGAATTAAAATCTATTGCTTTGAAAACACATTCAACGTGTATCAAACAAAATACCCCTCAGAAAGTTCATGTAAATGTGGATTTCCTTTTAAGATAAAAAGAAATGTTTAAGATACAGTTAATATCAAGGTCAACTATTATACAGAAACTCGTGTTGAAGTAAAGGAATTTAAAGTGTTTAATGTAGGAACAACTAGGATACATTGAGCCTCCAAAAATGAAACTATAATCGGACTCATACTTCCCTTTTAGTAAATACACATTTTGTTCGAAGTATGCTTCAAGATTTGCTCCTTTCCCACACACTCAGTTTTTAAACTTTCTCCTTCTGTTTAAGAGCATAAGGACAACATCAGTTCTTCACAATCAGTCTTAAAGGAACAGTAACACGCAAAACAACGAACGTTATATTATTTTACTTTAGTTTGTTCAAAAATGTAATTTCAAATTTGTATACACCTTAAAAAAACTTTATTATTATAAACTAGGTTGAGTTTCACACCTAACTTGTGCATCACTATGTTCCTCAGGGTTCATGATAAGTTAAAACGGTTGTCATTAGAAAAGTTAAGTTAAATAACAGTTGTTGCTTTGTTCGTGAATAAAAAAATGTTTGGATAAAATATCTTCACAAAAAATAAAATACTTTTAAAATGTAAAACCTGTGCGTTGCCCGAGCAACAGTCCACTTAGTGACTAAGATATCAAGCAGTTTCATGAATCCATCTTGTTCCCACTTCCTGTGATTATTACTCTCTCTTCTGTCCCACACGCTGCGATAATAACAGGTGACTATTAATAATAGCGGGTCATTGTTATTGCTGTGGTGGGTGGTTCGGTCTGGGTGCACCTCTGGGACACAAAGAAAATGCCTAAGAAAGTGACAATAATGATTGGCTTGTCAGAACCTAAATGATGGGGCCTCAAGACAGCCAAAGTATATGGCGAGCTCGGTACATTTTGAACCTACTTCTTCTTTTTCCCCTTTGCTTTATAATGCTATTTTCTTAAGCTTAAAGGGCAAATAATGTATTGATTGAAGCTTGTTTTAAAGTGATCTTGGACCTCTATTGTATCATCGGTGTCTCTTTTCATTGAAATATTGACATTAGAAAATGATCTGAAAACAGTTTGTTTTCTGGAGATGAAATCTTGTCTAGCATAACCACACCCACTCTGCTTTGATTGGTCAAGCATGTAGCGTTGTACCCACGCGTCATCAATCCCGGAAGTCTCCACCTCCAAGGGACTCATTGAAAAAACAAAGCGGACGTGATTACAGCTGGCTGGAGGAGTGAAACCATTATTACGTCATAATGGACTACGCTTTCGTAACCTCTCTTTTGCCCAGATTGTAGACAAACTTTATTAAGTAATAAGTTCAAAACATGCTCATGTTGAGGAACTGATGAGGTTTATTAGAAACTTTCTGATTATTATAAACATTCCATTTTCAAATTAAAATCCCAAAATGAATTATTCATATGGAATAGAAGTGACTTATGTCTTATGTTAAATAATACTCATATATAACGTGACTATACCATTGAGAAATACTTTTTTTAAGCCAGTAGAGTTACAGTTAAATTAAGCACTCAGTCATGGATGTAATCATTTAACTGCAATTTCTCTCAATGTTTTTGTTCCATTTTCAAAGAGCTTCTTGAAAGAGGCTCATTCGTCATTGCCTTAAGAGATTGACATGGAAACACGCCATTAACACTTTTAATTACAAGTTACTGTCAAAGAGAACATAATGTGTTTATTCCATTACGCTCTCGGGATAATTTCTGCTTGCTTTTATTACTGGAAAACGTTTTTGCCTGAGGAATAATCTGTTGTTAACTTAATATGTTAGAGTCATAGCAGGAACACTTTGTGTTTAAAAAGAAAAAGGTGTGTTGTTGTTTGCTCCATTATTTTTATTACAGCAAGAGAAAAATACAGCATAATTAGACTTTCTCTCTTTCTCTTTTCCAAATACATTATTATCAGCAATTAAAAACATCCTTTAAAAGGAGAGGAATGTGTTGTTGATGAGACTTGAATTGGAATGAGCTCCTCATAGCGAAGAAGTAACAAAACTAATTGAACTGAAATGGAAGGATCATGCAAACATTAGCAATTGTAACAGATTTGATGAGATTACCAATTCCTGATTATACTTTTCTTTTAATAGTTAAATATGACTTACAACACAAAATCAGTTACTGTATACTTGTTTATTTACCCGCAATTATCAATCGTAAAAGTGGCAAAAGTAGAATTTTATGACAAAACTTTGCAGCATTTTTTATTAAAGTAACACAGGAGAATTCTCAAATAAAGTTGAATCCAATATCGCTGACTCACAGGAAACTTTTTCCCTCATACACCCCTGATCAATATTCAGTCTGACATTTGGAAGTAAAAGTAAAAATGATCCACTATGACTCAGACGTGGGTATTTGGGCTGGTATATTGGAAAACCCTGAATCCTTCCCGCCGGAGTTTTCTTTAGTGATGAACAATCCAGAGTGAATGAAACAACGCCGAGCTGACGAGATAACAGTTTCGTGTAAAACTGCTTCAGAATTACTTTGATGTGATATATGCCAGTGGATATTCATTTCAAGCACATCGCTGCTCCTCCTCCTTGAGAGATGCGATTCCAAAGCAATTGTTAGATTAAAGAATATTGTCAGAATTGTCAATCTTACCGAATAAATATGAGTTTAATATTATGTTTGTTAAATTGGAGTGTGTTAATGTTTCATTTGAAGGTTCATTGACTCACGGTTAAAATTGCAGGATGTGACATCATGAACAAGATGGCGGATAAATGACTAGAAAAGCATCCTGTTGTCCTGAATCACTCATGGATCTCGTTCCTTAGCCAATAATTTGGTTCTTAGCTCGAGTAAAAGAAACTCTCAGCTGAAAGTGAACATTTAAAGTGCAAATTCTGAAATGAAAGCAGGAATTCTGAAGAGAAAGTGAGCAATTTGTCTTTCAGGTGTGACTTCAAAGTAGTACATTTGAGGTAAAAGACTTGGGCAGAAAGACAAGACATCAGATACAAAAGTAAATATTCTGCGATGATATGACACTCTTTGGTTCAAGTGAGACGAAGTTGATTATTCTGAGCTCAAAGTAAGACTTTAAAGTGATAATTCTGAGATAGAAGTCAGACTTTATAGCAAAAATATGGAGATGTAAATGGGAATTACGAGAATAAAAATCCTAATTCTGAGGTAAAAGTGATAATTCTGTGGTAAAAGTGAGACTTTAACATTATCATTTCTAAGATGATGGTGAAAGTTTATAATATTAAAGAAGAAATTGTGAGATGAAAGTGAGAATTCGTAGGTTAAATTCGTACTTTACAGTTAATAGATTAAAGTTACAATACTGAAAAGCAAAAATTCTGATATTAAAGACTTTAGAGTAATTATTTTGAGATGAAATTGATAAATTGGAGGTTAAAGTAAGACTTTAAAATTGAGATTATGAGGTTTCAGTAAAAACTTTCAAGTTAGAATTACGAGGAACAAATCAGAATTTTCAAGTGAGAATCTTGAGGTTACAATGAGACTAAAGTGATCATTCTGACATAAAAGTCAGACTTTTTAGTGAGATTGAAAATACATTCTAAGGTTTAAGTGATGACACTGAAAGTAAAGTGATATTTCTGATGTTAAAGTGAGAAATTGAAAGCGATCATTCTGAGATAAAAGAGATCATTCTAAGATAAAAAATCAGACTATTTAGTGAGCATTTGAGAAAAAAAACCATGACAATTGGGGTTTAAGTTTAGTTTAGGTTTAAGTGATAGTTCTGATGTTAAAGTGAGAATTTGAAAGCAATCATTCTGAGATAAAAGTGATTATTCTGAGGTGAATATAAGACTTTAAAGTGAGTATTCTGGGGTTAGAATAATCAATTGCAGGCATCCTTCTGAGGTCAAACTAACATTCTCACATCCTCGTTTTTCACTGACCCAAATCCCATTTGTATTCTTGTCTCATCATATTTTGTATTTGGCCCTGGGAGCCAATGTACCACATTGGTTGGCGAGACTTGTAGCAAATATCTGCAGCATTCTAGAGCTTCAAATGACCCCAAAAAAACATCTACTTCTTAACACTATACGCATCATCACTCACTTACACCAACGTGCCTTTGCTAATCAACAAATGAGTTATGTTGTTGGTTGACGGTACAGCGGCTATTGACAGTGAGCTAGCAGTGCGGCTGATGGTGTGTTTGTCTAATAACCAAGGCTGCATTTCAATTTCACATCCCAGTGAACAGCCTGCTTAGTCTCAGCAGGCTGATAAGACACCAGGCCCGGCAGAAGGCCTCTGGTTCGCACGTGTTTTGTCACATTAAACTTCCGTGATGAATCCTACACTTCGGAGTCAACCTTGGAACAGGTTGAAAGGGAAGGAAACTTTTGTTGGTGAGCGATGCACGCCACAGATGATAAATAAATAGATATAAACAACCACCCATCTACCCCCTGCTCTGTCCTCCGCGGGCATCATTATATTAGCGAAGCTTGAAAGTGACTTTCCCTTTATACTGGGCCCTTCAGGCCCGGGTCTGTGCGATGCTAACTCAGTGCCTGGTCTAATTAAAGACTTGAAATCAGTCCTTGCCCAGTTCTTCTTGTTATTTATACTTTCTTCCTCCTGTATTAGTGTTACCCTCCAACCTTTTTGCCTTCTCACTCTGAGCAAATCTTGTGTGTTTCTTCACAGACAGGAGAGAGTCATTGATGCACCACACAAGCAAATATCCACTAGGTGTTTGCATTGTTCACCTAAAGCCGTCTTCCTCAGAGTGTTTTCTGTTTCCAGATGCTGGCGGGGGGTTGGAGAATCACAAGCTGTCTTAGCATCATGGTTTCGTTTTGTGAGCTGGTTTTAATTTTAATTTTTTTAATGGTGATATCCCGACAAACTTAAGTGTTCTCATTTGAAGAGGAATTGTCCAACTAGCCATTGACCTGGTCACTGGTAGGTCCTAAGGGTCGATCATCATCACCGGTACGATACCTTCACTTCCATCCTGGTTCCTTTACGATGGTGTTTTTCGGTTCTTAAGCTCAATTGTAACAGAAAGAAAATGACTTTACACATATCAAGTCTTTTTATGTTTGTTCATTCCCACTTCAAACTGTTTTCTTACTGAAAAAAATAATTCCAGTCCAAAAGAACTCTTGCTAACAAGTGACAACTTAATCTGATGTTCACCGTCTTTGTCACAGAAAAATCCACACATCATCAAGTTTTGATCACACGTGGGTATTGAACCGAAAATGGGCAGCGAAAGAAGAAGCATGTTCCGATACTCAGTACTAATGAAGCAATCTGGTCAGTGCTACAAAAGAACCGACGTTTGACACCCAGAGCTATCAGCCCTACATCAGAAATGTTGTTGTGTACCCTGTAACCTCAGATAAAAGTGTTGATTCTCAATGTGCTTTTGGTGGTTTTTGAGTTCCCGGGATGATTATCAATATAAATGTGTG
Source organism: Callionymus lyra (assembly GCF_982586985.1). Taxonomy (NCBI): domain Eukaryota; kingdom Metazoa; phylum Chordata; class Actinopteri; order Syngnathiformes; family Callionymidae; genus Callionymus; species Callionymus lyra. The sequence continues at coordinate 9,156,039 of NC_141821.1, forward strand.
TTGCTATGGATCAGGAAATCCATTCAAACTTTGTTATTTGAGATCGGAAAAAACTTTCTGAACAACTACCATCAGGAAAAGATAGAAAGAATTGATACATGTATTAAAGGATGCCCCAACACAAACAAACTCTTTAGAAAAACCTTCTGTGTAACTAGTCCACACTTTCTGCTCTATAATCCATCGCTTTGAACAAATATTCTATTGAAACCTCACATCATTTTTAAACTGAGCCCACATACTAACCACATGAGGATAATAACGACACTGTATTATGAAGCTTCACCAGCCGTTCGGCCTTAAAAAACTGTCATCACCCTTTAATAGTTCTTTAAGGTGGAAGTGGTGAAGGAAATAAATACATCATTTGTTTCAGTGGAATAGATGTTCAAAGGAAAGGTTATAGAGCAGAGAGTGAAATCAAGTGGAATCTATCACTAGTTCATAGGTCATCGTTTTGCAATAATGTTACATTTGTTCATGTCGACTGATACAAAAGCAGAAGCTGGATACAAGTGTTCAAAAGAGTCACAACCTTCTGAGATGGAAAAACATGACTTAGCTTTACAATTTTAAATATATAAAACCTGAAATAAATGTATTTAATTGGAATTTAACTTAAGATTCACAGCAAATAAACACCTACATTTACTCAAGCAATCTCTGGATTAACACAGTTTCTTGGATTACAAATACATAAAATATTATTTGATATATAAAAAAATGATATGGAATTATAACCTTGAATCTCTTTAATTTTTTCCCTTCAGGGAACTTTTCTAGGCGATGTTTCGATTAAGTGTCATACGCCGCAAACTCTATTAAACCTTTTAACTAGTGATGGGTCCATGAGGCATCATGATACACCGTCACACAGATGAGGCTGTGTCATGATGCCGTAGCTTCATTTAGAAAGGCCAATATTTGTATCTGATCTCCTGACTCAATGAAACCTGGCATTATCTTTAAACTGTGAGTGCCACCTAGTGGCCTTTCAATATTAAGACACTGCCAATACCGAATCAACAACTTGCGCTGTATCATGAGGCCCCATCAACCTATCACTACTTTTGAATATGAATGGTTTGATGAATCCTCACGAAACCTGATTTACAGAGACCACTACATGTCACTCCCTACTGTATCATCTATTGCTTTGAACATGTGTTCCATTGAAACCTCACATACTGACCTTTTAAAAATATGTCACTGTTCAATGAAGCTTCATGAAGCACCTAGTCCACTAGATGTCACTGTCTGCTCTATAATCAATTGTTTTGAACGGCTATTCTATTAAAACGTCATTTATTTTTTTTAACTGAGGGCGTCACCTAATAACCAGTAAAATATGACACTGTTTCATGAAGCTTCATGAAGCACCTAGTCCACTAGATGTCACCCTATGTTATATAATCTATTGTTTTGAACATATTATTCTATTAAAACGTCATTTATTTTTTTGAACTGAGGGCGCCACCTATTGAGCAGTATAATATGACACTGTTTCATGAAGCTTCATGAAACACCTAGTCCACCAGATGTAACTCCCTGCTCTATAATCAATTGTTTTGAACAGCTTACACTATTAAAACGTCATTTATTTCTTTAAACTGAGGGCGCCACCTATTGACCAGTAAAATATGTCACTGTTTCATGAAGCTTCATGAAGCAACTAGTCCACTAGATGTCACTCTCTGCTCTATAATCTATTGTTTTGAACGGCTTATTCCATTAAAACGTCATTTATTTTTTTGAATTGAGGGCACCACCTATTGACCAGTATAATATGACACTGTTTCATGAAGCTTCATGAAACACCTAGTCCACCAGATGTAACTCCCTGCTCTATAATCTATTGGTTTGAACAGCTTACTCTATTAAAACGTCATTTATTTATTTTAACTGAGGGCGCCACCTATTGACCAGTAAAATATGTCACTGTTTCATGAAGCTTCATGAAGCACCTAGTCCACTAGATGTCACTCTCTGCTCTATAATCTATTGTTTTGAACGGCTTATTCTATTAAAACGTCATTTTAAGCTTCATGAAGCGTCCTCTTTTCTTAGCATCCAACCTGTCATGAGGTTTTATAATGAAAAAAAAAAAAGGGCTCGACTTATTAAAGCTGTTCCTTGTCGTACATTGTTTGAACCACGGCGACACGATTCATGCCTCCGAACCCTTTCCTCCCTCCTGAATCACTGCAGCTTGTTACTTCCACTGCTTGACTCCCCTCGTCCTTCTCCCCAGTGGTCATCATTTGCCTGGGATATAAGGACACACACGTCCTCTGAAGGCAGTGAGTTAATTAGACATCGGGCTGTATCTGTCCCACTCGTGTGTCGTCTCTCGGAGAGTATCTGTAGGCTCAGAGGAATATTGCTGCTTCAGTGAAACCAAACGCACACAGACACACACACACACACATACACACACACACCCACACACACAGAGTGTGTGGTGGAGTGGACTGTGCGAGTGTGTGTGATTCCTGGGGCCAGTGAAGTAAATTCATACTGACTGTTGAGTGTATTTTTCTTTCACATGAAAGTTATTTGTGTTTGTTTTTCCTTGCTGCTGAAGTCATCCTGTGCTGATTTCTAAATAAGATTTACGCCTCAGAGGTACTTTAACACGTCTGCTGTGAAGCTTAATGTCATTAAAAGCAAGTAATATTAGAATAATTGTTAATATTATTTGTATAATTATTCTTTTTTTTGCAAGTCAAGCTTGGTCATATGTGCTCTGATTTTTTAACTTTTTAAATACATGGTTTCAAAAAATCTTCTTGAGTCCTATGTTGTCCCTAAGGTGACCCGAAGGAATGAAAACAAATGTATTTAGGGTATCCCTTGTGTTATCGTTCACCTTGACCCAGAGAAAACTCAAGGAATACCACATATTTTGTTAAACATGACATTCAACATGATTTTTAATGATATATATATTTAATATGTCAATGTTTTTTCTTAAAGCCATCAATTAAATAAACCATTAGAAACATTTACCTTTTTATTTTAACTTCACCATTTATTTTTTTATGCATAGAAATCCATTAAAACCCAATTGAGTGTTCAACAGTTGTCCTTTGAATTCATTACTGATTTAATTAATTCATTTACTGTGTTGCCTTCATTTCGACGACTGGATGGCGCCCTCTGGTCAAAATGCATTTCATTTAAGCAACAATTTTTATTGAAGAAACTCAACTTTAAAAAAATAAAGTCCAGGGGAGGCGGCTGGTCCTGACAAGGTGTCTGCTCGGCTGCTGAGCCGCTCCAGCATGTCTTCAATCTCATTCCACAGCCGGAGAAAGTGCAAACCATGTGGAAGACTTCCTGTATCGTTCCAGTCCCGAAAAAAAAGCCGGCCGAGCGAGCTGTTATGGTTCAGTGTGAAGTCAGTGAGGATCCTGTTGCTGGACTTTTCTAGTGCCTTCAACACTCTGCTGCAGGACAAACTGACACAGATGCATGTGGACCCCGGGGCCTGGTGTCCTGGATCTCAGGCTACCTCACTGATCGACCACAGTATGTCAGGCTGAAGGACTTCACGTCTGATAGTGTGGTGTGCAGTAGAGGAGCACCTCAGGGGACAGTACTGGCCCCTCTCCTCTTCACCATCTACACTTCAGACTTCCATTATTGGATGCATCAGCGACAACATGTTAATCTTTGAACTCCTTTGTTGTTCTCAGTATTATCTTGATCTTTAAAGTATGTACTTTTTTGAGTATTGTTTTGATTGTTTAAGCGCTTTGTGACCCTGGTCTCGAAAAGCTCTATATAACAAAATATTACTTACTTACTTACTTACTTACTTTGTATCCTATTAAGATCTTTGTGTTTTCTCCTTAGATCTATTCTCTTGCACTTATATATATATTTTGTACTTGTTATATATTTGCACTTTGTTATTTTTTTGCACTTTGTTCTCGTTCTTGGGTTTATGAAACTTCTGTACCTTTTATTGTCTGTTGTGAATTGGAAACATCATTTCCCAAAGGAGGGATTAACAAAGTCTATCTAATATAATCTAATAAAATCTAAAACTAAAACTGCGTAGCGAAGTTTTATTAAACGTCACTATCCTGGCATGTATCAAAATATTTCAGTTACATGTACATCAATTAATAATGATAAATTCACACGTTACCTTATTATCTTAAACCCTTATTATTATGAATATTATTTTCCTTACTTTAAAAATGATTTTCTCCCTTAAGAATAAATGTTGGAGAGATGGAGCAAATCTCAGTAATAGCAGTTTTAATGTTGAAAATGATTCTCAAGCCTCTGCTAACTCGTTTAAAACACGAGAAGACTGTTTTCTGTCAGCTCTCACACACTGCGAGGAAGTCACTGAAATAAACAACAGTGACTGAACTGACTTTTGACAAAATTACAATTAAACAGCCTCAGAAGAAAAAGGCAAACAAGTGCGACAACAGCCGACAACAAAGACCAGGCTGCTGGGGCTTGTTATGAAAGCTTACACGTGGAGCTGTTGGCGTCCGCTGCTTCACACTTTGTTCACACAGGATTTTCTTCTTCTTTTTCAAATGGGAGAGAATTCCCTGCAGGGATCCTTACTGTGCTTAGATGATGTTGGTGTAAATCAATGAGGGAATGTTAGAGACATATGCTGCTCTCCCCAGGAAACTATCAATCAACCTTCTTCACTCATTTTCTACTTCATAATTGATGACGATTCCGAAACAAATATCAATAAACTATAGTATTAAATATATAAATATATTAAACTTAGAGATGTGTACTAATGCTTTGTACTTTTTTTGGTAACTTATTGTTAGATTCTGGTGGTCAATTTCGGTTTATAATAAAATAAAATATTATTTTAAAATACATCCACTGTATTTATGTGGCACAAATGAGGTCATGAGGTCAAACCTCATTTTTTTGTCATTTTCATGAAGCATTTCAAATTATTTAACCCTTGTGTTATCTCAGGGTCAAGGTGACCCTAAGCAGTTCAGAACTTAGTTTGATATGTTAATGTAGACACATTTTTTGGCTCAAAATAATAGTATCCAACAGAAACAAGGTTTTTAGACATTTTAGACAAACCTTGTTTTTAATATTTATCTCTTATCTTAGGCTTACCTTTACCCAGAGACTACACAAGGGATACAACAAACACATTTGCAATCGGGCCTACAGGTTACCTCGAACCAAAAAAAACACAAGGACTACCACAGACACATTTGTTTTCAAGCCTTCGGGTCACCTTGACCAAGAGACAAGATATGGGATACCACAAACGTGTTTGATTTCAGGCCTTCGGGTCACTTTGACCCAGAGACAACACGAGGGCTAATCCAAAAACATTTGTTTTCGGGCCTTCGTGTCACCTTGACCCAAAGATAACACAAGGACTACCACAGACACATTTATTTTCAAGCCTCCTTGTCACCTTGACCCAGATACAACCCAAGGGATACTACAAACACATTTGTTTCTGGGCATTTGGGTCACTTTGATCCTGAGTCGACACAAGGGATACTACAAACACATTTGTTTTTCAGGCCTTCCGGTCACCCTGACCCTGAGACCATACAAGGGATACCACAGATACATTTGTTCTCAGGTCTTCGGGTCGCTTTGACCCTGAGATAACACAAGGGTACTCGATAAATAAAGTTTTACCTTACCTTACCTTACCTTACAAACCTAATCGTAATGAATGAATTTCTTTAAATAAATAATGTTAAACCAAACTAATCCCCTCCATTATATACTGTACATCCGCAAAGTTTCTAACTTTCCTGAAACATTTCCTCACCGAGAGCCACAACAAGTCAAGGACCAGCATCGTGTTCCGCCTTAATAGGTTCGGTTGTTTCGTGCCTTGAAGAGGAGGAACAAAAGTACATTTCTTGAAGACAGGAGCCCAGAAAAACAAGGGCTTGGTGTCCTGATCCGAGAGATTTAATCCCACAGCCTCACAAAAACACCTCCACAGTTAAATAGGTCATCAACTACAACAGCCAATTGTGGTTGATGAGCAACATGTCCCCGAGTGGTTTGATCACCTTGGAGTTGAAACAAATACTCAGTAAACAGTTTCACATCGTCTGCAGCAAATAGAGCAACGATGCGCCACCAAAAGTAAAAGAATAAAGCAATTATAAGAAACCGTGGAGAACATTAGGCTTGTTCTCGTGGGACCTAGGATGACAAATATGGGTAAAGCTGTCCGTCTTTTCCACTCCGTCACTCCCCAACAAGTATTAATAACAGAAGTCATTTCAATCGCTCTCCTCTATATGTGCCCCCCCCCCCTCGCGTCATTCATTTCTCATTAATATTTCACCACCCTGTCGCCCCGTCGTACCTCCTCACACTGAGAACGATCTGATCCAAACCTGCTCTGACAGCAAAACACTGAGGTTCCAATCAGTTGCTCTCAGTCGTCATATCCAGATGGAAATGAAAAACTAAAAGATTCAGAGACGCTTTCATGCCCGTGTGAATATATAGACGCAGTTATTTCAGTGGAGGAACTAGCTTGCATATAAGACCGTACTAGTATGGAGGTATTTGGATGTTTTTTAGTCGTTTTTTTTGGACGAAGATGAAGACGAAGACATTTGAGCTCCAGTCGCTACATTAAAATGAACAAACATTTTTGTCTATAACTCTAAAAAAAACAGATTACTCTGAAAATAATCCCTTAGTCGACATGAGGGTGAGTAGAATATGAGTGAAGTTTGAATTTTGGGTGAATTATCACTTTATCATCCAATAAAGCTGTCAATCACGCGTTATGTCTGATGAAACGTACGAGCAACCGATGGTGACGCCACACATTTCTGTTGAACAAGCAACTTATATACACACTAAAGGAACGTCAAAAGAATACATTGAATAAAATCTAGTTAATACTCTTTACTAGCACAGGGGTCACCGTCCTTAAGAATATCTATTAATTAATTTATCCTAATTAATTATTTCATTTACAAGATTAATGTTTCACATTTGTCGACTTTAGCGAAACTTTGATGTCTGTCTACTTGATTTTCGTTTTTGTTCATGACTGAATCTATAGAGATTTTCTTGTCCTGCACATGATTTGAAATGTAACTTATTTTATTTAAATAATAAAGTATTTTACAATCATAAAACACAAAGAAGGCTATTAACAAACAAATATATCTTTAACACGACCCTGGAGTCTTGATAAATCCCTTCCTGATTCAAATCGTCATTCCCGTACCCAAGAAACCCAGGACCACAAGACTGAATGACCACAGGCCGTTTGTAGTCATGAATTCATTTGAGCGCCTGATACTGCAACATCTCAAAACCTTCACGGCCCCCGATTCTGGACCCACTGCAATTCGCCTACAACAGTCCTGGCCCTTCACTTTATTCTGCAGCATCTGGTACCCCCCGGGAACCTATGCCAGAATCCTGTTCCAGGACAACAGCTCTGCATTCAACACCATCCTCCCGTCTCTGCTTCAAGACCAACTCTACCAGCTCCCTCTGCAAGTGGATCATAGACTTCCTGACGGACCGGAGCCAGAATGTAAGGCTGGGGGGACAAGGTCTTGGACGCTCGGACCCTCAACAACGGTTCTTCTCAATCAATTTCCCCCTGGCTCTTCTCCCTGTACATCAACTGCTGCACATCCAGCCATCAGTCTGTTAAACTGATCAAGTTTGCAGACGACAGCAACCCTCATCGGACTCGTCCCGGACGGGGACGACTCCGCCTACAGGAGGGAGGTGGAACGTCTGGTGTCCTGGTGGTGCAGCAACAACCTGGAGCTGAACGCCCAGAAAACATTTACTATATGTAAATAGTTAAACTTTTTTTAGTTTTGGATTTAATTTAATTTTTTTCAGATTTTATTTCATGTTTAATGTTGCAATCAATACCAAACTTAGGTCTTATTTTCTCTCTGACAATGGCAACGACCCAGCAGTCTTACCTTTTACTTGTCCGCAGACTCAACTAGTCCACCTTCACTTACTTCCCGGCAACCTTTTCTTTGCCGCTAACCCACTGCCTTCCCTTCTTTCCTCCCTGCCGTCAGAGAGCATTCTCTCCGTCCTCCACCAGCTGCGTGGAGTGGAGGCCCGCTGTGCCAAGTGCCATTTGATTAGCCTCCTTTTGGCATCCGCCGTCATCTTGCCGATGTTTTCTTTTCCTCTCTCTTTATTCCCACCTTTTTCTTTTTCCGGCTTTTAATTTAAACTGTATTGCACGGGTGTGTGAGATGAATCCTTCTGCATTCTCACTGTCATCTTTCATAATTCCTCCTCCCGTTTTTCTGCCACAGAGCTTTTTTTTTTTTTTATCCTCCCACATCCAGTCTCCATGCTACTAACTAACTTCAGATTCCTTCCTATATATGCTTAATTTAGACGTCCATGCATCTCATTTGCTTCCATCATAACAAGCCCTCCGATGTCGCCACACCCTTGTATCTTCATCATTAGTCTGTGCGAGTGAATTGAGAACCTGTTCGCAGCAGAGCACTGGCTGATGCGACATATGGGGAGGGGGAGAGAGTTGGAATGCAAGAGCTGCTTGAGAGATAAGTGCTAGATGTGATTGGGGAGGAAGGAGACAGTGATTGATGGGGATTTTGCGCAAACAGTCGACTCATTTTTAGGTAACATTTCCCTAAAATTACGATCCTCCTGAAGGCGTTCCAGAGTTGGATTCCACAGCCGATACAAACCCAGATAGCAAGTGAAAAACTGCAGATAATATAAGAAAAGAATGGAGCTTTGAGAGACACATTACAGCACTGGACCAGAAGAACACCTTCAATAAACTTTTAGGCCCAGTGAAGGAGACTCCCCAAAATATTTTGCATAGATTTCATAGCCACTGGCCTGAAGATATCTTCTGTGAGATTTGGGGCAGCATAAGAAAGAAAGCTACTAAATGTTTGAGGCAAATAAAACAAGTTTTCAAATGAACTTCATGTACTTATGTATCAAGGGGTTGAGGCTCTACTTGAGAACCATTTGTAGCTCCTGAAATTATATTATGCGGCCATTTCAATTCCATTTTATGTCAAGTGTCAAACTATAAGAAAGCTTTCTCTAAATAACTATATAAGTCAGGAGAAAAACAGCTCCTAGCACTAACAGTGAGCAACATAAAGTGAGGCAGAAACTTTGAGCAGAACCAGACTATTCTGTGAACTGAAAAGGTTTTGCAAAGGGAAATTAGTAATGATGGGGTGACAAAGCGTTGTCGCCCCCTAGTTTAAAAATGATGTAATATGATAGATGTTTAAAGCAACCAATAACAGTGATGAGAGCGCCAACTAGTGCAGGGGTTCCCAAACTTCACCATGCTCAGCCCCTTAAACACTGTTAGATGGCCATAGGTCCCCATTGCAAAACACAGCAAATTCTTAAAAATATTAAAAGAAAAATGTACTTTTACAATATATTACAATATAACATTTTCAGTAAAAATCATTACTTGACGTTTTCGGCCACACATTTTCTAATTTAATTTTTCAAAGAATAAGGCAATCGTACGTTCAGGGAAAAAAAGTAGAACTTTATTTTAAAATATATCATATTATATTGAATTACATTCTTCCTGAGTACCTCCTAGTTTCCCCTGGTGGACAACAACTGATCAAGTAATAAAATAAGGACCAATGTGTCATGAAGCTTCATTAATCCATGACTATAAATCAGTTGGTGGTTAAAGATAAAAAAGATTAAAACACAAAAAAAGTGTTTGTTTGGACAAGGATTTTGCTGGTTTTATCATCATGAAGCTACATTTTCTGCAGTGATGAAACCAAAAGCAAAATACTGAGTAAACCTAATGAATCTGACTGTGACTATGATATTCAGACAATTCTTGGGGCGCAAAAAAAACGTTAGGTCGGCAAAAGGTGTTTATTTGCGATGTTCGCCTTCCTCAGACGCGCCACCGATGTGTCGAGCATCTCTCATTGTTGTCTTCTATTATTTGGTGTATGAGGAAACATGACGGTGTCATTATTTGTCAAAGAGAAAATTGATTTGGGATGTCACCGGTGTACACAAAAAATGATGGGTCGGGAAAGTTTGTTGTGTGTTTCTCTCCCTCTGACTCGTGTTTTATTGTTTACGTAAGTGAATAAAAGGGATCTGGAAGCAGCCACTGCTCTAGGCTTAAGTCCCTTTAATTCAAAAGCTTTTAAGTGTCGGGTGTTACGCACAAGTTGGTGTTGTTTATGGAGGTGTCGCTCGATTATATTTAGTGTTGTCCCGGTCAGCATTCTGCTGGATTGTGCCGCATTTCTCACATTTGACAGAATATATATATGATAAAAGGGAAAAGCTGGCAAAGGACGACCACACATGCAGTGAAATTATGTACAGCGCAGCATTATGTGTCCCCTTTCAGCTGTGAAAAGCTTTGCTGCATATGTTGGCATCATTAGCCAACAGCATAGCAATGGGTTGTGCAGCTGCCGTGGTCATATCGGGGATTTGTTCAGCATCTGGCTGCTGGTGCAGAGGGAGGCGTGCACAAAATGGCAGTTTGTGCCGGGCATCTGAAAGCTGTTCCACTCCTATGGCCGACTGCTGCCATGTCATGCCAGGGTGAGCAGTTGGGAATATGCCAAGCACGATGGGTAACCAAGGTTACCAGTGTGACATCTGTTCTTCAAAGCCCTGCACACTGTCCATGAACCAGAGGCTGGACCGTGATGCCACCAGAGTTGGCGTCCCTTTTTCCCCAAAACATGCTCTCAAGTATCACAGAGGATGATGTTTTTCAATCAAATATCAATACATCCCAATGTCTTTGTGAAAATACTGAATCCATATTCAATAGCACTGTATTCATTTTAATTAAGAAAAACATGTTGGCTTTCAAATCCTATTTTAATTTGGTTGTAATTAGTTTATGCTTAATATTTGGATAAAGTGTGTATAGAGTAAAAATTATTAGATTTCCTTTATTTAAAATTAACATACAGATATTCACAATTTTTCTTTATTTTTGTGTTACAATTAAACTTCTAATCCTTGCAGCTAAAGGAACAATAAAATCCTGCGAGATCCTGGCAACAACTGAGGATGAGAGGATACAGTGGAATGCAGCAGCATTTAAAGTTGATGTTTGGAGATATTTTGGTTTCAAAACAAATGAAAGTAGTTACGACTTCATCAAGAGTCATGTGGTCTGTAAATTCTGCAACACCAGAGTCAAGTACTCGACAATACTACACATATATCCTTGTTCCTACAGTATCACAATATAATGCAATATCGCCCCTGTTTCACGATAAATGTTGTCGCCATGTTCTTGCCAATACACACCACTTTAGTGACATCTTGTGATTGTTCTTCTATATTGGCCAGTTTAAAAGTTGCTGGAGTCGACTCCTAGTCCTCAGTTATCGCCGGGATATTGCAAAACTTTTTTGCGCCTTTAGCGGAGGACGTAATGTCTGATAATGTCCTCCGCAAGACGTTAAAAATAAAATGATTAGAAAGCCAGCCCCCAAAATATAGAAAGAATCCAAACAGTGCTGTTGAATGTAGACACAGTAATGTGAAATTAAATATATACTTATATATGTTGGTATATCTTTTTTTTTTTCTCACAATCTTACTTTACACTAAATGACCAATGGAGGAGAATAGAGTCAACATTGTTATGAACCACCTTCCTTCTTTACGAAGGACAAAAGTGGGTGAGAGCGTCGGGCCGTACAGATTCACTACGTAGGTGATTTGGCCAGACATTGTAAAGTGCATTAAAATGTACCTTTTGAAATAGCTCCGAGATTAAATTACTTTCTGTATGACCGTTTCCGGGAGGGAAATTGAGAAAATGATTACAAAATAAATGGGAAAATGATTTCCCCATTTTTGGCCCCGTCACAATGAATGGTGAAGGCAATGGGGCGACCGTCTAGTTTATTTGTCTGGTCGCGGTCGAAGCATGCTCATCATTCTGCTGATTGTAGCACATTACCCACGTTTTGCGCTTTTCGTGACTTGCAGGTATGATTACCGTGTTAGCGTTCTAAGCAGACAAAAATGGTAAATCCCTGTTTTTGATTTAGTGTTGCCCTGGACGAGGGTCTCGTAAACATCATCCGTGTTGGGGGTACAGTTCTAAGACCATAAAGCACAGGAAGCTATAGAATTCCACTATATTAGCCAATAAGGTTTTGCACGGTCGCACAAAAGTCACGTGGTTGACCTCCAGCCAGGACATTGACATCCTATATTTTTCCTATTGATTCAACAACAGCAGCAAAAATATGAGCTTTAAAAAAAAACATTAACCCCAATAAAGGACAAATAGAAAGAAAATAAATTCCTAAATGAAAGATATTTAACAACTTTAACAAGTAAAATGATAAAGTTATCGTTATCGTGGACATTATCCTTGTGTTGAAACAGTAGTTAATATATATATTTTTTTATTTATTTAAAAGGACAATGTGCAGTTACATTAAAAAGATGGCTGCACCAGATTTAGCACGAGGCTATTTCCCATCTGTAGTCCTCCACAAATATGCAGTTTACATAAAACATCAACATACAAATAAAGCATAAACACAATAATATACAAAAACACAGTACAATATAATAAGGTGCAGTACAAATAAGTGCCTTCTGTTTGTTCACAGCAAGATTTAAAGTACAGAAGTAGATAAAGTGCGACAGTTCAGTCTGAGTTTTTAGTTTTAAGTAGGTTATTGATTTCTTTTAATGGTGATTTTAAAATAAATCTTTCTTAATTTGGTCATTTTCATTTTGAAATCATGTCATAAAGTAAACAAAAAAACTTGTGAACTACTAGCATCAAAAACTTTGCCATTGTTAATCAAATTCAAAATGTCATTGTATCTTAAGCCACGTACGAAATAAACTTCTGGAGCCTGGAACATAAAGTTACAATAGCCGTGTCATTGATTTGTGAAGCTTTAATGGAACTTTGTCAGAGTTTAAATCCATAAAAAATCACTTGATCACAAAAACATGGATGATTTAACTATTAAGAATGAAGCTTTGTCATTTCCAGACCTCTGGCCTCTCCTTGTACAGCGCCCTCGTAACGCCACTCGGTGGTTTTATTCTAATCGGCTTCAAGGCCTTTGGGCGAGGCAAGGGTTGCATTAGGGGAGATGAAAAGTCTCGGTTGACATCCTATAGAAGTCGCTCATAAATCCTCGTCCTCGTGTCGACACTTCACCAAGTGCCACATAATTACATTTCAAAGACGCCGCACGTATTGACCTCCGGTTGAAGCGCGAACCATAAATATGACCTGGTGCCTTAAGTCACTAAGTCCCTTATATATAATTTATTTCTGAGCCTCAGATGACTCTTGTTCAGATGTACTCAGCTTAATTCTTGTTCAGTTTGAGAGGAAATATAAACATTTTTTTTTTCTCAAGTGCCCCCCATTCTCCCTCTGGTCCATTAGAGACAAGGACTTCCCGATGGTTTGGCATGATGGAAGAGCAATTTTGGATGATGTGTGACAGAAGCTGAGGCCGGAGCGCTGCAGGAGAGAGACTGATTCACGCGAGGTTCAAGGCTCAAAGACATTGACACAAAACATGTTTGCTTGGAGAACTTGAATCCTCATTTTCACCTTGAGCTTTGAGACCATTAAAGAAACAAACATATTCTACAAGAACATTCTTTGGGTTCCACTGTCAATATTTATATCAGCAGGTTTGCTAACACACTGGAGGCTTTTTTGAAAGGTGTGGTGACTTTATGTACAGTGCAATATAAATAATATATGATTATTATTATTATTATTATTAACGTGTTCCCATTGAACCTGATTCATGAACAGAGACTTCGTTTTTTCCATGAGGTCTAGGTAACTATCGTTTATCATCAAAGGCAGTGGTTTCTAAAGTGGTCCATGTGCTGAAGGCCACCATGAAAAGAAAAAAATAATAATGCAAACCAACTAAGAAAAAGCAAACAATGCATTACATTTAGCAAAGAAAATAAAAATATTGAAGGACCGGATGGTTTGCAATTTGTCCTGTGAAATCCAAGAATAAAAAAATCCAGTGATTTAAATACATTTTCCTTATTTCCCATTAAAATAAAACTTGGGATGTAAATGATTTCTTTGTTAGAGGGGCAATTCCAGGTTTTAAACAGCACAATATTACAATAGAATAGCAAAGAACACACTTGACAAAAAATAATAATAATAATAATTTAAATTTACATGCATATACAGTATGCATGCTTCACGATGCAGTTTCCTTTTTTTACATTTTTTATCTCAGTAGGTTACCACCCTTTGTTTGAAAAATAATGTGAGATTTCAGTGGAATAGATCATTATAAATTACAGAATGCCATCGAGTGGACTCTGAAAAAATTATCATAAGTAAGGATACCGACAATGCTTCAAGCTTTTTCAGTCTATTACAATACTTCAGTTGGTGGTTTTATATATATATATATATTTATATATATTTATATGTCACCAATAGAGTTCCTGACTCTATTGGATTAAAGTCTCTACTTTGAAATCACTTCATTGTTTGCCCTTTTTTTCCTGGTTTATATGCCCAAGGTTCCGCCTCTTGATCAAGTCTGGGAACAGCTGTTGCTGTTGTTGTATTTCTCAAAGAAACATTTGATCATCTTGGATTATTTATGAGTGAAATGTGCCGACGTTTGAAAAGAAAAACAATGAAATGAAAGCCCTTAGAAGAAACAGTCCAGGAAAGCTGCGAGAGGATAAGCCTTTCAGAATTCAACAAGGACAATCAGACAGACAGCACACTGAGATGGATGTGGAACATCTGGGCTAGAGTATTGAACATTTACATACACAGGAAGGAAGACGGGCATCTTCAGACTTTGAAAGCCGTACGGACAAAAACAGATTAAGAAGGCATCAGGAACAGCAGGAGCCTCTTCAGGTGAGTCTATGCTCTGAACCGAGCAGATGCTTCGCAGCTGGGGACGGACTATGAGACGACGGCTTATTAGGGAACAGCCAGCAAGTGCAGAGGATTTTCTTTGTAATGGTGGATATTTTCAAATAAAATAATTTAATAAAGTTTCTCCAAAGCACCGGTTTAACACGACCTGCTTTGAAGACTGTTTGTTGGTGGCGACTGGATTTACTTTCCGAGTTGGGGGAGCGTTTCATTTTACTGAAGAAAGTAAGACTTGAGATGTAATACAAAAGGCAGTTTTCATGTAACATTAAATCACCCTTTAGGTTCTCAGAATGAATCCCTCCATTGTAAACCTCGACAAACGAGACGGTAATGACCATAATTTGGCCGTCGTTTTTGTTATATACACCGCTCAATTTTCCAAGTTACTACAAGGCTTAACCGTTCTGAGACTAAAAAAAATAATTTAATTGACATAATATTTATTGTATTCAATATAATGTCTAGAGGGACAAAAAACATGTGATGATAATTGCTGTAGCGCGACTGGATCACAAAAGCATGTGCAACTAAACAAATGAAAGGGTCTTTATTATTATTCCTGAATGGATTTTCCTTGTGCAATTTTTTTTAATGTGAAAAAATATTTAAATAACATTTTTTATGATGTTGACTGGAAAGTTTTTCCACAAAATATATAGTTTTGTTTACATTATTGTCAAGACTAGGTTTCAGGCTGGCATTAAAATGTGACGTATATTTAAATATGAAACATATAAATCTGTTTTTATTTTAAATATTTAATCAAATATATATATATATATACTGTATATATATTATAACGTTTTTGGGATGATCTTTGTTCATAAATCATTTGACAGCGTACAAAGATTGAGTCACGACAGGTCAAAACACATGAAGATAAAAAAAGAATAAAAGTGTTTTTCTTCTGGGGTTATATCAGCTTTCCGCCATCCCATAATAGCAGGACTACATAAGCCGCGTCCCATGCAGACATTACTTGCCGTCATTGCCTTTCGCAGACAGGTTATAATTATTTTTAATGAATATATATGTGCACCGTCTCTCACCAGCATCCGCTAAAGTGCACTTACAAATGCTAATGGGAGCTAATGAACTCCTCTCATTATGTAGATGCTAATCATGTAACACAATCAGGTAATTTGACATGCCTGATTCACGGAGGATGGATTCTGGGTCCACATGACACTCGCCCACTCCTTCATTAGGCACCCGCCATTTGTTGCCGCAGACTCAAAAATATATGCTCTCACATGAACAAGAAACAGTTTGGGTGTTGTTTTATAATATATTTATATATCTTTAATCAATGCCTTGCTGTGTCACTATGACAAATACTTTTGATTGATTTTTTAAAAAACAATAATGCACCTACTGGCAGTAGTCCAGCTGTTTTTTTTTTAGTAAGTAAGTAAGTAAGTAATATTTATTTATATAGCGCTTTTCGAGACCAGGGTCACAAAGCGCTTAAACAATCAAAACAATACTCAAAAAAGTACACACTTTAAAGATCAAGATAATACTGAGAACAACACAGGAGTTCGAGAAATTCAAGGAAAAGCCTGAACAAATAGAAACGTCTTAAGATGTTTCTTAAAGGAGTGGCAGAAATGACATCCAATCCGACCCCATAGGCAGCTGTTAGTGTATCAACTCAGTTTCGGGGGCGTCAGAGAAGTTTTGTCACATCACAAAGTCTAAAACATACATTTATAGCCACAAGAAGACGTGAAGACTGCCTCCGACCAGATATACAAGGACCTGAGAGTCACATGACCAACACCAAGACTTTCCCAAATGAGACCAAAAACAAGAAAAAGAATAAAAAAAATGTAAAATACACACTAGTATTGTTTTCAACAGCATGTTTCTATTATAGTCCTTGCATCAGTCTTTCCCTTTTTAACTTGTTTCATACTAGTCTGCTCTAGTTTTAGAATAAAAGTCTGAATGTTTTTTATTTTTGTTAGTATTATTCATGGACATTATTGTCTTGTTTTAGTAGATAAAAACTGCTGACGTCACATTCCAGTTCTTGTCGTTTAGTATGTTCAAGTGATTGGCTGGAAATCCGATTTAACCCTGTGAACTTAAACAAAGCATAGACGTCAGATTTGGTTTAAAATCACAACAATTTTACTCGTAACAAGGAGAGGTCGACACAGAACATTTTCTTTAGCATGTTATTTTTCACTCTGAAGTAACTTCGCATCTTTTATGCAACACTTCCATCGTATTTTCTCTTAACCCTGACCCGTTTTATTTCTGTGACACAAGTATGCTACAATTGCCTGTATTAATGTCATATGGACAAACTTTCATTTTTTGTGTTTAAAAACATTTTTTGGTAAAATTTGGTCAACGTTAGAATCCTAGTTATCATCACATGACCAGCTTTTATTTTGCGTCTTGTCTCGCTTCCATCACATGTTGAAGGATAGTTGAAAATAATATCATGAATGAATAATGCAGTGTAATATAGAGGAAATAGACTAGTGAGACCAAAACAGCCGCCATGAATAAGTGATCTTGAGAACATCTTGAGCACTTAAGGTTTACTTGATGTTCACTCATAAAGACATTTAAAGGACAACTGATGTGAAAATCCAACTCTCCTGACTCACTCACATATTTGAAGTGTTGAAGTCTTCCTCTACAAGACGCAGTAAGTCCCTCATCATGACCATGTTTTCAACTTATTACTTTATAAAGTTGCTCTGAAATCTGAGCGAACAAGAGGTTACGAGAACAGAGTCCATTATGATGTAATAATCATGCCAACTTTGTTTATACAATAAGTCCCTTAGAGGTGGAGTCTTCCGGGATTGATGAAGCTGCGTGAGAAACCTAGATGTTTGACCAATCACAGCAGAATCTCCACAAAACAGAGTATTTTCAGTGGGCGGGGCTTAAGATAATTTTCTAATGTCAATATTTCAATGAAAAGAGAGTTTTGTACAAACACACACTGATGATACAATAGAGTCACACATCTATTAAATAGATTCAATTACTTGCCCTTTTGATCATTAGATCTTCATTTTTTATTAAGTTTCCTAACCTTAGACAATTAAAATAATAAATTAAAAGTTTCTCAACTAAATATTGCTGAGTAAATAAGTCCATAAAATTAATTTTCTTTCTTAAGGAAGAATCAAAGGATTTTATCTCTTCGAGAAATAATGAACACCTTTCATTAAAATGACTTGAAATGGTGATACATCATTTGCGCGTTAGTTCTTGTTTCAGTGTCAGACCCGTCGTACAATCATAGTGGATTTTGAAGTATATGCAGGAAATTGAATTATGACTTGGAAAGTGTAGTTTGATTGAAAGAAGAAAGTGTTACCTCTCAAGAGTTTCATTCTGCCGGAGGCAAAGCTCTTCGCTTCGCTCTCCTTGGTCAGATGATCTGCTCCAGTCAATCATTCAGCTCCTGAGCTGATAAAAGTGATGTAAATTGTAATATTCCGTGCAGCTCGCGGTGATGGTGCTGCTCAACGTGCTTTTGTAGATCCAACATCAACACCTGACTGTTCCCTGCTGTGAGTGTCTGGAAGGGATTCCTTCATTTTAGTTCAGAACCAATTAAAATTACCCCTGTTAGCTTTATCATCACACATTCTTCTTCTTCCTTCGGCCCATTTCTGCACATTTTGATCTTCATCTTGAGTCACGACCATCCTGCCATCATTCACCACTTTTGAAACTCATTGACATTTGTTTTCCTCTTCTTCTTTTACCTGCTGCCGCCATCTCTCTTGTCTTCTATCGTCTGCCTTTTTCTTTTAGTCAATGCATTTCTTCAGCTGATACATCATCCACTATAGCTGCTACTCTATGGGTCTATGTGTCTCATAAATACAGGGTGATCCACAAATAGTCAAGTTATTGATCCTGTCTGTCTGCAAAGTTTTCACTGCTCGCGCTTGATGCTTCCTGCATCAATGCATAAAAATAACTGCGCCATCTAGAGGCTGTCGATGTGTGCCGGTAGGCTATTTGTGGATCTGAGTAGCATTTGTCGATTTCTTTGGAAGAATGTCTCTAAAATACGCCCAACGAGGTAACCAGTTGGTTTAGTTTAGCTGGTCTACAAATGTAAAATCTCTGTTCACAAACATAGACTGAAAATATGTTGATTTAAAAACAGGCACAAATTATTGACAGTTTTAGAAAAATCTCTAAATTTAGGAAAATGTTGTCACAACACGATCTGGGGATTTTAATCCATGTGTTTGTGTCTTCTTGTTTCGACAGTTTTATTGTAACAGTTTGTTTTCACGTCTTAACAAAAAGGAGCTTCCTCGCCTGCAGTTGATACAAAACTCTGCAGCGAGAATTCTGACCCACTCTAGTAGAAGAACTCACATTTCTCCGATCCTTAAAACTCTTCACTGGCTGCTAGTTTCTTTCAGGATCTTTTTAAAATTCTGGTTCTTACTTTCAGATCTATTCATGGTCAGACCTTCCATCAGTGATCTGATCCAGACTTACACCCCAGCTTGGGCTCTGAGGTCTGTGGATCAGAATCTACTGATGGTTCCTGAACACGCTTCAGGACCAGAGGAGAGAAATTCTTCCAGACTGTTGCTCCAAAGCTTTCGAACGATCTTCCTCTCTTTTTGCGCTTGATGGATCTACTGACTCTTTCAAGAAACATCTTAAGACATTTTTATCTGTGCAGGCTTTTCCTTGATTTTCTAAGACTCCTATGTTTGTCTCGGTGTTGTCTTGACCTTTTAGTATATATTTTATGGAGTATTGTTTTGTTGTTCAAACACTTTGTCACCCTGGTCTGGAAAAGCGCTCTATAAATATAACTTACTTACTTATTTGGAGATTCACGTCTGTGAATTAACAAATATTTATGAGACAAATATAAGTCCATATAGCCCAACCTCAAACCACTTATTCTCAACAAATAAATATCACTATATCATCAGCAAACATTTATGTTTGTCCGTGAAAAACAGTGACGTGTTGTGAGCTCCGTGATGTTTCATGAACGATCATCAACCTTAACTATATGATCGGGAGCGGGAGGCCAAATGTGAACAGTGAAATTGTTCCAATAGATATCTTATTTGGAAGTTCAAAATATAAAACTCCTACATCTATGTCTAGCTTCGTAAAAAATGAAAAAATAGAAAAAGAGAGAATAAAAAACAAGATATGGCTTTCTGTCATACGAAGTCAAATCAAAATGAAACGCTATATTTCTGGACTCGTGCAGGACTTGAATAACAGTCAATAGAGTCAACCTCAATTAAAATGTTTCGCTTTGGTGTGGTTCATTTTGACACATATAGGACAGACTCCTTTCCGGTGTGATTTCAAAAAAGAATACTGGGCTCTGTAAAATGAGCTCCTATTAATTAACTCAACATAAATAGCTCTACATCTCAACTTTAAAGATGTAACTTTAAAGACGGGTCGAGAAGGTGCTCTCGCTCTTGGAGTATATTTTTTCATCCATTATGTTCATCTATTTAATAGTTAGATGATTTTTAATCTGCTTTCCATTCACGACTTTGGGAAAGAAATCCACATATGCAAAATATTGATCCTCTATTCTACTATTCTGAATAAACTTGAAAATCAATCAACTAATTCTTAAATAGTTTGATATTATTCCCTTACAGTTCATCCCTAAAATACAGTTTTCTAATAAACAACCGACTTTCATTCTTGAGCCCAAGAATTAGAACCAAGCCCAAAGATTTACATCCCTGTTGTTATAAGAGTAATAACAGATTATCATCGGCATAGCATGTCAGTTTTTAAAATCCGAGGCGTTTAATCTCACTCAGCCTGAATTAGTATTTACGCTACACAACAACAGTGATTCACACATTTCATTTGCAAGATTTTATTCACGAGTACAGCATATTTTGATTCTTATCATAAATATATATATATATATATATATATATATTTATATATATGTGAAGTTTTTCAGGGGTGACCAATACAATTTCTTCAGGGGCCACATTATATGCCGCGTCAAGCCAAAAGAAAAAAAATAGAATAAATTGCACTTTAATATAATGGAAACCTTTTTTTTAAAATAAATAAAAGGGCATTCTTAAAAGAATGTAGTCTAAATATGATTGTACATTTTTAGATTTAAAGATTGTTTAATAAAAATCATTGATTTGACATTAAATGTAGAAAATGCAAATTAAATAACATGTGTAATGGTTTCATTTTATATACCTCCCATTTAAAATATTATCTAAAATCACTTTTTGTTCTAAAAAATAAAAAAAAAAATACTCATAAAAGGGACAAATAAGAAAAAGAAAACAGAAAAAAATGAATTTTCAAAGTCAAAGTTTAAGTTATATGTAGAGTTGAAACATTTTTTTTAGATGCCATGGGAAATATATCAATATGGTCCGTTTTAAAGTATTATTTTGATCTCATGCTGAACATAGATGTATGCAAGTCTCTCACCAAAGTGGCAACAAGCTCCAGTTTTAAAGTGAAAAAGCACAAAGACTTCCAACTACACTCATCCATGTTCTGCTTAAGAATAACTTTATTTTAGGCGTCACCTCTCGATGACAGGAGTCACATATCTTGTACCTGATGGGATGAGATTGGTGGTCTGAGCAGCCATTCGTATGCATAGAAACACCTCAGCTGTCACGGGGTGGGCTAGCCCAGGAGATGAAGAACCTGCTGAGGCTTTAGTGTCGGGAACAGATCATGTTTTGGTCTAAGTGATCAGGACTGATTAACAGGCGGCTCAAATGTTACCCATGAAATGATTTAAACAGCGTTCAGCACTTACTACCCCGAGATACAAGTCATTTGTGGTTTGTGTCGTTTAATAGTGGAGGAGGAGATGCTGAAGGACGTTTTGCTGACAACATTGATGGTCAAAAATAAGTTTGATCCCACTTTTGCTGAGGACAATGATCTTTAACTTAATCTTCATAACATTTAAAAGTAAATCAGGAATAGTAAAACTGACAAGTCAAAAACTGCTTTTTTCTTTAAAAAGGATAGTTGAATGTTTAGTCAAACTATTTAAATGTTAAAAAGTCATTCTTTTTTATCTTTACTTCATGGTGCTCAGAATAAAAAAAGGAAATTAATTTCATTTATATCTCCTTCAATTTCTATGTTCTTTTAAAGTTTCTCATCTTTAAATCTTTGAATAAAATTCATGAACAATCAAATCAAATGTTCTCATTTTTAGCATGTATTAATAAAATGGCATTAAATACGGTCGTTAATTACCCTTTTCCCCCTTTTTTCCAATACCTTTTATTCTTTGTTAAATATTTCTCTTTCATTTTGACGACCACAGTCGCATCATAAATTCTTTCAGACACGTACTTTAATAAATTACCCTGAATAAAAGATTACCTTCTTAAATGAGCTGCTATTTGATTGAATAATCCACCCCTTCTTAAGTCATTTTTTTTGTGTTAACAAATATTAAATATTCAGGTTTACGCAGGAAGAGAAAATGTAAGAGATGGTGTTAGAGATGCAGCAGCGATGCCAACAGTACATTTATTTAATTTCTTTTAATTTCATGGATTTACATAATTGACACTCCTGTCGGGCTCAGGAGGAGTTAATAGTAAATTACTTTCTTCCAATCCACCCAGAGGGAAAAAGAAAGAGGGTTGAGAGAGCATTATGTAAAATAAACAACATAGTATTGGAGGGAAGCTACAATTACGACCGTTGTCCAGTCTGAGTGATTCAATACGACACTGTAAGATTTGAAAACTCCTTATTTTTCCCGAATGTATCAGTGGCATCATCTTTAATAACCGGCATCTAAGGTTTTATATTGATTATAAACCAGGAAATAAAGAATACAAAGAGTTGGCAACACAAACCAGCAGTATGGATTTTCCCTTCAGACAAACATTGTGATTCACTGATTGTTGATCAGTCAATGTTAAGATGGCAAACACTGAAGGACTTGAAAAATAAGTCTGTGGAGATTCATCCAAGAAAAAACGGTAAAAATAGAATCCTCCCAAGGTCCAGTGCAGTGAGGAACATGAAGACCTAAATATGAGGGTCAAATCCCAAGGATAGGCCGTTAAAGATGATACACTTCTGAGGACAAAACTGTACGTTTCTCAACCTGGAAGAAAACCTTAGCCTCGAAATACAATTAGTTGTCCCATTTTTTAGGAAATCAGAGTCCCCCCGGCCCCTTCTTACTTCTTTCTCTAGAATGTCCTGAAAATACTTTGAAACAATTGGCAGGTGTCTATGGCGAAAAAAAATGTGTATTGTTGTATGATGTCAAGATTCATTAGGGTGACCACTCATCCTAAAGCGTGGATGATACGAAAAAAAAAACACATTCTGACGCCAAAGCAGATTTCAACTATGAGTTACTGCTTCGACACTATGATGGAGTTTTAAGCCATGAGAGCAAACAGAGGTGTTAGTAAATCGAACCTTAATTGTACGCAACAATTCCAAATTCCTGATCCCCAAACATCGAGAATACAGAAGTACATACTTTAGTTTCACACATAAGAATTCAAAACTTAACCAGAAAAGTACTGCAAGAGCACAGACCTACACCAAGTGTAATCTTACTCAATATTATCATCCTCCATTTATTTATTCTTCAATACAGACAGCACAAATGTAAATTAATATTACAGGGAACTGTCTGTAGATATTAATGTGTGCCTGAATGGTTGTGTGTCTTTGTGTGTCCTTTGACAGACTGGTGTCCTGTTCATGTATACATGTATGTTGTATCATAGAGATAGTTGTTGGGAGTAGACTTTCGAAGCACACAAACCGATCAAAAAAGTCGGTTTAGCCCAGGCTACATTGACCATGTGAAGATGACAATAAACCCATCAAAAAATTCACAAAGACAAGAACTGGAAAAGAAATGACCACCTTGAAGGAAAACTATAACTACTTCCGTAGTTACTCAGGAATTATATTTTATCGCTAATGCCTCTACCCTGTTCTCTCTCTAGCCCTTTTGTACCCAACTCTACTTCCACAGGCTGCCCGCCACTGATTGCTGAAGAGTCATCGACAACCCCCAAAAAATAAATAGATTAAATAATGTGAGTGGCCACTAGGAGTAGGTATCAAGGCTGGTGGAAACACAACAGGGTAATCCAGTCGAGTCGGGCTTAAACTGTGAAGAAAAGAAAAAAACTTAAAGTATGCCCTTTGGAATGCATGTAAGTCAGTAGCCTTATCCATGTTGAATTATTCCTTCTGGCCTTTTGCTTCATTGTCACAAATAGGATTTGGTGTCTACCAGACAAGCACTAAGCCGGAGCGTCCTTTCAGTCATATCAAGATTTCAAGTTGAGCTTTTTGGTGCAAATACTGTTTGACTCTAAGGTTTAGTTAACTGGCTACAAATTGCTCTGCGTTGAGGGACGTTCTGGCCCGGAGAGTAAACACGACGAAGGCCGCCAGACGACGCCGCGGTTGTCGTTAGTAGTTCTTATTTGCATCTCATATTATCTGGGCTCGGAGTAACCGTCTCGCCACCAGACCTTTTAACATCCGATACAAGCAAACAGTGTTAACAATCCCCTTGGGTGGTTACACAGACATAGAGGCAAGTAGACAACAGAGTGGTAATGATTAAGTTACGCAGAGGGATGGTAGGGGGAAAAAAAAGATTCATCTCAGTTATGGGGGCAGAACAAATGTGAACCTAATCAGCAATCAGCAGTGGTGTTGATGTAGACGCGTTGATTCAAATTAATCATAATGGATGGGCTGGCCTCCTCCCGCTGCCGGAGAGGCTTGGGATTGGTCTCCACAGTGGTCCGCCAACCAAATTGATGATGAATTACATCGTTTATCTAGTCGCCCACATTAACAAGCCTAGCGATGGCCTTGTCTCCCTGCCATAATATCTTTTCTTTGGCGTCGAAGGATGATAATTCCCGTCGCCGATATTCCCCTCCCTTCGCTCGCGCTTCCAGAGACCGTTGGAAATGATGAGCCGGAGTGTCAAAGGCATTTTCGCTTTCCATCCTGCTGGTCAGAGGAGTGGCGGAGTCACGGTGAGGGAAGTGGAAATGAAGAAGCCAGCGCGTGCATAAATCCTCAGATATCTTCTCCGGCAGCCGCGAGTAAACACAGATTAATGTCTCTCGACCGACGCAATGTCTGCTCAGATAATCAAGACTCACTTGCGATGCGAAGCTCTTTTCAGATAAATTCATGTCAAGGTTTATTTCACCTAATCTGTCATCAGCGCCCCTGAGGAAGTTTCCGTGTGCTCAATTTCTGATAAAAAATGAAACTAAAGAAAAGTATTTGACTCAGTTCGGCAAAAGTTGGATGTAAACTGTCGGATTGAAACAAAATGAAAAATGCTTGGAGGTGCCATTAACCAGCTTCACTTTAGATGGATTAGTTAAGGAGGGGACAAAAAGAAAGTGTGGGGGGGGGGGGGCAAAACGAAGCAATCAGATAAAAGAATGAAGAAAAGCAGGTGGCAGAGGAAGAATGGCGAGATATCAGGGCGCACATTTCTCGTGTAAGCCATTTGTCACGGCGAGCCAGAATGTGAGCGGGAGAATGAATGGAGGCGCGACAGCGAGCGAGGCAGGAGTGAGGTGTTGGCCGCGGGAATGATGAACGGTTGGCCTCTCCCATCAAGGATGCCTTCTAACCTGTGTTACAAAGAGAGGAATCCATCACAGAGGGGTGCAGGAGGGGGGGGCAGCAACACTTTACACAACTACATTGACATAGAAACACACCGCTGGCATCCAGGGTTCACTCTCGGAGAAGGTAGGGGAAGTGATCAGAGTGCCAGGTGTGTCTATTACGCCCGGAGGCAAAGGACGATGTTTAGACGTTGCTCTTTAAATCTACTGATGGAACTGCATCTTACATATTTGGATCGATGCACCGCTGCCAAACTGTGGATCACCGCATCCCTAGTATACATGTATTCACCAGCTGAAACGACCCTTGACAATTAACAGAACGATCTCAAGCTCTAGAGTAATTTATTATGTATTATTTAAAACATAATCTGAATGTAATTAACATAGAAAATATTGTTTTCATTGGGGTATCCTGCCTCCCTTGTGACCCCTTTTCCTTGGGCCTGATGGAGTCCCTGAGACTTCACTGAGAGATCACTAGTCAACACGCAAATACAACAAATGCGATTGTAATGTCGGTCATCTGGCACAATCTACGCCCCTTTTACAACTAGCATAATGTGCCTTCAATTCTGGAAATCCCCCTTACTTAGTACGGAACATAGATATTTTTTTGGATGGGGTTCTCATGCCCCCCTTGTGCCCTCTTTTCCATGACGTGACCGTTGCACCTACAGACTTCACCGAGAGGTCAGGAGTCTAGATCAGGGCCCCCCCCCCGAACAGGTTTAACATATGCCCGGGGCCCCCCTTTTCAAAACACAGTAAATGCTTTGAATAAACTCTTGGATTGCATTTCCTTACTTGTATTCACTTGTCAATATTTATTATTTGGGCAATTGTGTCCATTTTTATATTTGGCTTTCAAGCTACACTTACTTGATGTTCATGTTTTCGACATAACCTTTCTAGAAGCACAATCTGCCGTGGCAGGATTGTTGACCTGCCCCTTCGGTCTTTCTCAACAGAAAACATGTCCATTTCCTGCTAACCAGCTAGCTACAAGCTACTTGGTAACAGGTGCAAACAGCTAGGGTTGACACAGAATATGACATTGTGGTGTGTTTAGGTACAATCGGAAACTTGAGAATCCAAGGATTGTGCTTGTTATATTATATCATGTGATGTTAAATTCAATCATGACCTTCTTATCAATCTTCTGAGGCACGCCCCCATACCACTGGTCTAGATGGTCATTTTAAAGCAACTTTATCGATTAATTTGTGAGTCTAAAGAAAATTTAGATCGGGTGGACTCACACACCACCGATGAAAACTGTGTTTGTGTTTTTATTTTGGCTGGTACTGGTCCACTGTGGCCCTGAATATCAGCCCAGGAGCTCCTGAAGCGGTTTGACCGCTTAGTCTTCATCACACCGAGGTTCACTCACCAACTACTGCTGCAGCTGCAGCTATGGATTATTCTCTTCCAGCTATTGACTTGAGGCTGAAGGCTGGGGAGCGGCTGATAAGACACCTGCGAGTGTGTGTTCATGTGTGTGTGTGTGTGTGTGGCTCTCCGGGGGCCCCTGGGCTGTGGATTTTATTGACTGGCGGGCGAAATCAACTGGGAGTGAAGCTTGTTAGCAGCCATGTACTGCTTAGATGCGTCTGTGATGAGCCTGGCCGGCCGGCGAGCGCGTACACATGTGCGTATGTCGCCGTGAGCTGATGAACGTGAGTGCATTAAAAATGTAACCAGAACAGGTGGCGACACTCAGAGATGCATATGTGGGACACGAACCAGGTGGAAACAATTAACACCTTCAGGAACATGTCATATCTGATTTCAAACATTGAATTAATTAGAATAAACTTTTCTTGGTTTTTGTTTGGATGGTGTTATAAGAGTTATATTACAAAGTACTTCATGGGGGTCTTTTGCCCCCTTTCAGTCCACTGAGATTCTTGAAACTGTTGAAATGTGCTCAAAATTAGACATATTTGAATCGTCATGGGGGTCTTCTGCCCCCTTGCAATAAACAGAAGGAACTGAAAATCTGGAAAACTTTCCTTCTTAGTGTGTAATATATTTATGGATTAAATTAATTTTAAATTGGACGCATTTCATGGGGGACTTCTTCGCTCTCTTTATGCCCCCTTAAAAGGAACTACCTACAGTAGAATTTCAATATATTTATATATATTTTAGGTGGTTTACATTTATAAGAAATGGGACATATTTTATTTGGGGTCTGCTGGATTAAACAAGGATATACACAGTTTTACGTGATCTGCTCGTCTCAAAGTACGTAAGTAGATTAACGTTCACGTTCACATACAAAGATGAAAGTCCCTAAGATAAATTAAGAAACAGATTATTCAGAGACTTTGTCAGAGAGGAACACAAGAAAATAATAGAAGCAGACTTCCTTATACTTGGTAAACATTCAGGTTTTTCCTGCACATGCTCGACCGCGTAAAGTTTTCGGTCCCCTTTGTGTGACTAAATCCAACACTCGTACCAACTAATGCTTTATGAAAACAATCCCCCCCTCTTAAGAAACCTCTAAATGACCACTGAGCCATCAAACGAAACCCTTTCTTTCTTTCTTAGGAGAAAGAAAAAGAAAGTATACTTTAGAGTGCTGATGAATTGCACTGTTATTTAAGCATAATTAAAAATGAATGGTGCCTTTTATTAATCTGATTTGGAGTTAATGAGGTATATTATAGCAATAGGGGACTAGAATGACTGTGGTTGCTATAGAAACCTGCGAGGAGGGGATTAGAAAGGTAGGGTTTCTATAGGGTTTGCATAATCATTTCTGGTTTAAAATCCGTTTGTCAAGGCATGATATTAAATCAATACGTTGATGAATGTCTTACAATAATGCTTTATAAATGAACAAGCCAGGCATATGGAGTACGAGCTTGATTTTCTCTTGGTTTCGTTGCTGTTCAGGGAATTTGATACAATGTCGTTGACCTTCGTTCTACGCCGCAGTCATCTCCAGGGAAGAGTTGGAGCCGAACAGCTGGCACATCTCTCTCTATGAATAACTTCTACCAAACATAGTCGCCTCGTTTTAACTGTTCCCACGCGTACCTGCGGGAAAACTGGGAAATAGTCGCGCTACACGTAAACAAAGGACCGGGTCGACGATTAAACATGTTTGCTAACCTGACAAAATTAAGAAAAATGTTTCCTCTATGGTGGCAGTTCAGGAGCTGGAACGAAATGATTGAAACAAAACCTTGGTAAATTTCATACAAGCCCCCGTGGGTTTAAGGATTCAAAAGTGATTCATTAGTAAATTGATTGTTATTACTTTATTCTTCCCTCATTGTTTGTTTTAAAAGTACATACAAATATTAGGACATACTGTACACATATTAAAAATAATAAGTAGATCAGATTAGATTAGTTGGACTTTATTAATCCCTCTGGAGATATCATTCGGGAAATTGGGTTTCCAGTTCACAGCAGACGATAGTTAATATAAAAACAAGAACAAAGAGCAAATCAGAAGAACAAAGAGCAAATACAAAGAACATAGATTAAAGGATACAACGCAAAGAAAAGGATACAAAGATTAACATGTTAACGATAATAATAAATATAAAGGTCAAATATGAGTTTTAATATATATTAGCAAATAAATTGAGTTGAGAAGCAGATAACAATAAAACCCAGTCAAAATAAATTAATAATTTCTGAATAATTAGGGCTGAATATAGGAAAAACTCTACGCACTATGCATCAGTGACTACACAAGCATTGAAAAATCTTATAAATATAAAATAATAATATAGTAAAGAGAGAAACGGACCTGACTGCAGTGGATAGGATGCTAATTCCTGAACGTCTTCTTCTTTTTGTAAACAAGTTTTCATTTTCGTGTCGAGCTGAATCATGATATAAAGTAGACCCTTTTATTTTGAAGGTTTGATTGATATAACTTTGGGATTATTTTCCCTGAAAGTCCCTAAAAGTGCTTATATCGAGAGTATCTAGAGTAAAAATCTTTAGCTTGATATTCTATTTTGAAAAAAGATAACAACAGAGTCAGATTAAAAAAAAATATGGGTGTCTTACAAGTACGACAATGAAATATAAACATATTTTGGTCAAGATATTTACTCAGATCTGGTAAAAAGGTATTTGAGATTCATTCCACTCGGGTGTTGCAAAGCTATAATAAAGGTTTGTTTTTTTTATTGAAGTTTTTTTTTCTCTATAAATATTCACTGTGTAGGCTTGTGGCTTAATGATGAAGCGAGAGAAACGTGTGCCTGAATGCAGCTAGTTAAAGTATCTCAGCTCTGATTACATAAACTGATCTCATGAGTCTATGTGGGCCCACCATAATCCATTCACCTGTCTTTTCCATCGTCTCAGTAGCTGAGCTGTATTTCTGTGAGAGTGAAACTTTTTTTTTTTTCTTCGCTTTATCTCTTTAAAGCAGCTCCGGGTAGTTTTGGGTACCTTACTAAAATAACTTGTGATGACACATCAACTCAAAACTAGTTGAATGACTCATGTACCGTGACTTGTGGTGTTTTGTGTGATTTTTATTTTATGTAAAAGTTCTTGGGGAAGGTGTGAACATGCGCTGGTTGTGGTGGGAAGGGAGTAATTAAGTACAAAAACAAAGTTAAAGTTATGTTATTTACAAAGTCGTCATAACGCATATAATATTTTATTATCCGCATATGGACATGGCATCTTTTGCGACGTTTAGCGAGTGCTCATGGGAAATGTGGTCTCCCGTCAGCTAAACACTACCACTTTAGTCCACTTTATGCTTCACACTTAGTTACCCATTCACACATTGATGGAAGTAGGCTGCGACGCAGCGTTACAACTCACAATCTGTGTTATGTGTCTTGCTTAAAGATAGAACAGAACACCAATATTATATTATATATATTATATTATTATAACACCAAAGCTTGGAGTGAACAACTTCTTAGATGCCAAACTATTTTCCATCTGAGCTTTGCAGTACGTTGAGCTGGTTAGCAAGTTTACTTTTTAGAAAGTAAGTAATGATTATTTTTAAAGCACCTTTCTATACCAGGTTCACAAAGCGCTTTAACAATCAAAAACAATATATAAAATAAAATCAGGGAAAAGCACAAATAAAAATGTCTTAAGATGTTTCTTGAAGGAGTCAGTAGATCATCAAACACAGAGATGGTTCCAAAGCTTAGGAGCAACAGTCTGGAAGGATTTCTCTCCTCTGGTCCTGAAGCGTGTTCAGGAACCATCAGTAGATTCTGATCCACAGACCTCAGAGCCCGAGCTGGGGTGTAAGTCTGGATGATGACAATCATCCTCTGAACACTGTCATCAGTGAACAGAAAAGCAGTTCTCTATTATTATTTTTATGTAATATTATTTTCTTCTAGTTTTTAAAACGTTCTAACACAGTTTTTTGAGCTCATATCATTATAAAGCACACTGTCAATAAAAAAAAAAAAAAGAAAAGTATTTTAAAGTCGAAAATACAGTAAATGCCATAAACACGGCTAACCAGCACATTTAAAAACACAAAAGAGTAATTCTTACACCATGTTCTATTGCTAGATGAGCAAAGCAATGACTGTATCGAACCCATTCCTAAAGACGGATGACTTTCCAGTCAAGGGAAAGTGGATATTGAAAGAGTTCTAAGTACTTCAACGTACAGTTATCCCAAGATGCAAAGAATATAACATATATATAAATGCAAACATGTATCAATTCATTATTACATTTTGGTGAAGGTGGATTTGTTTTTGTTTAATTTAAGTACAAGAAGAGAAAGCTGAATTAAATTGGTGAATGACTAAAGAGGAAAACAAGGTGTCATTGACTTAGTGGTGAAAACATTTTTTATTCAAGTTACTGATTTGTAAGTATTGTACGCTTGCAAATATAATGAGTGTTGTAATTAAACTTCCAGCCGCTAGATGGGAGCAGTCATTACGTCCTGCACAGCTAAAGGAACAAAGAAATCTCGCGAGATCCAAAGGACGACTGAGAACGAGAGGATACAGCATCCAAAATTTTTTTTACAGCTGATGTTTTGACATATTTTTGCTTAAGTTCTATTAATTCAAACAAAAGAGAGTGGACTAATCACAAGAATTCACTAAAATTCAGTGTCGCTTAAAATCGTTCTGAAAGTTGTAATCGAATCACTTTGTAAGAGAAAATACATCGTAACATATCGTTTCAATAGGAATAATAAAGGAAGAAGAGCAAAATATTTCATGTCCCTGAAAAAATGTTTTTTTTTAATCTGTGATTGAGTGTTTTAAACGTATTAGACAGTTAATTTCAACCATTTAAAAAGCAGTCAGATTTCTTTTTAAATACCTTATGATGTATGTAAGGGTTTGAATCTCATTACATTAAAAAAATCCGGCCTCACACCGTGTTCAAGACTCGAAGAAAAGCCTTTTATAGAGGGGAATCATCGGGAGGCGCAATTCCAAGCTGAGAATCAAGGAGACAACGGCCGCATCGCTGGATTTCTACGCCTTTACCTCCTTCTGCCAGTGAACTGATGATGATAAATCTCCTCTTCTCTTTGAGACCAAACTTTAATTAAATTGTCTCTTTTTTTTCCCCCCACTTTTGCTGAACAAAGCACATTTGATTCCAATTCGCTTAAAAAAAAGAAATGTGATACTTTTGAGATGAAGTTAAAAAAAGAAAGGTCTGGAGACAATAGTGGGAGCTCAATCCGAAGAATAACTCCCCACCAGTGTTTTCTGAGGGGGGGGGGGGGGGGGGGGGGCGTCCGTGATGAGATACCTCCACGCCTGTTGACCGCAGAGAGACAGATGAACAGATTCATCAAATCCATCAGTCTGGCGGGGCCTCAGTGTGTTCTGATGCTAGCGGAGCCTTGAGGGAAGCCTCATTAGTCCAGAAACTTCAACACATGCAGGCTTCGCCAATATGCATGAACGCATCGATGCCCACACTGTGAGTCTCCCACTGCATGCGCTCAGCCACTGGTCCAACGTGACCGCAACACACACACACACACACACACACACACACACACACACACACACACACACACACACACACACACACACACACACACACACACACACACACACACAGACATAACGTCTGGCGGACAAGATGCCGACACTTTAGAACACATTAACTATTAATATCCTACTTATTCATGTTTTTTTTTTTACAGAAAATTGACTTTTAATGAACTATTCTAAAGTACTAACTCATACCTTGTTCATTGTTCAAAATAAGGAGTTCACGCTAAACACAATAATTACTGATTATAAACAGGAAATAAAGAAGTAATTAAGGTTTTATTTGGGTGAAAACTAGCTTCTCTCTATTTACCCCTTAAGTACAATGAGATGAATAATCCACTATTAATTTAACCGTCTCTTTTAAAGTATTAATAGCATCCTTATTACTCAAAAATACATTTAATTTTGATTACAAATGTTAATTAGAATTCTGTTGATACTTGTAGATAAGTGTTTTCCCCATCAAAGTAGAAAATAAGTTGTTAAGTGTAAAACATCCACGATATAAAAACAGTCCAAATACTTTGAATTAAGTATGAATATGCTGACACTTTAGGATAAGGAAGGTATTAACAATTACTAATGTTTATTTTTAAGAAGTCATTGGGAAGTCAATCATTATTTTTGTGGTTGTGCTTTTATCCTTTAAAATAGATTAATAGTACATTACTTCTATCATTGTAATAAACCGAAAAAAGAAAGGGACAAATAAAGAATTTTATATGACGGGAGAAGTTTAAGATAAATAAATAAATAGATAAAAGAACATTAAAAAATAAGCTTAGGTTACTATTTGATTGCATATAATTTTACTATAATAAATAATGTTTATTTAGATTCTAAAAAAACACGGATATTTCATATAATTTTAAGATTTCAAATAAAAATACGTCAAATTCAAAACAAGTGTTCTCATGTTATCATTTTATTTAATGTTATTAATTTACTTTATTAATATTTTATATAAAATTTTATAAAATAAATATAACATCAAAGCACGATGAAAAGCATAAAACCAAAGCCCAGAAAAAGGCAAATAAAAGGCAGAAAAAAAAAATCTAACAAAGATCTTCAGGAAAATAGATGTAATAGTATTGGTGGAAACCAATTGAATTATTTTTAAATGGCCAGTTTTATAGTATTATTTAACTTCATGCAGGCTGCGTAGATGGAGTCAGGGGTCTGTGTTTGTCTAGTTTTTTAAGTATATAGATAGAACTATATTGATTGAGATGAGATTATCTTTATATACTTCTTTATTTCCTGTTAATAAACAATAATTAACATGTCAAATATAGTCACAATAAGATGTGAGTTGGAACTTAATCCGTGCAGTTCAAACACATGTGAGTATCTTTTGAACAGTTAATATGTTCTAAATTCTTATCAGCGCTGGTTCATCAACACTCTGACGAGCAGCTCAGAGAACAGAAGCAGAGAAGCAGCTGTCGGGTGAGAGCGGGGCCTCTGCTCGCGTTCATAAAGACCGGCCCCCGTCACCAGCGAGAGGGCCAACAGTCATCTATCAGCTTGTCGGGCGGAGCACGTGTCGAGCTCGCGGGTCGCGCCGCCTGCTGTCGGTGGACGTGCTTTTCTAATCAAGCCGTGCTCGTGGGCTGGCGAGAGTTTAGCCCGAAACCTGCTCTATGAAACCCAAATGATGTGACCCGTCTACCTCTGTTGATTATATCCAACGCCCTTTAGCCTGAGGGGAGTCTTTTTTTTTAATAATTATGAACAAATGAATAAAGATGTCTAATCAAATCAAGGGGCCCGTGGAGCCTTTTCCCCCACAATTGAATGATAATAAAATGCAGAATTCATGAATGTTCGTCACCATTAACCCTGGGTTACCTCGAGTAATGAAGTCACCATCATCCTTTTTGTCTTTTTGGTTTATTCTGCTTTCCATGACCGAACCTTGACTGCTCTACGGGTGGTGAAAAGATAAATAAATATATATATTAATGACTATTTTTGTAATTCAGACTCAGTCACGCTGCAGGAAAGAGTGATTCTGTCACTGCCTCCTGCCAACTACAGACAACATATTGAATTAATAAAAAACATGCTTAAGTTGTGTTTATAACCCTCGTCCCTCCATTGTTGGACTAATGTAGTGTTTACTAATGTTTTTCAATATATTTGTGTTTATTTTATTATTTTGACATTATCATTAGCATCTATTATGGTTTCGTTTTTTATTTATGTCTATCTATGTTTAATCTTTTTTCGCTGTAACGACTCAAAATTGTGCGAAGAATTAAGAAGTATTCAAGAATGTCTGCTGGCAGTTAAGAGGATTAGAGAAAAACGTAAATAATTGAATGACTAGGCTAGATTTCGATTAAAGCAACACAGGTCAAATATGTGTGTTTTAATATATATTAGCAAATAATTTGAGTTGAGAAGCAAAGAATTACATAAATCTAAATAAATGATTTATTATTATTATCTTTTCAGAATAATTAGGGCTGAATCACACTATTCATCTCCTCTACTACACAAGCATTGAATAATCTAATATTTTATCAAGTAATACAACCATAATATACAGAATCAATTCTAAATCAATTTTCCTTACAATAACATACATACAAGTTGCTCATTCATATATTTTTTTATTAATTAAATCTAAATATTATTATTTAAGTATTTATAATAATAACAATCATATTAATAATACAATCTTTATTTTCACTCTATTTCTTCATTGAATTATATTTATTGTTATCTTTGTGATGATTTTTTTTTTTTTGCACTCGGATAATAAAGAAAATTCTGATTCTGATAACAACACCATGAAGCCGATGTTCTGTTACATCATTACATGATTTTATGTCAGCAGTGAATTAATACACACAAGATCTCTTTAACGGTTGTGCACGTTATAACATAAGCTGCTGCTTAAGACGATCTATTTGTATTTCTAACTAAAAAAAAAGTATCTTCTCAAAATGAAAAACATATGCCTGGCTTGGAAAGTAGACGGTAGTGATGGATCATTGAAGCTTCACGCCGTCCACTAGATGTCACTCTATGCTTTATAATCTATTCTCTATTACTATCTATTACTCTGAACGGCTATTCAATTTAAATTTCCTGAGTGAGGGCGCCACCCACTGACACAAAAAATATAACACTGTTTCATAAAGTCGTTAACCAGACGGACGTGTTTCTGGTTTCTTAGTTTAAGAATATCGGAATAAAAACTACACACAAAACAGGTTGTGTTGTAAAAAAAAAACACTCATTTCAAGAGTTCATGACCTTCGTGATTGAAGAAGAGCGTTTGCTTGTACAATTTAAATCAAAAATCAACCTTTTTTGTTCCCTTGACAAAGAAATAAGTAAAAAAGCTCAATGAGAAAATAAAGTCAAACAAGAGTGTGTCCGATGAGGCGGATGTTTTCAATTTCCAAATTCCAAAAATCCAGCCTCGGTTCTAAACACTGCGTGAGCGGAAATCACCGCACTATTGTTTGTCCGGAAGCACAATCAGAGCTGTATTCTCGAGGGTCTTGTTGTACAAAAAAATAAAAATAAATAAAGGCCAGAGGCTCCAAACACAATTAAAAGCCCTTGGCTGGTTGTTTGTAGTTATTCTCAACAACACCGACCTACGGGTCCTTTCAGGAACGGCCTTGGGGTGCAGGAGCGTAAGAAGGAGTTACCATGAGAACCAGGGACAAAATATATTCATGAACAGAATAGAGACATCTGAGTATTTGACAAGGGTCTTATCTGTTCTTTATTTCATTTGTGTGTTGCTGCTTTTTAATGGTAAGTAAGTAAGTAAGTAAATTACATTTGTACAGTGCTTTTCCAGACCAGGGTCACAAAGCGCTTAAAGAATCAAAACAATACTAAATAAAAGAAATACTTAATAGGTCAAGGCAACACAGAGACAAACACAGGAGTCTCAGAAAATCAAGGAAAAGCCTGTACGAATAAAAATGTCTTAAGATGTTTCTTGAAGGAGTCGATAACATCATGTTACTGTTGGGCAGATTCCATTCAACTTTGAGCCATTGTACGCATTATTATATTATAGAATAGTGTTATGTTTTTATGTTCCATTTAGAAACCAAGTCAAAGAATGAACAAACAAAAAATAATTGTATTTTGTGTGGGTCTTCAATATGTTTTTTTGTGTTCCCACAAATCCAATCTAATTTATGTTTTTCTATATTAAATGCAGGGACATTTTAACAGCTGCAGTATTTTAAACAAAACATTTTTCCTGATCCATCATTTCTCCATTTAAATTTCCCTAGAAGACCTGAAACTGTTGACTTGAAAAAGGTTCAACGTATATGTATATTTAAAAACAAAATTCCCATGTTCTTATATTTGAGATTCTTCAATTTGTTTATGGCAGAAAAAAAATCATTTATAGAAGAAAAAAAAGAGAAAATCCAATTGTATTTTTTTTTCTGGTTTGTCAAAGAAACCTGCTTGAAAAAAGAAAAACACATTTTCTTTGCAGTATTTTTTTCTGATCAATGGTTTATAATTCAAAACTTTACAGACAACTACGTACGCAAAGTAGATCAATCATAATAAATAGTTATTCAACACTCAAATATTTAATATCATTTGTATATTAAAACGTCTAATTTGTTTGATTTGCTAATTTAATTCAATAACTCAAATATTGAAAGGGATGAATCTTTGTTTAATGCAATTAACTTTTTTCATTTTCCAATAGTTTATTATTCTAATTCCAATATAACAAAATTAACTATTCTAATCTCAATATGATTTTTTCCTAATCCTTTAATATATATTTTTTTATACACAGCCCTTCAATATTAATATTAAAAATGTTGGCATAATAGTAGTAGTAGAAGTACGGGCGGCTGTTAATCTTTGTTTTGTTTTCTTTGCGTTGTTTACCTTGTTGTATGTTCTTTATATTTACACTCTGTCAGCCCTTGCAAGTTGTTCTTCCTATTTGAACTTTGTTCTTTTTCTTGTTTTTATGAAACTATCATTTGCTGTGAACTAGAAAATCAATTTACCGAAAGCGATTTCCAGAGGGATTAATACAGTCCATCTAATCTTGTGGGTTTTTTTCTATTGTACCACCAGTCAATACCAAAAAATTAGGAGCGTCTTGAACTTTCAGAAAATCATGCAACGCGTAAAATATCAAGTGACAATATAGAAGCAAAGTAAGTAAGTAAGTAAGTAAGTAAGTAATATTTATTTATATAGCGCTTTTTGAGACCAGGGTCACAAAGCGCTTAAACAATCAAAACAATACTCAAAAAAGTACATACTTTAAAGATCAAGATAATACTGATAACACAACAGGAGTTCGAGAAATTCAAGGAAAAGCCTGAACAAATAGAAACGTCTTAAGATGTTTCTTGACTCCATCAAGCGCAAAGAGAGAGGAAACAATTTCAACCTTTCAATATAGAAATTATTATATTATCGACATTATATTATAATATATATATTATATTATATTATAAGTATTTAAAATATATATATATTCTGACGGTACTGATATACTTCTGTACAATATCTATAGTTATTCTAAACAATTATTTACTCATTTTCTTTAAAGGACTAAGTTGGTGGACATCAAACTAAATGTATCTCTTCATAGATGTTAAATTAAAGTTACAAGTTTTCATGAACCTAATAGCAGCTAGACATCAACATTTTTAATTGATGCTAATATGAGTTTGCCTATACATTACCTAACCTTCCTACTAACATCCATCTCTAAATATCATCAAATCCTTAAAAACAATGTATTCGTAACAGCAAGTCGACAAAGCATCAATTCCATTTAAAACAATGTTATCTGTTGAATAATACATCCAGTGCCTGCCACTGTGGGAACACATTTAAAGTGACACAAATGTTGACTCCAGGGCTTAAACAAAGACTACATGACAGTTTGTATGCAAGTTTAATCATGTGTAGTCTACTGGTGGAGTTTGGCCTACTTCTCCACAGACTTCCGTCACAGAACGAGAGCAACGACGATTTGTTCCGTGTTGTTGTGTTGCTTGATTACAGTTCCAGCCATTCAATTCAATTCAATTCAATTTTATTTAAAGTTTCTTATCATAACAAAGTTATCTCAAGACACTTTACAGTTGAAGTAAGACTATAGTTGATTAAGGAAAAACAGATCCCAGCAATTCAACAATGAGCAAGAAGCCAACACTGTACAGTGAGCAATGGCGAGGAAAAACTTCCTTTTAGAAGGCAGAAACCTTGAGCGGAACCAGACTCATTGTTGACGCCCTCCTGCTGTGACCGGCTGAGAGGAAGGATGGGGGGGTAGACAGATGGATAAAGAGAAGAGTGAGGGAGGATAAAAAGAGGAGAGTGTAGGAGAGTCCATAGTCCAAAGATTCATCTATCAAATAAACTCAATGGTTGATGTACTTGCTAAAAGCTATTTTGTGTGTGTTAAATGATACGGTATCTGAGGCTGAAAAAACCCATTTTAACTAATTTGAGAGAAAGGTAAAAAACCTTACAGCACTCTATAACTATTCCATGACTTCATCATCCATCATTTCTATCCTTGGATTTGAACCTTTGGAATTCAATACATTCACATCAGAATCTAAACCCTGGAAATCATTTTTTATTGTAGGAGTTTCATTCGCCAGTTAAGAATAAACAGTATATTATTATCTATGTCGACACAAATTAAATTAAATCATCTTCGCATTAATCTCCTTATTCCTCAACCTCCCGCTAGGGTTGTCCCAATGTTCAAAGGTTGAGGAATGAGGAAGGAGAGTGAGTCCCGAACTCTCCGGGACCTCCCTCGGTGGTAGGGTAATCCCAGGATGCCTCAAGACTGAAACCAATGGCGGCTAAAACCAGGAGAACGCCACGAATATATTTCCTTTTGTTGAGCATAACCAAAACCACGAGGTTGTATTAGTTTAATGTCATTTTATAGATTACATACCTCTTTGTATCTTAACTGGTTTGCTTTATTGAGACTGTGTTCTCTAAGAACTCCTTTGCGGGGGAGGAATTCCTCGATTTTATTGAAAGATAATTTGCGTTTGATTTACTTTAGAGACACAATTATTTCAATCAGAGATTGTGTTTCTTGATAAAAGGGGGTGTTCGGAGGGTCCTAAGATTATTGCAGGGGATTATTTCAGAGTAATCATGAAAACAGGATAATTATAAAATAAAAACACTGGTGCTGCCAGTGAAGTCGGCAGGTTTTTCGCACAAATACACAGTCAGAAAAACATGGCTTTAGATCCGATGTTTATGTTGGGGTTTTATAAATTGCATAGTGACGGTACATATCATACTTTGTATCACATCAGACTCAAATGCAACTGAATTGCACACTTATTTCAGGGGACGCACAACCCTACGTGAAACCAGTCATTTACAGCCTCATCTTTCTTCACTTTAACATTCATGTCCGACTTTCATTCACGCAACAAGCACTTTCTGAAGGCAAACTACATAAAATGTTCAGAAATGTAGTGTAAGCTGTGAGGGCCACGCGTCCCTCTGCCCATTAGACCAGGCTGCACAGGGAAGAGCTGTTTGTCACCAAGGTCCCAGTGAATCAGAGCATCCTTGGTTCTCCCCTCCGGCATTTATCAAAGGTTCTTTGTGCCTGTCACAAAAGTCCCTAGAAGAAAATTCTCTTTAAAGGGTACAATGAACCACAGAGGTCAATTTCCAATTCACCGACATACTACACGCTGAGAATGAACGCAAACGGAGGAGCAGGACAATATTCAAGATCTTTTCTGTGTGACTATTGTGGCCATTTTTGAACAATAGGTTCATATTTTTTAAAGGGCAACTAATGTGAAACTTCGACTCTCCTGACTCTCATGTTTGAAATGTTAAAGTCTTTATCTCAAAGATGCAAGTCATCATGACCATGTTTTGAACTTGATAAAGTTCTCCCTCTTCTAAAACCTCAACGAACAAGAGGTTCTGAGAGCGAGAGTCCATTATGACGTAATAATGGCTTCACTCCTCCTCCCCTCCCGCCGCACTTTGTTTGTACAACGAGTCCATTGGAGGTGGAGACTTATGGGATTGATGATGCGTGGTGACATGACACGATGTTTGACCAACCACAGCAGAGTGGGTGTGGTTCTGCTAAACAAGATTTAATCTCCAGAAAAACAAAGTGTTTTCAGTGGGCGGGGCTTAAGATCATTTTCTAATGTCAATATTTCAATGAAAAGTTTTGTACAAATAGACACTGATGATACATCCTGGAGTTTTGAGGCTGTTCTACTAGTTCTAACTAATAGTTCTGTTTATAATGATTATAAATATGTTCATGATTATTTATCTAGATATTATTAGAGGTTTAAACTATTATACATTTAATTTTTTATTTTTATAGTGTTGTTTTCCAATCGTACTTACTATCTTGTCTATTGCCCTTAATTTCTTTATAAACTTTCCTGTGTATTTATTAAAAATAAAAGCTAGTGCAGGCTTTTCCTTGATTCTTTGAGACACCTGTGTTTTCTTGATCTTTTAAGTATATATTTTATTGGGTATTGTTTTGATTGTTAAAGCGCTTTGTGACCCTGGTCTAGAAAAGCGCTCTACAAATATTACTAACTTACTTACTTACACATTTGTGAGCAAAAAACATCCTTATTAACTATACTTTAACTGCACAGACATGACCGGGGCCACGTCATGCCAACCTGAGCTTCAAACATTGGACCAGAGACGGATGTTTAATTCATTTCCACCTCGTCCAATTCTAAAACATGATAATGACAAGCATTAGGGCAGCTGCTGGTCTTCTGACATAAAGATCTGTCAAATGGTTTCGGAACCAACTCTTCTTTAATTCCAGAACGTGTTTATACAAAGTCGAACCGTTATTATAACCGGTAATGTTTTAAATAAGGAAACGATATTAACAGTCGTCATGTTTTCCTTTAAATTCCAGTTCTTGTGATGAGGTCGCCACAAATGCAGCTACACTGTCGTCAGAGACCGACAGCGTATAAATAACCAGGACCATTTCAGCCGCTTTGACAGGAAGCAAAATATTTTCCGCTTTTGTCTTCTGCTGTCTGCTGTTGCCTTTTCTTTTTCTTTAAAAGCCGATGATTCTCCGAGAGTGACACAGATTCACGCCTGTCGATTTCTACAGCCCACCTCTCAATTCTCCCTCACTTCACTTCTCCGAGCCGTCTCATGTCCGTTAAGTCGCTCTAATCTTACAACATCAGCTCTGTAATGCGCCTCATTATGAGCGGTGGGCTTGGCAATCAGAGTCATAAACCCCTGCTCTCCTCCAGCCCTCGCTCCCTTAAATCCACTTTGATTTGAACCTCTAAGTGCTGCAGAGAGGAATCCCTGATATGCATTCGAAGCCTGGTTTCGTTGCCTCTCAGCGCTCCCGATTGAGCTCAAGAGTAACAGTCTACATTTTTTCTGTTACCTGTCATTATTTATATGCAGGTCTATAAAAAAAATCTTAGTGACAAGTCAAAAACAGAAAATTACTTTCTGTTAAAGCTCCTGATTTCATCTTGTGCAGGTTGTTATGACCGTTTTCCATTGTGTTGACGCCATCATGCTGACATTCTTTGTAGTTTCAACCTGCTCACGTAAAACTACAGGTAATATTATATCATAATGTTGTTTTTTTAAGGCATATGTATATGTATGTGTTATGTTAAAAGGTATGTCTTTATTTTCTAATCAAACATTATTATGATAAATTAATAATAAATAATACATACTTTTCCCTTTGTCTAAACATTAAACTACATTTTCTGCTGTCAGCTATAAGTAACTGCTTGAAGCCTATGAAGTTTTCAAAAGTGCTAACCCCCACGTGATGCATTTTCACGCTTGTTTTCACGCTT
This sequence comes from Callionymus lyra, assembly GCF_982586985.1. NCBI lineage: Eukaryota > Metazoa > Chordata > Actinopteri > Syngnathiformes > Callionymidae > Callionymus > Callionymus lyra. The sequence goes on from NC_141821.1 coordinate 9,198,511, forward strand.
GGTTATTGTTGTTACACGATGGAGGTTGTAAATACAACCATAATAATTCTGTAAGATATCACAACATTGGTACATCAACCCATTTGTCCAAAATCTTATCAGATTTCCTCAAAAGAAAATGATCCAGTTGAAAGAAAATAGAATGTTATCTCAGTCTGAAAAAAAAACAACCTGTTTATTTGGTTGTCGGTTTACTCTTCCTACTCCAAGCCATGGGAAATAAATGAAACTCCCGTCTCAGATCTACTCCAAGCAAATCAGTGTGGAGGCCAATATCAGATTTAGGGAACTCAAATACATGATATATGACTTAAAAATACAAATAAAATCTTGGGAACAACGCAGGGCGAGATGAAAATACTGAATAATTTGCTGAATGGTGAAAAAACAGCATAAATACACAGAAATGGAACTTGAGAACAGTAAATCAAAGAAAGAAAATAAAATAATTGAATATATACAATGGAAATCATTGGCAAGATTACGGTAACAGTGTTATATACTCAAAATATTTCCAAACATCAGCTTTTAAAAGCTTCTGAAGTCAACTGTATCCTCTCGTCCTCAGTCATCTCCGTTATTTCACAGGATGTTATTTTTCCTTCAGCTTCGGAGGACGTTGTGATCTGCTGCCATCTAGCGGCCGGAAGTTTAAAAATAAACAAACACTTTAATTTTTTATTATTTTTAAAATAAATTGCATTGAAATATATACCATACAATAACTTATAACCATATGAATAAAATATTATTTAAAAATATACTTATATTTTATTTGTTATTGATGTTCGTAAAAAAAAGACATAATGGAAAAAAATCGATATCTATCTCTGTTTTTTTCTCACATCCCTAGTTTTCACACCATCATCTCAAACTCTTAAACGGGAGAAAACAATACTTGACAAGAAAAGAGATAAAAGCCTTTTTTCAAGATTAGATTTTCCTGATATACTGGATTATATCTGGCTTTTTTTATCATAAACATTATTACATAAACGATGGGAATACAAGAGTTTATTTTTCCCAAGTGCAAGTTACTTTTAATAATCATTATCCACCAATTAAAAAGTCTATGAAAAGAGAACCAAAGATGTGATGAATTAGAAATAAATTCCATTCCCTGTTAAGCTGAGCAAGATGGTCCAGGTCCACCAAATCCCAGATGAGGGTCAAACATCAACAACAAAATATGCATGAAGAGATGGGGAAGAGAGAGTTGACACATGATCGTCAACCCAGTTAACACTTAAAAAAATATGAATACTGTAAAAAGTATAAGTTTTTAAAATGTAACTCCAGTGAAAGAAAGAAACATTAAAACTTAATCACATGTATATGACAATCCCTGCACTAGAGAGCTATTCAATTAAAACTTTAATTTAATATTAAATATTTTTGTTATCATTGCAAGAGAAAATGGGCTAATATGACATACAGCACATTATAAATGTTGTATTTAGAATTATTACTTCCTTTATATTAAGAACAGCGCTTCAATTTAGCAATCCAATAAAATCAAGGGGAAGAGAGAATGTGTGATGGATGTACGTTTAAAAAAAACCTCTATTCTCTGAGCTCAGTATCCGCGGTGACAAAATAGCCTTGAAGAAACACTGACGCGACACAATGAGGCTAAGGCGAGCAGAAGTGTTGCATAACAGTCTCGTCCACATTAATTATCTCTCAGGCGACACGGCGGACGCTTTACTTTACGGCGGAGGGCGATGAGACGACACGTGAAAATGATGTTTTTTCATGTGGTGATGTCTTTCTTGTCTCATGAGCTGTTCAATATATATTTGCCTTTGATTTGAAGTTGGCATGTTTCAGATCCATTCTGTTGTTTTTAGGGAATGTGAAAAATGGCACCAGAGCTTTTACATAACGATCCTAAATCATCTATATTTATTAAAATCAACCAAACCTTTTTATCCCAGCTTTTGTTCATATTGTGTTAAAACACAGATATATGTATTTACCCAAATGTCTCATTTTACAGCATCTGGGAACAATAATAGCGTATTTGATTTGCTCTTGAAAGTATATTATCATCGTTTACCCAAATCTCATTTTAATCTTAGATCCCCCGGAGTACTTGCAACAAAACAAACCCTCTAATTATTCAGCTCTTTTTGGGTAAAGACTCCAATGAAAATAATCTCTTCCGATGCTTATGTGAAACCACAAATCAAATCTTTTCTCTCGATTGCCAAGAAAAACTATCTTTAAATATCAAGACTTAAAAAGCACTTAATTTACTTGATATTTTATATTTTAACATAGCATTAATCATAGAAAAAATCCCTTAAACATCAATCAAGTGTTTCCATTACATCCCTAGCTTGTAGGATTTATAGTATACAGGCTAATTTATAATGTGCATTCATTGCTGTTGAGCGGGGTCTGCATCTTTCTCGACTCAGATTCTCCCTTGTGAATGTACTTCTGCCGTGTATTTGGTCCGAGACTTTTGGTTCATATCCAGACAGTTTGATTCATGAAGCTCATTCAGCCAATTGGGTTGACTATCGATCAGGTCTGCTGCGGACGGCGAGCCGCTGATTGGAATTTGGGAACCACATGACGATTCTTGCTACCAGTTACTGAGAAATTAGAGCATGTAAGATCAAAAATGTACACTCAAAAACACAAACATGGTAGTGTAAAAAAAACGATCGATTTTCTAAGCAAACAATGGAGTTTAACTTGATTTAGTGATTCGTCTTTCTGTGTTTCTTAGCTGGGGGTTGCTATACTGATTCAATATTTTCCACATCACCCAATCCTGCACCCCTGTCAGTGTCCTCCACTCATTCCACCTGGCCTGCATTCTCCTCTCCGCCACACTTAAGCCCTGTTCTCCGCTTGGCATGATTGATCCCGGGTCACCCAAAATACAAACTATCTTTAAATATATGCCGATGACACTGTATTGTTCATACACCACTCGATGCTACTCTCTGCTCAAAAAGGTAATTGTTTTAAACAACTATTGTATTAAAACCTCTCATCATTTCTATACCTAGGGCAGAACTTACTGAGTTAAAAAAGTGCAGTTTGAAAAAAGCTTCTTTGGCCAATTCTAGGATCAAGAACTCATCTGCTTTCACCAAATGTAATTCTCCATCATTAGCGTTTCCCCTTATTTTATTTTAATCAAAAGTCCTTTTTTTCGATTCTACTAATCTTATCTTGCATTTACTCTCACTATAAATCACTATATCATTAATAATTTAGTCTAATTTGTCATTGTTGTGTATATCCAGTAAAATAAAAAAATAAAATAAAATAAATCCTTAAGATTTGAACCATTATCTTCTGGTTAATCTCATAATCACAGTACCTTTCTAGACAGAATCCAGTCCTTATATTTATTGAAAGGGTAAATATACAGATTCGTTTGAATGGTTTAATGTAGTTAGGCATTACATTTTATTTATTTTATCTCATAGCTTTGTTTCAAATAATAACTGTATTTTTACAGGGTGCACCTAAAATCCTTTTTCCCAAAATTCAATTTTCTCCAAATTGTTTTCCTTCCTCGGCCATGCTTTGGGAGCGGAGGTGTCGATATTGAAAAGGAGTTTTGTACCCTAATAAAAACAACATTCATACAGTGAATATATTCCTTCACCTTGCCAAGGGTCCTCCTTCCTTAAATTCTATCCATCTTGGAGCAGCAGAGTCTACAGTTCCGCTCGACTGCGGGTGTGATTCACTCTATTTAACGTTCATCCTATCGGCTTACACCACTTCTCTGGTAAGTAGGTCACCAAACATTTTACTTTTTTTTTTTTTACTGAATTATTTCAAGAATCTCTTCAGGGGAAACTGTTTTAACATCAGGGAGGGATTCAAACCTTTTGGAAAGAGGAATACGGTTTTGCTGGAGGGGACGTGTGGCGATCTCATAACAGCCGACACGTTCTCTACAACACAGTGATATAATTATATTTCCTCACTCCATGCTGCTTCGCTGTTGTGTGATGGAGTGTGTGCGAGGATCCACACACACCATTCACCATCCTGGCTTATCATTCGTCGCTTTTTGGAGAATTCCCCGTCTGCCGTCATTTCTAGCAGTAAAGGTTTCATCCGAGTACACTTGGATCCTCAACAAGCTTTTAGGGAGGAAAGAAGATTTGTTTCAGATACATGAATCATGAAAAAAGAAAGCATTTATTTGAGACTAATAAGATATTGATGTGTTGTTTTATGATGAAATTGCTTTAGGAGCTCGCAGGTGATCATCAGTTCAGAACTCCTTTTCTTCTAATGTGATGTGAGCATAAAATGCTGCAAAATCAGTATTTTTAATAAGAGAAGCCACCGTTCAGTGTTAACTTAAAGGCAGGCTGCAAAAAAACGTGATGTCGCATACACACTTTGAGTTTTAGGGCATTAAATATTATACTCGGAGCTTGGATCATGAATATAAATGTCACTATAAGCACAGACCGTAATGGAGTTTAATTATTTTTAGAGATCAATTAATGGGAAACTTTAACTCTCCTGACTCACATGTTTCGAATGTTGAAGTCTTTCTCTCCAAGATGCACCAAGTTCCTCATCATGACCATGTTTTGAACTTATTACTTTATAAAGTGGGCAAACGAGAGGTTACGAGAGCAGAGTCCATTATGGTGTAATAATGGCTTCACTCCTTCTCCAGCCACCTGTAATCACGCCCCGCTTTGTTTATACAACAAGTCCCTTGGAGGTGGAGACTTCAGAGATTGATAAAACACGGTGACAAACCTCCACGTTTGAGCAATCACAGCAGAGTGGGTGTGGTTATGGCAAACAAGATCATTTAATCTCCAGAAGAACAAAGTGCTTTCAGTGGGCGGAGCTTAAGATCATTTTCTAATGTCAATATTTCAATGAAAAGAGAGTTTTGTACAAACACACACTGATGATACAATAGAGTCATCAATTTCTGAGACACTTGAATAAACACAATCATCAGGCCACCTAAACCTCTTACTGGCTAACCGACATTTCCAAGATGGCCAGCACTGCAAATAGTCTTCAAAAGTACAGTCTAGATATGGATACTACAGTCTATGCCAAGGATATACAATTTAATGATTATTATTTTTAGGGTGACATTTGATGAGGTGACATGAGCGGCGGCGAAATATAAACAGTGACATCATACCAAGTCAAATATCAATCAGAAATTTAAAGTATATCTATCTTTATTTACTTAAAACCCCAAATTGAAAATGCAGAAATAAGTTTTCAGTATTAATTCATAAGCATTGACAATTAGCACTCGTTCAATTTTCGTTTCAATACTTTTGGGAAACATTTTATTGGTTTGGTTAAACTTTAAAATGGGTATGTATTAAATAATGCAGTTTAAAAAGTTGATGAATGCTCTGAACAAAGAAGGTTGGACTCGTTCATTTAAAATGCAGCTTCTTGCAAACCTTTTTAAACCTTCCTTTAAGCTGACAGTAAAAAACTCCTTATTCAGAGCATGACTTGCACAGAGATGATCCACATCGAGGTCAATCAAAAGATACAGAATACAACACAGGATTTTCCATGCTCTGACCTATGGACATGCTTGAACGATGGAGCCGTGTTTCTTTTAGCGTGATGGCAATCAAACAAGCCCTGACGGTGGTCCAATAAAAAAGTCTCTTTGATTTGAGGATTAGCGGTAAAAACTCTCAATGGCTGCCTTTACAATCCCTCAGAGGTTAAAAGAAGCAGACGTTGCTAATCTTTCAACGCTCGCCTCAATATTCATCTGGATTCCCAAAGCACTTTCTCGGCAGAACGCGTCTCGTACTGTAGGAATCGCTTGAATTTTAACGTTTTAATAATCACATCAGATTTGTATCCAGAATTCAGAAAATATGGTAACAATAGGAAACATGTTTGATTGGTTGAAAAGTCTTGACGGCTTAAAATTAATAACTGGGATGTCGACTCTAGATGTATCATCATCACAGATAAGTATGCAATTAAAGTCTTTGTCATAACAGTATACATTTATGGTTTGGTATATGAGATGGGAGGTCAAACACGCCGTTCTCCTTGTGCAAACATCTGCTGTGTATCCGCAGACTTTGAGAACTGATTAGTGAACGAGTTGTTCGTGCGGATTGTCAACGCTGTTATTCTTCATCTTCACAGCCTGCGTTGTGTGGCTTTGTTGTCTTATTCAAGTCAATCTTATTGCACTTTTCATGTCACATTATACAACATTAGCTTAATTACACGGAGGTTGTCTAACTTGAGTGCAGTAAATAAATCACTAAATTAAATTGAAATATGATACCAACGTTTAAAGCAAGTACACGTTTGATTTCTAGCGGATTTTTAACAATAAATATTTAATGGTTTTAATTTTCAGTGTATTGTGTCAACACAATTGGACCTATTGCTTATACATGAAATTAAAATACTGTATGATTTGTGGATCGTATTTCATAACTATTATCATTAAAATTAGGTGATTTTTTGTAGTTTTCAATGCATCACTTTTGAAAATAATTTCAAGTCATTCATATTCCAATCTACAGAAAATTATTATAACAGGTAAAAACTTCATCTTGAACGTCAAGAAGCTTAACGAAATGGGTAAACTAAAGAACTACATTTTACCATCTCACAAACAAAATTTATTTAAGAAAATAATGTTTTTTTCGGTGTATCACACACAAGGAACCGTCCCAGTTCCCGTCCTGGTGCTTAGCTGATAAATTAAAGCAACAATGTTTATTAGGAATATTTTAATAGGAAGATATAGATATAAACAAAATTCAGGACAAGGGACAGTCAATGTCAGCATAACATAAATGTTTTGGTGAAGATATTAGAAACTCATGACACAATTCAAAATTTGTGCATGAAAAACAGGAAACATTTTAGAAATGGTACAATGGCTCATGATTAACAATCTGTTATTATTTGGATCGTATTATATCAAATAGTTAAGGAAGAGGATCAATAATGAATCAAATTATTTCAGGCAATTCAAACTGTAATTCTACTAAATCAAGCTATTATATACTATCGATAAATATATATTAATATATTGAAAAGAGGCTATTGTAGAACTAATAATAAGGGAGTTTGGTTGATGGTTAAAGGTAATTTAGTTTTAAATAGTATATGTATTGTTCCTTTGCATGGACTTGAAAGGATGCTAGTGTCATTTTTCGGGCAGATCGCGACAAATTCCCCAAAAAATAAAAGAATCTACTGAGGACAAATAACAACGGAGGACTTGCTATTGTTAAAAGAATGTTACTGAATTAATATTTAAGCTACAGATTTAGTTTAGAAACCTTCTTTGGAATGATACAAAGAAAATTATCTAATGGCCTTTATGGACGAATTAAGCCAAACAACAAAAAAACAGGCTCTGTTCAGATACAGAGCAGTTGATAGCGATCATTATAAGTAGATCCATAGTAAAATGTATTTGATTGTTATTTAAGAACAGCTCTGTATGACATCTGTAGCAACTGTGCGAGGATACCCAAGCTTTCAAGTGCCCATGATTTCATTGTTTGGACTTTTAATTTAACCATTATAAAAATGTAAAATAAAAACAACCTTAACATTATAATCATTGATATTATTCATACATTTTATAGCTAAATCCTCATTCCTTGACATCAGGAGACAACCTGCGATGCAATATCCAAGCGCTTCTGTACTAGGGTGTCATAAACGCCGCGTCAAACGGAGCAAATGGGCAGCCGTTTAATCGCGGTGAGTTAAAGTGCTTCCCTGAGGAAGAGCAGGAGAGGCTGGATGCCTTGAGTACTAATTATCTCAGGTAGATATCTCATTACCACACCTTCCGACGAGGCTAAAGTGGCCGGAGAACAGCGTGGGGGCCAAGTCGCAAATCGGTCATTCCGCTTGGCTCCGGTGCGAGCCGAGCCGTTTATCACTAGACGGGGAGACCGAGTTAAGCACTGGTTGCATTTCGAGGGATAATAAAGAGCCGCTTTTATTGTCTCCGTTCGCCTGTTTGCTGCTGATGCATTAGACTTGTCCAATTAAACAGGCAGGATGCTGCCATCAAACGAGAAAGCCTCTTCGGTGTGAAGCGATTTAATGATGGCGCCGATGAAAGGAATTCATAAATTAGGAAAAGTTGTGAACCATTTGGTTGCTCACAGTGGGGCTTCATCCTGCTCCCCCATTCTTTTCTCTCCTGACTGTAAACTCACAAGACGCTCGAGGTGTTGCGCTCAGACGCTCAGCCACTTTACTTCCCCCTTCTTCCCGTCTGAGTGTTGCACAATCTTGCAGAATGACAAGAGAAGCGGGAACAGAAAACGAAACAATATGTTTGACTAAGTGCCACATCACAACCCTGTCCCCCCACTCCCCCCCCCGCCCGACAAAAATGCCTGAATCCCTGGTTTATCCTCCAACTTCTGGATGTGTGGTTCACTAAGCATTATTGCTACTGTGTGCGACGAGTGGTCCAATTCCACTGCAGCATTTGCATGAGGAGGCTTGTGTTGGCTCGGAGGAGAGCCACGGGTTGGCATTCAAACGAGAGAGGGAGGAAGAGAGAAGAGGAAAAAAAAGAGATGCTAATCATGTGAGCGCTGGAGAACAAGGCCTGAGAGAGACAAGGACAGACAGGGATGCGCCCGGAAAGATGTCGACATCTCTGTCAGTGCCGTTGTGGGGAGAAAGACTTAAGCAGGCCAATGGGATAACAATCTGCCAACAGTCTGTCTGTCGCTCTGCCTTTACATCTACAACCAGCCCGAGACGCTTTGAATTGAAAAGGCAAACATTCAAGAATCCTCTCTATGGAGAACCACGTGCATTGTGCTTCTATAGCAGACACTTATAAAGCTTTGAATTCCTCCGCTCCCCGATTGTGACATTTATCACCAGACCGTTTGGAATTACCTCATTTTTCTGAAGAAGAAAAAAAAGGAAAGAGATTTAAAAGAAGCTTTTCTATCCAGTCATCGGTTGCACACGTTGATTTGCTTTAACCTGATGCATATTTTTACATGAAATACACTTTTTGCATAATAACACTCCACAATATATATACTATATGCTAAGGGTATAATACAATTGTCGATGGTTTTTATTTCTGCAGGCTTTTCCTTGATTTTCTGGAACTCCTGTGTTGTTCTCAGTATTATCTTGACCTTTAAAGTATATACTTTATTGAATATTTTTTTGATTGTTTAAGCGCTTTGTGACCCTGGTCTGGAAAAGTGTATATATATATATATATATAAATACAAATTACTTACTTACTTACTTATATTAAATCTCATCAAAATTCAATACACATTTTAATGGGGGTCTTCTGCCTCCCTCGCGCCCCCTTGCTATTAAAACTTTAAATGTACAAGGATGATATACAAATACATGCGAAGAGATACATAGAGGGGTAGAAGAGAAGAGGGTACGTTTAAACCACTTATTGGCCTTACATTTCCAAAGGGAAATCCTGGAAATCTGAACTCAAGTGTGTAATATACAGTATGTGTAATATATGTATATGATTTTAAATCCAACCAAATTGGACTTTAATTGGATTTTAATTTTTATGGGGGTCCTTATGTCACAATATTCTTTTTCATTTAGACTGTTTAAATATCCAGAAGCAATGCAAGGATAAAAAAAAAATAAAAAAATCACATAAGTCTTTTTTTAGTTCAGTAAAATGTGTTTAAAATGAAGTAATTAGACTTTAAATTGTACAATCAACGAATAGTCACGTTGTTTGTTCAAGTGTTTTTCAATTATACTTCCTGCCACTGGATGACAGCAGTCATTACGTCCCCCGCAGCTTAGGATGACTGAGGACGAGAGGATAGATTGGACTCCAGCAGCTTTTAAAGCCGATGTTTGGACATATATAAACCTATATTGTTTTCAAAACAAATGAAAGCAGTAATGACTTCGTCAAGTACTTGACATTACTACAAATATATCCTCATTATTACAGTATCACAATATGCAAGCACACCTATATTTTCATATCTGAAAATATCTGAAAAGTATATATGTGCTATATACTGTACAAAATCACTTTTTCTACTTAAACCCTTTGAACGAGTGTCTCACTCAGGTTAACTGTAAACAAAATACGACATGTTCTCATCCGACCTTAAAGAAGTGCAAAGAGATGATGAACAAAAGAACAGATGGATGCACTTGTCAGAGTTAATGTTAGTGTTCAAGGTTTATTGTGTCAGTAGAAAACTAACCCGACCGTTGAACAGGGACACAGAACTGTGATCACACTGAGCCCATTTCTTATTTGGCAATATCTACCGAACCAGGTCCTCCAGTGACACGAGCAAACGCTGTGGTTACTGTAGCAAAACAAAGCTAATTATTAGAGAGCGACTGATAACACTGACACATCACTAAAGTAAGAATCGAGCGGCAGAAAAAATGCTGTGAGCGAGACTTTCCAGCGGCCTCATTTCCCTACTGTTGTGCTCGGCATTGACACGTTCCATTAGTCCGTCCATTTCAGCCTCGGCACATGTTTTTTCACCCGCAGCTATCAAAGGATGGAATGATAGAAAGTGATTCTTGTGTGACGTGTCAGCATGTTTTACACTGAAACCCATGTCTGCGTTGATAATCGTCTAAATAGTTCGCGTTGAGGTCTACTGCGCAAAACCAAACAACAAAATGCAGTTTTAATATCATCATAATATATATTCAGATCCGCCTCTAGTGAACAGAAGTCAACAGAACAGGATAAAAAAGACTGATTCAATAATAATTGACTCACCATTCTTAATATAAGATACAAAGATAGACAGTCAAGATGAAACAAAGCAAAGTTCCCAACTTTGACAGCAAGATGAGTCCATATCAAAAAAAACATAAGCGTGTGATGAAATAAATAAATAAATAACTCACCAGCTTGAGACGAATCACCTGGAAAAGAAAAAGAATACATTAGTTCAAAGAACAAAGAGTGAGTTATAATAACAAATAGGACACAATAGGATGCACTGGCAAGTGTTGCAATAAGCATGGGATGTCGATCTCCACACGCGACAAGCAAAAGTAGCTGCTGGACAGATCAGGAGGGAAACAACAGCAGAGCATTTATTATTTCTGTCTTCTCTTAAAGGTCAGACAGACATATTGTGACATCACTACAGCAACTATATACTAGGAGTGGAGAAAGAAAGAAAATACATTTTCAACAATATGGCAGCAATTAAAATGACTCAGGTGTCAATCATTCACAGACAAGTGACGAGAGAAAAAACTTTTTTTTTTTCAGAGACACCAACAATTGATAGAGAGTAAAGACAGGCAGATGCAAGTGTAAAGAAAGGAGGAGAGAAGAGACTAAGTTCAAGCTGATTGTGGGGATTAAAATTTCTGAAGGGAACCGGAATCACGTAAACAAAATCCTTAGTAATATGTATTAAATATCGTAAACATTTTGTTTCCAAACTGCATAAGGTGGTTCTTCTGCCACCTTTGCTCTCGCTTTTGATTGTTGAAAAAAGCTTAAATTATCCCCCTAATAAGTATGTAAGATGTGATTTAAGTTTCATCAAAATGTGATGTATTTGAATTTTCATGGGGATCATCTGCCCCCCTTGTGCCCCCTTTCTCTTTACCTGAGTTACCCTGCCCCCTCAACCTTCACTGAGCAGAACAGCAGTAAACATCATTATTTTCCAAGAAAAGGAAAATATATATACATTACTTTAATAGAAATGACAAACTTGAAAATTGGAAAATGGATGCCACAGCGGCCATCTTTCTACTTGACAGGTTTGAGAAGATTGTATTTGTTCATTTTTAAACATCATCTACTTCTAAGGAGGGTAGAAGTGATTGTACTAGTGTTTCCTGACCCTTTTGAGTCACTACACATATTTAAGTTGGATGAATCACATGGCATATCAAGAAACCAAAATATTTATCATGACAATTTATTCTAAACGAGGAAAACATTTGTCATATTTTAGAGGCTGTTACTGATTGAATTTGGTGCACAAAACATCATCAAACATGTTTTATTTTTGTTCTTGTTAGAGTGATAGGTCACACAAATTTCTTCTCACCCTCATGTCGACTGAGGGTTGAATTTGAAGATTGAAGTTGAAGATTTAAATTGTTATTCTTCAATCATCAGAACATTTACTGTTACTAGACCCCCCGTTGTTTTTCAAAACCTTTCACGGTTTAAATCAAGAGACAACAAGGGCTTGTTTGAATCAAAAGTTCTAGCCAACACTTCTTGAGCATGAGTGCGTGAATGAAAAAAAAATGTTATATGAAAATATGGAAGCAAAGAAACTTTGCAAAGATTTTTTTTTACGATTGGGGAAATCCATCCATCCATCCATCCATCCATCCATCCACCCACCCACCCACCCACCCACCCACCCACCCACCCATCCATCCATCCATCCATCCATCCATCCATCCATCCATCCATCCATCCATCCATCCATCCATCCATCCATCCATCCATCCATCCATCCATCCATCCATCCATCCATCCATCCATCCATCCACCCACCCACCCATCCATCCATACATCCATTAATCTGTGAGCAGATGAAATAGGCCAGATATTCATTATATTCCTTTACGATAACATTTTACAAACATAATATCATTTTAATCATCCAACCGTGTATCCTCAAAATTTGTGTGTATTCTGTAAAATGTACATGGGGACAAGGGTTATTACTCATGTGTTTTGATGAAGCTTCATTGTCCTAATACTCGGTACTCGATAGACGTATCCTACCAGGATGTTGGATTTATAGCAGAACATCAGTTCAAAGCAATTACTCTGCGACATAAGTGACATCTAGTGTGCTCTGAAAGGAAGAACACTGTTTCATGAAGCTTCATCAACACGTCAGTAATTCACATTATCCGTCCATACAGGATTAACCGGATAAATTGTGTTCTACTCTGGTCATTTTATACGGTAAAAAAAAGATTAAAAATAAAACGTGAGCAATTAAAACGGATCTTTGTGAAGTTACTGCCAAAGCATGAAATGGTTGGAAAAAAAACAACCAACACAGCTTTAGAATCGCAGCCCACTGAGCTGCTGGATCCAGTTCACATGCTTATCTGAAAGCCATGTACAAAGTGGAATCAGTTAGGATTCGTTGGGTCTTCCAAGTTGGCAATACGGCTTTATTTTTGGTCCAAGATGCAAAGATGGCGATTCTGTCTCCAACACAGACAGGATGTAGAACGCTGAGGAAGAAGAAGAAGATGAAGCTACACATTCTTTGTTTTCGTTCCGCCACCTTGCACTTGATCTACCGTTCCCGGTCCACAAACTGAGATGGAGCTTAAACGTCCACCCTGGTGGATAAAGAGCCGGGCAGAAATATGGGTCCATAGGATTGTATGCAATCAATAGGTCGCTGTGAAGGATCGCCCCTGTTCTGAGGGTAATAGGCTGGCGAGTTGCACCACCCTGGACACGCTCGTACCGAGAGGGTGGATAAGAAAGTGTGTGACAAGAACGCAGGAGGGAATAAGGATTGGGGCAATTGGAGTTGGTTAAACATTGCTCATCTATCATTCCTCAGCACTTCTCTCTGGCGAGCTCACAAGATTTACAGATGGCTTTCTATGTGTTCCCTTGTAATATCAAGTGGTGTGTACGGATTAAGTCACCACCAAGTTATGGCAGTCACGCCAGCTTTACAACGTGCCGCTCAGAGCTGTTTTTATTGGTGCTATATCATGATGCTGAGCTGATGGTACCCACAGGCGGAGGGCTATACATCTACGCTGACCCCTGCAGTCCAGTCAATAAGCCCAGCAGGAGGCCAGCAACAAGTCCGCCTTATACTGTAGTATTTCAGACCGAGGAAATAAACTCCAAGAGAATATTAAGACATTTTCTAGGGCAAAAGTGAAAAACAATGTATTAAATGTGCATAAATAAACCCTTTTATTAACATATCAAGAAGAATATCTGTGATATTCCAGCTCCAGGATTGATAAGTAAACCAATCTATTTTTAGCTCTGAACAAGCCAGTCCGGATTTTTTTTCTTAAGATATTTCATATTTCACATCCGTCTCTTGTCAGCTGTCCACAAACAAACAGCTCAAAACGCCGCCGGTAATGTGTCCCGGGAACGTGAACAAATCTATTAGTTTCTGGAGTTTGATAGGAACAATATGTTTCCGTGTCAGAGGTTTAATCTGCGGCGGGAGAAAAGGGTGCAAAGCGTTTATTTAACAAATCTGTTTTCAGAGTTTGATGGAAAAACATCTTGAGGGGTGGAAATTCAGTTGGAAAAATGCAGACGGATCAACAAGCTTCTGGCGTCTCCGGGCGTCTTCGAGATATAAACACACCTCAAACCAAGTCGAGCAGGAGGTCACAAAACAGCAGGTGAGGAATGTTTAAATGTGTCGTACCTCAGTCAAGAGACGTGTGTCATCATGCAGCTGTCATTCACAGAATCAAGGATTCCTATTGTCATTCCTGTTTTATTTTCTTTATAATTGTGGTTTTATTTTGGTTTGAGACTTTCTTTTCTCTCCCGTTGTAGGACACTTGGCTGAAGCTGATCAAGTAATAAACTGCAGTATTTCTACCAAGAAATGTTTCCACACTTTGGTAATTGGCTTTGTGTTTCCTCTTTGCTATAATGAGTATTTAAGTTTTTCTTAAAGTGTTTTGATATCTGTTTTTTTGTACAGTTCGTGTGAGATTTTGGACTCCTATTCATACGTAAGCTATTGGACTCTAATTGTGTTACAAGATATTGTTGCTTACATATTTGGACTTCGCTTTATTAAATGATACGTTTGTATCACAAATCCTGTGTTCTGCTTGAGACCCTCACTTGGGCTCTGTTCCATTGAGATCTTGACAAATCAATTTAATTTAAATGTAGTCAAAATAGTTTCTAAAGCCAGAATATGATAAACCTCATTTAAACAAAATCATGTAATAGGATCTTTAGACGTGAAGGTCTGCTTTGGTTCATACAGATGATCTGTAGGCACTTATTCTGAAATGCTCAGTCTAGGTTGTTTGAAAACTGAAAACATCATCCCTTCTATTGGCTTAAAACAAATAAATTAATAAATAAAAAACAAGAAAAGTGCATATACGTGTTTAAAAGATTTGTGACGTCAGTGCTCAATTTGTGTTTGTTATGATGCTATTGGTGTGTTTTATGGGGCGTACATTCGACCAGTGATTCTCAAAGTGATACTAGTTTTATATGGACTTGGAAGAAGTGCCTTCAGGGTTCATGATAAACAAAAAAATGCAGACTGTTTATAAAAGTAATTTAACAGAGCCTGCATTTATATAATATAAAATTAGCTGGACCATGTCGCTGGGGCAAGGAAAGTCTTGGCCTCCTTGTTTAAGCTGCTGCCCCCACGACCTGAACGACCTCAGCGGAAGAAACTGTTTCCTTCAACTGAGAAAAATCTCTAAACTTAGGAAAATGTTGTCACAACATGATCTGGAGCTTGTAATCCAATGCGTTTGTTTCTTCTCGTCTGGACTATTGTAACAGTTTGATTTCATGTCTTAACAAGAAGGATCTGTCTCGCCTCCAGTTAATACAAAACTGCAGCGAGAATTCAAACCCGCTCTAGTAGAAGAACTCACATTTCTATGATCCTTAAAACTCTTCACTGGCTTCCAGTTTCTTTCAGGATCAACTTTAAAATTCTGGTTCTTACTTTTCAGAGCTATTCATGGTCAGGCTCCTCCTTACATCACTGATCTGATCCAGCCTTACACCTTACAGCTCGGGCTCTGAGGTCTGTGTATCAGAATCTACTGATGGTTCCTCACACACGGCTCAGGACCAGAGGAGAGAAATCTTTTCAGGCTGTTGCTCCTAAGCTTTGGAACAATCTTCCTCTCTCTTTGCGCTTGATGGATCTACTGACTCCTTTAAGAAACATCTTAAGACGTTTCTATTTGTTCAGGCTTTTCCTTGATTTTCTGGAACTCCTGTGTTGTTCTCATTATTATCTTGATCTTTAAAGTATATACTTTTTTGAGTATTGTTTTGATTGTTAAAGCGCTTTGTGACCCTGGTCTAGAAAAGCGCTATATAAATAAATATTACTTACTTACTTACTTACTTACTTACTTACTTACTTACAACAAGACAAGAGGAGACAGAAATTATACTTTTACTATTACTAGATTTACTATTCTTGATTTCAGGTATCAATCCTTTTAAAATTAACATCTTTGACAACATTCAAATATGCAAAGATAACGATGCCGGGCCCATGTTTAAGTATAAGTATGTTTGAGGGTGGCTTGTGAAACTCACATGTAATGTCGTGTCTTAAATTGTAAATTAAAATGTTTATCATGTTTTCCTTATTGTGCTTTCAATTACTTGGAGAGGATACCATGTATGTCGTGTGGAAAAATATACTTAATTGTTTTTGCTTCGCTTTCCTTAACAAAGTGTTTTTACCTCCGGGAGGTTGAGTTAATGAGTTTCTTCGAAAGGTACGCTTATAAATAAATATGTTGCAACTATCTCGGAAAGTAAAACACATTCATTGAACGTAGAAGAATCAATAGTGGAAGCAGGAAAGACCTTTTGGAAGTGAGTCTCAAAACTCTCTAAATAAAACCTAATTATTTAGTCATCTTGATAGACAGCAGATGGTAAATACTTATTAACCATGGACATTAAATGACTCTCTCTATAGGCGTAGAAATTATAGATATTCTCAAGGAGAAAACCTCAGACTAAAGAATAAAACTGTTAGTACTTGTTTCGAAATTCAATCGTGCTACCACAACGCTGCTTGGTTTTATATTCCAAGGTCAAACTGTTCTCAGATTCTCTGGCTTTCTTAAAGTAACAACATGTTTTGAGCTTTTATGAGGTAACCTTAAATTGAAACATGTTCCAAGCTTTGTGGAATCTTAGAAATGTCATAGGAAGATGTTTAGACATGTTGCAATGACAGAAAGAATACGCAATATTTGGGCCAGTTCATGGGGAAGACGACGTTGCCCTGGCTGGCTTAAACCTATCACAGTGTGTCCGTAGAGGGCGATCCATTTTCTTAACTTTAAAAGAGCTATAAAGCCTGAAGTGTATCAACTAGGCCAATGGTATTTATGTGAAGGCTTACTATGTACAAATGTGGAATAAAATAAATGTGTTTTGACTGAAGTTTTACTTTGAATTCTTTCTTTAAGAAAATCAACTGTGTGTTCATAGACACCAATTTATATGTATTTATTCAAATCACTGAAAGTATAACAGGATTTGATATTGAGCTCGATGCATCTTTATCTCTCTAATAACACAGTTAAAACTCTTTACTAAAGGAAAGACATAGGGGTGAAATATTGGATTTGATTTGACGGTGCGTCACTACATTGGCAGCTATAGTTCATCATTAAACTATGATAAATATGCATGAATCTCTAACAGCATATTATTTTAATAAAATATTTGATTGTTGAATAGATGGTGCTGAATGGTCAATTTGTTTTCCAGTTATTCCGGTACGGGTTAAAAAGTGGCATTAATAAAGAAGAATTAAAACCGCCTAGTCTGGACTAAAACCTTGCAAATATGTAGCAATAATTATAAAAAATACATGTACCTGAAGGGACTTGTATGTCTTTCTTAAAAAATGTATCTAATACAACAGGACCTGTAGTCACAACAACCAACACACAAACGATGTTCAGTCGCGCTCATTTAAATGAATCCACCTCTCAATAACTACTTTAAGCTTATTTATAGGCTACGTAGATCCGACCGTTATAGTCGAGTTAGACGTTTAGAGCATTTTTAAATGAGAACACCATCAGCAGTATCACTGAAAGTATCATTCCGACTATGAATATGGGTAGTTTCCATGGAAAAAAATACACCCTTCCTGCATCGTAAGTAATGACAACAGGAAAATTAAAACACGTAGGAATAACCACAGTCAGAGTTTAATCAAGAGCTACGTCACAATGAGAGTCGCGATTATATAAATGATCGACACACAATATGGAACCAGCCCGAAGCGTCAGCAGCCTCTTTGACTCCCAGGAATGACAACCGTGTGGAGTCAATCATTCCAGCAGAGTTACATGTTGACGATTTAAAGAAACCATTACAAAGGCACTATAAAGAACCGTGCATCACAGACAGATAACTCGTTTGTAGCAGAAGTTAAAGTCCATTGTCTACCCCACTGCTTTTTGACATCTTGCTTGTTATCTCACAAAACGTCGGAAGAGTTTGACCCACTTGTAACTACCAACTTTAAGGTAGAATTAGCAATTGAGAAGAAAAAACACAGTATTTCTACATTACTAACCGACTTTTCTAGACTAGTCCAAAACCGGAAACCCTACAATGTCCTACAATCTTAAATTATAAAGAACTCTTCACCTTCAATACCATCGTACTGATGACTCAAGCGGAGCTTTGGGATTGAACGACTACATCTTATCGGAATAATTCTCTAATCAAATGAAGCACGAGCTTAACTCATTTACTTTAATATAATTGGTGCTTGTATCAATAGTCTCTTGGTTCATCGCTGGTTATTGAGCAAAGCAAGAGCTCTCTTGAGAGTCTGTGTTACAAGGTCAGAGCTATAATACAGGTACAGCTAACACCTCATTTTCAACATCGTAGAGACGGTCGTTGTTGAGTCGAAAATGACTCAAATGACTGTGACACGAGCAGATGCTGAGATGTCGGACTGGCAGCAACTTCTCAATCAGTCTCCATCGCTGGATGACCTTAAAAAGTTTGGCCGAGAACTTTGAAGCTTCTCACACCACAGGTGAGTTCAAACACCGTTTCATCTCCATGTGACCCCTGAACATGTCCTCAAAACCTCGTTTGATACACACACACACCAACACGCCACGTGACCTTGAGGGGGCTTTTCTTGCTATATGAAATGCTTCTTCAAGCCACGTGCTTCTTGACCACACACACACACACACACACACACACACACACACTGATCCCACTCCCCTCCTGTGTGTGCACATCTTTCCCTTGGACGCCGGTCCGTCCTCTAATCCTCTGGACTGGATGCTGAGGCGGCAGCTTGGTAATTCACCAAATCCCCTGCTGCTACACTCAGCCCATTCCTCTCCTGTGATTTCAAGTGCTTCTTGACAGGTCACACGCAGACACTCCAGTTTCTCAAACATCACACGAAATACATATCTGAACATGGCATGCGCGCAGAGACAACAAACCGAAGCCTCGAGGCATCAAACGCGATGGAAGGACCTTCATGTCGTACATGTTGAGCTCAGGATAGTTTATTCCGCCCCCCCCTCTCCAGTATACTGATAGAATGTAGCTTTCAAATGACATTTCTTGCTTTAGATATTGGCACCGTAGTTTCTAAAACTTTATAATGAAGAGTTATATTGTCCATTACACACGTGTCTTTCTGTGCTGTGTTATTTAAGTCAAAAGTTTATTCACAATATTTTCTTTAAATCAACTTATTTATCTATCAATTTCTCTGATTCAATCAGTTTTATTTATTGATTATATCAAATGCTGTGTTGGTTATACTATTCAATGGCTTTTACAGTACTGGTATGACCAAAAAATATTGCATACTGAATCATATACATATATATACATATATATATATATATATATATATACATATATATATATTAACAAATCGTTTAATGGGTTTTTATTCATTCATCATTTCCTAAAAATAGAATAGATTTTTTTTTCAAGTCAACATCTAAAAAGGTTGCATCCACAGTTAATAAATGTTTGTGTTTGAATGTATTTAAACTATTATTATTATTATCTAATGATTAAGCTTGTGTTCATTCAAAGGACCATTCTACCTGCTGTTCAGGACAACATGTAATGTAATAAATGGAATTTTTGTGCGTTATTTAATTGTCATTGTGAAGTAATTTTTGTATTGTATAGAATTAATTTATTCTTATTTATTGATAATCATTTCAATCATTTTATTATATTGTCTGAATACCACAAAACACCAACTGCCATAATTGTTTTATACATCTTTCTATTTTAAATATAGTTGTGGTTACAGACATTTTGAGGGATTTTAAAAGATGTACTTCACTATTTATAAAGGATTTAAACCCTAAACCCTTACTGGAAGTAATAATAAATAACCTTTTTTCTTTCAAAGAAATGCTGAATAAGTGTTTTCTTGAATTCAGGGGATCAATTAAACTTTGAGCCTCACGATTGGTGAGGTTCGAACTGACTGTATTCAGCCCATTAAAGCCTTTATAGGTCAAATATATAAGTCACAAAGAAATGATCACAATCTCCCATTTTTTAAATGTGTTTTATTAACACTTTAAGTGATAATTCAAACATCACTCATCAAGAGTTGGGATTATGTTTTAATCTGTTCTTGTTATAGTTATAGACAAAAGTTTTGTTCATTTTAATTTAGTGACTGAAGCTCAGTTGTATTGAAGCTTCGAGGTGAAGAATTGTGATGGAAAAAGATGATTCTGATAAATAATTATTTATATTTTAAGCTTGGTTTGAGCTTGTTGATTCCAGTCTCTGAAATGAGGGTGAAAAGAAAATGAGAGAACAATTTAATTTTAGGTGAAGCATCACTTTAAGAAGAAGCTACACTCAAAAGCACGGCGATGACAATTAAATTAAATTCCGAAAGGATGTACAAGATAAATACAGAGGGCATATTATTTCAGAATGATGTGGCCCGGACAAAACTTCAAACGCTACATATTTGTAAAGCACTTATGCAGATAAATTGAGCCTCATCAATGATTCCCAGACATCCCAGCCGGAGAGTTTTTATATCTGCAGCCAATTTAGCAAGAGCCAAAACACACAAATAAATAAACAATTTCTTCAAATCTTAAAAGGAGAACTTCAATATCTGGCACAGCCGGACTTTATTTAGCATAGAGTGGCGACATCAAGGACCGTTTGAACGAATTAGAACAGCGTTTATTTTCTTGGCTGTTATACGAGAGGTCAAGAGGGTTCATGTTGTGGTTGTAGACTATAAAGACCTCCTCTCTGGTCCTCTATGATTAGCTTGTGCTGTTAGATCTTTAACGTAGAGGAATGTCTGTTAAGCTCCACCCGAGTTAATGGTGTGTGGTTACAGTGGCCGAGCCCTCCTGGCCCGGATAAAATTATTCACTTATAATTAGCATTTGTTGGTTAATCGACCAATTAATTGACTGGGTCAAAAGATTGTAACTGAAACTCTTGCAGTGGAATTGAACAAAAAAAAAAAGAGACTTCCTCCATGTAAATGACTGTTTGTACGATAATAATTAAAATAAATCCGTTAATTGACACATTACAAAGCGTAAGTTGAACATTTACGAAAAAAAAACATTGCTTAAAAAAATGTACTTATGATTTATTAGTTAAAAATGAATGGTTTTATTGAATATTTTTTTCATAATTCACACAAATCGTTGTCCAACTTCAGGGGAAAAATATGTTTATAGACATGTTCCTTTCTGGCTCTATTTGATAGAAGTACATTCTAAATTTTAATTTCAGTTATAATTTGGGGATTCTCACATTATTTAACTGCAATTTCATGCTTGGAAATATTATATGTGTCGCGTTCCTGCCATGTATATCTTCATCAAATGAGCAGCTATCTATTGGAAAAAATTAGAAAATATTTATTAAATAAAAACTTGTATACAATAAAACTGTTCAAAGAATATCGCTTTAATATTATATATAGTTTTCAAGGTCTGAGGCTTAAAGTAAGTGTATTTTGTATTTTCTGGTGCTGAAAAGATGTACATAACAATCGATAACACACGTCACAAGACTCCTGTTGACAAGAAACTGAAGTGGATTCATGTTGGTAGAGGGTCTGTGCCATTAGAGTGCTGAACTGACGTTCTCTTGCTTTTAGGCACTTAAACTGTCTCTTTGTCCATGTCTTAATGCCACCGTATGATCTGTTACAGCGAGGCTGGCTGACGTCTATTTTTAAACGTCACGTGTCGACATTCCTTCAACTAATCCATGAAAAAAAAAAGGCACCAAACCAAGAAGCTTTTCAGCTCCAAGTAAACAAGTGTTTTTTTGGGGTTTTATTTTATAAATTGACCTATTTCTCTTAGGGATGCACTGAAATGAAAATGATTGGCCGAAACAAAGAAACGTAAATCAAGTAACCGAAAAAACGTATTATGTTTAAGGAATAATTAAATTACAACTAATATAAATTATTGAGCACTGACAAAACAACAATGTGCAATATAAAATATAATCAAAACAATTCTCATGACTAGTAAACAGAATGATAATAATTAAATAATTGTAAATGTGCAAAACCTTTTCATCTCACACAACATAACATTCATGTGTAGGAATAGTACACAAAACTGCATTTAGAATGAGAAAGACTGGATGTAATTGATACATGTATTAGAAAGTCTCAATTATCACAAACAATATACACACTTATAAATATAAAGCAATATTTGCTTAATATATAAGAGTTTTTAGAAGTGATTATATTATTTTTGAGAGCTCAGTTGGTGGTACCATCGATTTAAAAAATTGATTTGAGGTTTCTATAGAAAGCTGTTGAAAAGATTACATTAAGGGCTAGTGAGTGACATCTAGTGGAAAATAAGGCTTCGCGAAACTTCATCAACCCATCGCCAGTATTTATTCAGGCTGTGTAATGGCAAGTATTTGATGATACGATAGGTATCACGATACATGGACAACTCTACAATATATGAGAATATATATTGTGATACTATAGTAGGGTATATTTGTAGTATTGTCCAGTACTTGACTCTGGTGTTGTAGTATTTACAGACCACATGACTCTTTACGAAGTCGTAGCTGCTTTTGTTTGTTTTCAAACCAAAATATGTCCAAACATCAGCTTTAAAAGTAAGTAAGTAAGTAAGTTAGTCATTTATATTTGTAGAGCGCATTTACAGACCAGGGTCACAAAGTGCTTAAACAATCAAAACAATACCCAATAAAATATATACTTTAAAAGATTAAAACACATAAGAAAAACACAGGGGTCTCAGAGAATCAAGGAAAAGCCTGCACGAATAAAAAAGTCTTCAGATGTTTCTTGAAGGACCTGTATCCTCTCGTCCTCAGTCATCGCCAGGATCTCATTATTCTTTTAGCTGCAGTGAACGTAATGAATGCCGCCATCTAGAGGCCAGAAGTTTAATCGTATCAGGAAAAATGACTGCTACGTGAATTTTTGCATGTTAATTAAATCATATTATAAAAATAATTTTACTTTAAACACACTAAAGAACTATGGTAAAAAAAAAAGGAATCGACTCAAAATTAAACCCTGATACAGTTCTGTTGAATATTGATGCATTATTATGAAAAAAAAACTATTTACACATTAAGTTTGAGCAAAGATGAATTGAGGAAACTTCTTTCACTTACTTCAATTCTTTGAGCGTTTTTTAACATCATTAATGTATCACGATCTTACTTTTAATATGAAATACTTCCTGTTCTTTAAATTAGCTTTTCTCAGCACGGACGAGTTTCTTCAGCTGCTCTTCATGCTCCTGCCCCCCCGGGTGCATGACAAGGAATCAACTTTCTGTTTTGATCTTGTGTAATTTAATATACTTTGTGTAAGCCGACTGTCACTAAGGCCATTTGTTCTGCACTTGATCAGAGCGCCTTAAACAAATGCTCCTCCTCTAACCCCCCCCCCCCCCTTCGTCTTCTACCTGCTCTGTGGATCACAGTTTCAAACAAGGGCGTCTAATGATATTCCACTCGCCTCATTGCCTCAGTTTGCACGCTCCAGCGAGCACGAAACCACTCGCTGCCCCGTGAATTCTCAGAATTAGCAAGAGGTCCAATTGTTATGGATGGTGTGAAAACGGTCAAATCGCAGCAGCGCTCACTGAATTTGACTTCGTTTTGCATGAGAAAATGTTCATGATCAATGAATAAACAATGGTTTTCGTTTCGCGTCATCAATTTCTGTCAAAGCACGGATTCACAACAGAAGCATTCCATTAAAAAAGAAAAAGCTGCTTTGTTGAATCAAAGATCGGACAATTACGTTCGAGGCCCGCCCCGGGGTTCTGGAAAATATCGTCTCTCCATCTAAGAATACTTCCGAAGTTCAAAGTGATTTAACGTCCGAAAAAAAGTATTTTTAATTTAGTAAATTTACCGGTTGTACTTTACTTTTATAACTGATTTCCTGCCGGAAGGATCTTATCCACATCCGTGTAAAAGACCATAAATGACGATATTCTAAGTTAATAAATAAACGTATGAATATGTTATGAATAATAACTTATTAAATACATCATTTAATGTAGAAATATATACATGAATGTGAAAATAATACATGCAATTTCTGTGTAAATACACATTAAAATGACATATACATTGGACGTTGAATAATTTTTGTATTTAATTTGTGTTATTTTCCTTTTTCTCTTTTCGTTAATTTCATTGATTTTCCACGATTCTTTTGTGCGAGTCCAGGGTAACGTTCTTGCTGTTAAAGCTACTCCTACAAAATTAACAGCCTCTCATTTCTTAACGTACCATATTTATCTTCCATTTCCCTGGCTACGCTCGCAACTGCTGATGCTACAAAACGAGCTGGCGGGTCTTCAAAAAAAGAAGTTTGATTCTACATATGCTAGGGAATGAAGTTGTGATATTATTATAGATTAATCTTCAAAAACTGTGATCGAAACTAGCGAGTCGTTCCGGCAATTTGTGATCAACTAAGGATCCAGGCAAGTCTTTAAACAGGGTTAAGATATTCGATGAATTCATCCCCTCATGAATTGTACCTTTTCTCTTTTGAAAAATAAATCTCAGAAAAAGCTATTTGCAGTGTGACTGCTATCTTATCCTCTCCTTTATGTCTCATGAGAATGAATAAGTGGATGGTAGGAGAATTGACTGATGGGTCGAAACGTCTGCTGTTTTCACCGAGTTCTCTTTTTGTCCCAAAAAAAAAGGCTTTTTCAGATGAAAGCCTGGGGGCCACCGAGAGCCCCTGAGTAGACCTCTGGGGGGCCCGAAGAGAAAATGTAAGAAAGACAAAAAAGTCCAGCGAAGAGAAATTTAATCATGCAGTTGCAGAGTGCAGCATTTGAATGTGATAAAAAAAACAAAATAAAAACAGCCTTATGTTTTGTTTTTACTGTTCTACAGCAGAACTTGTGTGTTCATTAAAAAAAAAAGTTGTTTTAAATGATGCTGTTCTACCTGTTATTGTACATTTTTATTATATTTTGCCAATTTCCTAAACTTTTTCAGACTTGAGTGAAAAAACCTACAGACTCTTTATAAGGTTTAGTACAGAGCTCTAGACATTCTAACAATTCTTGGCCACAAAATCATAAGTTAAATACAATACAATGTATTATATCTATATTCTGATACAACAAATCGTAGGAATACTAAGGTACTACATTCTTCAGAACAAACTCTCTGGTATCAATTCATTATATAATAATAATAATAATAATAATAATAATAATAATAATAATAATAATAATAATATAAATAATTTCTAAAAAAACAAACAAAAAAAAACTATATTTAGCCTAGTATTTACAGTTTAGTTATTCCTCAAAATAACGTATTTTATTGAGGCTTATGCCTAAATATACATGATTATAGTCATGGTTACAACTTTTTTCTTTAATTAATTAATTCTCGAAATAAACAGATTTTATTAAATAAAAAAGGCAAATATGTTTACATTATAAATAATAGACTTTTGAAATATAGAGTGGTTTATGGTTAGGGTCAAGGTTAGGATTAAATAAATAGACCAAAACAAAACAAAGAAGTCTCTGTTTTAAATTAAGTCTCTTAAAGAAATGTCTCAATCTATCCCATGATCCTTTGCGTGAGTTTAATGAACACAGACGGTAGTATTGACGTCAACAGGACGGGATTTTTATCAACATAAATAAAACAAGTACTAGAAGAAATTAATAATAAAAGCACGATAAATCCCTACTTAAGGAATGCTTCTCCACAGAGCACAGGCAGACGAGGCAGTTAAAGCTCTTAAACAACCTCCCTCATCGACGGAAAATGAAGGTTTGTCACAACCATTTTCAAGAATCATGGCAGACGAGACGGTCCAATGGGAGAGAGGAATGAAATGGCTAATGGGTGTAAAGAAAGATATTCATTAATGTGACCAACTTCAATCACCAAGACCTGTCGGACTCAAACCCAGTAGAAGAAGCCAAAGGAAGGACGGAATGTGGGGTAAAGAGAAAGTGATATCATCAGTTCTAAAATAATAGAGACAAGTGAAAATAGTCAAATAATTAAGACGTTGATGAATGCATTGTATGGAAGTACTAGTTGTATTATAGTATATAGTATCAATAGTAAAAGTTGGATCGACGGAACATCCAAAATCAATTTTAAAAATCAAAAGCAACTGCTAAAAATAAAAGAAGAAACGTGATATAATGTACAACTACAGGAATAAGGGAAGGAATAAAAAAAAAAAAAAGAAGATCAGAGTCATTAAAGGAAAACCAGCTACAAAGTAAAATCAATCAAAACAACGAAGCAAAACTCAGTTAAGACAGAGGAGAGACTTGCGAGATGAGAGCCAATGTCACTAGAGAAGACTATGATTCACCATCTTTTGAAGAAGAAACTCGGTGTGATCACCTCAAGGTTGAAGTAATACTCAAGGATGAGACGCTTATTGATGACTCAGCGTTCGGCTGGCCTGTGTGGAAGTGACACCAACAACTTGTCTCTTTGTAATAATCTCTAAAGAGAGAAAAAAAAACAGGTAGAACTAAGAAATACATTCCAGGAAATAAGACAAACTTTAGATGGAAATAAGGGCTGAGCGATAACAATACAGATTCTTTTACCAACTTTTTGATTCAGTCACATCTATAATATTTAGTTATAACCAACATTTTCTGTCGGCCAAACCTATTACACAACTCAAAATATTCTTATAATTCTATTGGATTTGTAATCATGGAAACCCTAAAGTTGTTTTTTAATGTTTGTTTGTGTTTGTGTGTGTGTTGGGGTGTGTTTGCGTGTGTGTGTGTTTACTTCCACCTTGATGGCAGCAATGAAAATTGGAATATAAATGAATTAAACACAAGTGTTACCATCGGAATAGAAGATGCTTTTAACTTTTGCTTCAACCTCATGATACTTCATTTCAATCACATCCAACCTGATTGAATCCTTCTCAAACTAGCTGATGAATTTAGAGTGGTGGGATGTGTGTGTGTGTTTGCGTGTGTGTGTGTGTGTGTGTTTACTCCGCCATGATGGCAGCAATGAAAATTGGAATATAAATTAATTAAACACGAGCAGTTACCAGCAGAATAAAATATGTTTTTAACTTTTTCTTTACCCTCAAGCTAGAGTGTTGGCGTGTGTTTACTTTAGCTCATTAGTTTCATCTATTTGTGGAGTTTCATTATTACATCTTTTATTTGTTTTAACTTTTCACAAACAACTTTATTTAAGTTACTTACAGAAATTAAAAAGAAATTCTATTCAGAGAAGAATCCAAAGTTGACCTGAAATTATGGTTGAAGGAAGTGCAGTTACCATAAAATGTAATCTTCACTCTGAGAGTTTTCAGTCCCTAACATGTCGTTGAACGAAAGATAATATTATTGTTATGCAGTCAAGTGAATTGAGATAAAATAAAATACTGAAAACATTATTATTGCAGTGGTTGGTGTGGTCGCCTGACAGCAAGAAGGTTGCTGGTTCGATTCTAACCTTTCTGTATGGAGTTTGTATGTTCTCCCTGTGTTGCGTGGTTTTACTCCAGACACTCCGGTTTCCTCCCACAGTCCAAAAACATACAGAGGTTGATTGAGAACTTTCAGAAATTATCCATAGGTATGAGTGTGTGTGTGAATGGTTGTCTGTCTTTGTGTGCGTTGGGACAGACTGGGGTCCTGTCCAGGGTGTCCCCTGCCTCTCGCCCTATGATACTGGGATAGGCTCCGGTCTCCCCGCCACCCCAGTAAGGGATAAAGTGGTCGAAAATGAATGAATGACTGAGTTAAGACTGTCAGTTTCAAGTTAATAATGGTATATATTTGATCAAACTACAGGTAAGGTAAGGTAAGGTAAGGTAAGGTGAAACTTTATTGATCGAAATGTTGGCTTTTTATTATTATTATTATTATTAAATACACACCTGTTGTTAAGGTAAGGTAAGGTAAGGTAAAACTTTATTGATCCCTTAGGAGGTCTCCTTCGGGAAATTGTTTTTTTCCAATAGCCAGCAATTTTTCATAAACAATAAAAAATAATAAATAAAAAATAAAATAAGAAAAAGAACATAAAGAGAAAGAACAAGATGACATAATCTAAGTCTAAAGATAAGATAAAGAACATAGGTCAAAGAAAAACAACAAAGACAAAGGATACAAAGACTAACATAGAACAGAACATCCAGATACTCTCACTCCACTCCTGCCCCCGAACTCAGAATTGTACAATTTAATAGCCCGAGGAATGAATGAGTCCCTGAGTCTATTTGTTTTGCACCTGGGTAGGAGGTCAGGATAACGTTCGAAAATGTGTCATTTATATTTAATCCGAGGCCAACGTTTAACTTCCTCGTGTTAGATGTGAGGAGGAAGTGTGTGAGGAAAGTTCCAGAGATCATCAGCATCAATATTTAACATCCTTATTGTTTTAAACCAGGGTCTTCTTGATGAAAACCAGCTAGAAACGCTTCAAGTCACTTGTTTGACTCGTCTGAACTCCTCCCTGTTGTCCACGGTTCCAAATCCCCCCCAGAGTATCCTCGCACTGTTCCCTCTCTCTCTTCTCTCTCGGCTCCAAATCCTCTTATTCAATTATTGCATTTTCTAATACACGTGTCATCGTGTTCTATTAGTCTATCCCGCTCCCCCACCAAAGAGATTAGCTCCCCTTCTTGTCTTTTATTTACTAAATGCGGAAATATAATTTTCTCCGGGATGGAGGAGCAGGAAATGTGAGGGAGAGTGATTATTTTTGCTCATTACCAGCCATGCAAGTAAGAAGATTTCATAAGCTTTTCCCCCTCAGAGTTTTTGAGTCAAGCTCAGCAATTGCTATTGACTTCACTCATGGACAAAAAAAAGAACCTTCGGAAATAAACGAGATATTCGAGGTTTGTCAAACTTTTATATCAATAAAACTTGACTGCATTCATCCTGTTTGGTCCCTATGGCAACAGGTTTATGTGGAGGAGAGAAAAGCTGTTAACGATTTAAATAGATGGATAAACTTTGAATAGTTAATCGTGACAAAGAAAACATTCAAATTCAAATCTCAAATAATGAATCATTAATCGTTACTGTCAAACAGTTAATAGCTTTTAGAGTTTAAGTGAAACCCTTAAATGTTCATTAGCAATACTCCTCAGACAAAAATCTATTCGACATCCATCAATCAAAATAGAATATTGTTCATGTTGACATTGTGAGCTTGGAAAGTACCAGTGTTTATGATAATAAACACAAATAATATTAATATAAATTGAGCCTCAAAATAAATGAAAAGTCAATATAAAAATCATGTATCATGTAGCAAATGGCCCCTGCCATAGAGGGATGAAGCTGCAAAAGTCACTGATTTTGTTACGTTTCACTTTGACTGTGTACATTTACAACTTTATCTACACTTCACAGTCCCAAAAAACAATGTTGGTGAAGGTCCAGCTGATTAAACCAGCCAACTACTGGTTAACTAATGAAAATGTGATGCTTTCTTAAAGTTATAGTGCAATTACTTTCTACTCACCCTCATGTCGACTAAGGGTTGGGATTATTTTCTTAATAATTGTAAGTAAGTAAGTAAGTAATATTTATTTATATAGCGCTTTTCCAGACCAGGGTCACAAAGCGCTTTAACAATCAAAACAATACTCAAAAAAGTATATACTTTAAAGATCAAGATAATACTGAGAACAACACAGGAGTTCCAGAAAATCAAGGAAAAGCCTGAACAAATAGAAACGTCTTGAGATGTTTCTTAAAATTGTTCTTTTTAGAGTTATAGTCAAAAATGTTTGTTCATTTAATGTAGCGACTGGAGCTCAGTTGTCTTCGTCTTCATCTTCGTCCAAAAAGACACTTAAAACATCAAAATACCTCCAGACTGCTCGTCTGTAACGTCCATCTTGTATTGAAGCCTCAATATGAGAAATTGTTGAAAAAACTCTCCATATACATCTCAAAATTCTATATTCTAAGTTTGTTTCTAGCGGAAAATCCCAGTCTTTCAGCAGCTGCTTGACTTTTTTCTTAATGAAACACATTGCAAGTGCGAGATTGACGCCAATGGCCTTGCAGCTTCTGCCAAAATCAATCTTAAAATAAAGATTTTTTTATTTTTTTTGAAATAATTCCTCATGTCAAGGCTTCAATTCAAGATGGACGTTACAGTCTAGCAGTACGGAGGTATTTGGATCTTTTTAAGTGTCTTTTTGGACGAAGATGAAGACGAAGACAACTGAGCTCCAGTTTCTACATTAAAATGAACAAACATTTTTGTCTATAACTCTTGAAAAAGAACAGATTACTCTGAAAATAATCCCAACCCTTAGTCGACATGAGTATGAGTAGAAAATTAGTGACGTTTACATTTTGGGTGAACTAACTAGGTCTACCCCTTGAGTCAGATTTAAAATGGATCTTGGGTTTGGTGTTTATATCGGCATCAACCTCCAGGATATATTTATTTTCAAAGTTTGCAATTAAAAGATGACCTAAAAGAAATAAAACTACTTTATTCTTCACCACCCTGAAGAGAATGTGGTCAATGGTGAGAATCCGAGACCCTTCTAAACAAGAGATAAGAAACAGCCCTACTATGTATGGGTATGGAACAGAAGATTATTCATTCAGCTCATTTCTCCTTACAGTTCTTTGTAGTAATTGTTTAGAGATTTTGGTCCCGAAGTATTATTTTGTTCTCGGGGAAACGAGCAGAAAAAGAGCACCGAGGTGCCACAGACAGCCCGGATTAGATGCTACTGTTCGCAGGAGCAGATATTTCCCTGTGACACCGGAGAGAGAGGGCGAGACTCTGTGGTCATTATCATTCCCTCCCTGTTTCACTCAACCCCTGATGGCCCCGTGTTGTTTCTCAAGCTCAGCCTCCCTCCATCCTCCTCGCCACACATCCCCACGCTCGCCTGTTCCCCCTCGACGTCTGATATTTGTCTCACTTGACACCCTGGGATTTTAAAGACAGAAAACATCTCACAATGATTTTGGATTTTTGCATCAAGGACCTTTGATACATGTTGATCCAGTCAGTAGATGATGTGTTCACCATGCAATCAACACATCGTTATATAATAATAATAATAATAATAATAATAATAATAATAATAATAATAATAATAATAATAATAATAATCACAATAGTAATTATAATAATAATACAAGTTCATGTATCCCGCACTCTCCCGCTGAGCCAGCCCTACGTGTCACCCTTGTGTTCCCCCCTTTGGGCTTTAATTACAACATGCAAAACACAACCCCGATCCAATGTCCAACCTCTGACCACATCAGCCTGAGATGAATGCCCGATGGGCCAAATTCGATTAAGCTCACTTCTACAGGAGGTTCATGTGAGGATGTGCCTCCAACACACATAAATAGGGGACAGAATGGTACAGTAGAAACTGCTCATGTAGCTCAGAGAGTAGGATCAAAAAGAAAAATGTAGTCAATGTTCTGGGACTCTGTTTTTATGTAATAAATATAATTTTTTGTACATACTTTTGACACTAATGTTAAGTAAATATTCACTTATATATATATGTTTTATAATTAGCTTCTTCTAATAGACACAAGGCTCAATCATTTGTTTTATTGTTTCAGAATTAAACTTTGAATATCGAATCAGATCCACTTTTTTCCTACTTTCAATCAGTTTCGTTTTTACAAATATTAGCTTATCACTAAAATGTGAAATCTTTTTCATTCAATTATTTGAATAGTAATACCTCCAGTCAAAAAGTGTGGGTTTACTCATTTACTTTGAAACCAGTTATCAATGGCGACCACTTTGGTTCTAGTATAATAGGTTGGTAGATGGTGGTTATTAGTAGCTATGGGCTGGTGAAGCTTCATGAAGCATCACCCTGTTTGTTTGTTTTTTGTAAAGATCATTGGACAGCCCCTGCGGTTGAGAAATATTGTAAGGTTTCAATAGAATTTTTGTTAAACGTAATAGATTATAAGGCTTACAGTGTCGTATAATCGACTCTGAAATGAATGACACTTCATGAAGCTTCATAAATCCATCGCTAAATACAAAAACTGTAACATAGACCACTTTACGACAGTGTGTGATGGATGAAGCTTCAGTGAAACCTCACATCATTTTGAAACAAAGTGTGATTCTTCATGAAGCTTCATAAGTATCCTTTATGTTTTGGAAAGATTCAACTAATTTTGCGACTTTTTGAGCTCTAATGAGATTTTAAAAAGTGCCGAAAATGTAATTTTAACATATAAATAATGTTGTAAAAAGTACATACAATGTTCACTAGCTTATCTATTGTGTTATAGTTTCAATTATTCCATTTGATTATTACATACAAATTATTATACAAAATCCCCATTAACCAATCAGGATCCACAATACAGCATTCAGTGATCGGCGCTCTTCTGTTAGCCAATACCCAGCCATTATCTTTACATGGCATTTTCAATATTATTTAAAGACATATACAGCCCAAGAAAAATTCTGCCATTGGTTTACGAGCGGCGATACAGCAAGGGGGAACACTTTACCAGCCAGTGCTTTAACCAACCTGGTACACAGTATATTTAATATATACTACTATAGTACTTATTTGGTGATCACCATTTGTATTTGAATCCCGATTTCCAATGGATATGACCTACTGCGCCACACACTGGTTTATGAGTATCCGTTGGCAAGAAGCATCGGTCCAGTGAGTCTATGATGTTCTGTCAGCTCGCCTGAGTGAGGCTGCCAATTACTCGGCCGTGACCAGCCTCGCACAGCACGCCTCTGATCAATCTAGGAGGCGGTAAGAGCCTCCAAGTCTGCCCCTGTTTTTACCCTGGAGAACCCACCAAGGTCAAACAGAGTAGCTTCAGTCCACAACTGTCAATCAGCATTAGCTCCACTACTCTCTTCCTGCAATTAATAGGTTGTGATAAAGATGTGGATGACCTCCACTTCCGATTCTCACTCTTCTTTCGACGTTTATAGCTTATGCTATCCATCCAACCCTTTCTACATTACAGTGGATTAAGAGCTGCGCATAAAGCTGTAAAACACACATTTTTATTGGTGTATACGATGGATCATTTTACTCAACTGTGTCGTCTGTAAACGGTAGATAAAGCTTTAGTAGTGTTGAGTACATTTCTAAAGGTTAATTTTATACCAATGGAAATAAAACGTAGCATCTAAATGTGGTTTGTTTGTCGGCGCATCTGTACGGAGGACTGATCTGCAGTGCTTCTCACATTTAAAGTATGCTGCTGTGTAAGAGAAAACAAATCCTGTCGACTCATGTCTCCTGATACCTGCTGTGGTTTGAACCGCTTTCTGATCGTGACGACTTTGAGTGGATTTATTTGGAAAACTCTCAACCTTTTCATGTTAGAATTGTGTTTTTTATACATTAAACTGCTACACAAGTATTTACTCGTTTTTGTCTTAAAATAAATATATTGAAATGCAGTGGTTTTATTATTTATAATTACTATTAGTATTATCTTTCATCTTAAAAAGCAAGTTCTTAGAAAAGATTAAATATTCATTTCAATTAGTAACTTCTTTTTTATTCCATCTCAATTTTAATTATTTCCAAGAAGTGGTTATATATTGTGGAATTTTGTTGTTGTTTTTGAACAGCAATAATAATTATATTCATCATCAAGGTTGTTGAACTTCTGGTTCATCTCTTCAGGAAGGCGCTCACGGATGGAGACAATTACCCACGTCCTGTTCCGGAACAAGTGACTGGATTTATCTCGTTTCCTGACACGGGTACCGGCCTTTCTCTCGTTCATTGATCTCGTCTCTTGCCTCGTGGATTCATTTAATTAACCTGTGGACTGTTTCTGGTGTCGCTGACACTTTGAGTTCTTTAGTGAGTTTGCTTCTTTATTCAATGATTTTGTTTTTTTCTGGGAAGTGTTTTGTTCGTTCCAAGCTTCGTCTGAATTCTCAAATGACCACTTTGCACTGTTTGTTGAGAGACAATTCCAACTCTTCTCTCATTGTTGATACATACTTGATACATCGCAGAAGGGATTTTGGCCCAAATCTTCTCCAGGGGCCTCATGGACCGAGAGTGCATGGATTTTATGTTGAAAACTGGCGTGCACTCAAATCGAAAAAATATTTAGATGCACGAATCGAAGCACATTCCGACAAAAGCAACTATTCAGCGCAGTCGTGTTCTTCCCTTTTCATTCCTCAATTTAATTAAAGTGATATTTTTATTAAAAACTAATTAAACTTCACTAATTTTCTACTCATCCTCATGTTGACTAATAGTTGGGAATATTTTCATAGTAGTCTGTTCCTTTTTATAATAGTGTAAAATAGCTATTAAAACATGTGGTTTGAAACATCCATGAGTTCATAATCAACAAGGATCTGATTGAGAAACACACCAATAAGTTTGTGAATACATACAGTGGCTTGCAAAAGTATTCTTACCCCTTGAACTTTTCCACATTTTGTCTCATTACACGCGATAAACATAAATACATCTTATTAAAATTTAATGTGAAAGACCAACAATGTCAAGTAGAGACTCAATTACACTCCAAACCTGCAGAGGGCAAACATGTGCAAAAGACCCTGGTGGATCCAACATTCTGGCATGTGTTGCAAGTAGGAGAAAATGCACCTGCGCACCCACCAGAACAGCATGGCCTAAATGTTTGGACTGAGCCCAGTCAGTCTCTCTCACCTGCTCCTGAAAACAGGATATTAAAACGATCAAAACACGGAGTCATTTCCGTTGCTCCAACATAACGTCACTTCCGTCTCGGGTCTTATACTTCGCGTCGTTGAGAAAGACGAACAATCCAGAGTGTTTAACGGGTCGTTTATTCGCCGCTTCAAGTCAAACAAAATACAAGCTTTCAATTACGATCGACCGGATGAACTTTCTCCCGGCGACTGTACAGGTCAATAGCCCCAGGAAAAAAGGGTCCCGAGCTGTAGAAACATCGCTATATTTAAGGCAAATTTCCCGTCCTGGAGGTCGTCTCTTTCTGGCCTAATGGTCCTTTCGAGTTCCCTGTGTCACGATCACCCGCAGAGAGACATCCTAATTTGTCTTCTTGTAAACTAATCATTCAAATGTTTCTCGGGTTATCTTCTCTTCCTTCTTCTAGCCCGCTTTTAGATCAAGTGAATAATTTATACTTTATATTTTGATTATCTTTTTGCATCAATTTAAGTATGGCGTATATGTATATTATAATTTTGATCTAACAATATGACCACAACTCCTGATCACCACGAAGATGCAACTGGTAGGAAAGAAACTACTCTTAAGGAGGATTATGTTTGCTCCAGAATGCAAATAGTTGATTTAGATACTTTTGTTAAAGCTCGCATTATGTATTTTGTTTACACTTAAAACCAAATGTTTAAACACAGACTTAAATAATCTTCAAAGCTTTCGTTTGAAAAGCAAGTTGTATTAAAATGTTATCAACGAAAACTTTGACCTTTATTAAAATGTATTAGGACTAATGCATGTTTCTGTTTTAAAGGTTTTCAACCTATTCTTTACTGACAATTATATTCCGACCTGGAATCATGAACTGAAATCATCAGAAAGAAAATAAAAAACCAAGGAAAGAGAATCGAGTTGTCATTTGCATCCTTCAACAAGTGGTAAGGCATAGTTGTGGTCCGAACACACACACAGAACTTGACAAACACAAAGTGTTACACAATTGTGAAGTACAAAGTAAATTATGCATGATTTAAAATAAATAAATCACAAATAAAAAACTGAAAGTGCAAAAAATTGAATTCATGTGTAATTTTCTTTGTACTGGTCTTTCACATTAAATTCTAATAAGATGTATTTAAGTTTGTGGCGTGTAATGTGACAAAATGTGGAAAAGTTCAAGGGGTATAAATACTTTTGCAAGCCACTGTATATAAATGTTTATCGTTAATGTGTGTCTGATGTGAACTTCTACAGGCCAAGGGTCGGAGCAGCGGATACGGATTGTGATTAGTGTACTTGAGAGTAAATATAATCTAGTACATTTAAATGATAGAACTTTAGCTCACGACCTAGAACCATTCAAGTCATCTGGTGTTTAAAATCAAGGTCCGTATGTTTTTACACTTTTTTTTTCTTTCTTACATATGAACTTTGCCCTGGAAGTAAGTAAGTACACACCTTTTTCCCTCAGGTTTCTGGGTTGTCGATACCGTACAGACATTCTGCTCCGTCCAGAGACTTTATCTAGGGTTCAAGTTCAGAGACTTTCTAGGCCACTACAGGACCTTGAGAAGTTTATTTGAAGCCAATAAGTTAGTTGCCCTGGCTGCAAGTTTCAGGTCATTGTCCTGCTGTGAGACTAAGCCATGAATGTTGACCAAGATCTCACGATACATAACCCGGTCTTTTCTCCCCTCATCCTGTTCCCTTTTTTTTCTGTTGCTAAAGTTTTCCCTCTGATATTCTGGTCCCAGCTCTCTTCAGGTCATTGACAAGATCCTGCCGTTTATTTCTGGGCTGATCCTTCACCTCCCTCGTGATCATTTCGCCCCCACAAGGTGAGATCTTGCACAGCGCCCCAATTCACCGCCGTCCTGAATTAGTTCCATTGTCTTATACTTGAGCCCTTTTAAGCCTTCTTACCTAACTGCTCGCCTATTGTCCTGTAGCTCATGCCGTCCTTGTGCACGTCTACAATTGTATCCCTGATATCCTCACACAACTCTCTGATCTTAGCCTTTTGTGAAAAGTCTGTTTGATCGAGAGTGTGAACATGTTTCTCTCTTTACATTTAAAACCCACACAATGTGATTTTCTGGATTTTTATTATTTATTTATTTTTTATTCTCTCTCACAAATGTAGTGTTCCTATGATAAAACCAGTGTCTGTCTATCAAATGCTTGAGTATTGGGTATTAAAAGCATGTAAGCTTATTTCATTACTGTCTTTTAGATCAAGCAAGTGACATAAAAAACAGTATATTTTTGTGATTAGTGCACTTCAGAGTAAATATAAACTTGTATATTTACAGGAAGGAGGCTCAGGCTCACAAACTAAGGAGGCATTGGTGTTTGAAATCTTATTTAATTGGAGTCTCTTCGCTCTTTCACATTTATCCTTAAAATTCAGGCATTAAGAGTGGCTTCTTCTTATTATTATTGACATTACTGGAGTATAAATCCAACTTGGGTGTCTTCTCTCTCCTTAAAAAACACATTGGATAAGAAAACAAGTTGCTCATTCACCATGAGTTCATGTTTATATTCAATTCAGAAATCAAGGATAGATTACATTCGATTTTGAAATCCAGCTTGTCATGACTCGGCAGGTTTATTTTCTAATGAAGAAAAACAAAACGACATTGTTTAGATGAGTAACTTCACTGGAAACTTCTGTATCCATTTGATTTGAAACCACAAGAATAGATGTATAGTTGTGATTCAAAAATATATGCATAATGATAGGGACCGACCTCGATTTCAACTCATTAACTTAAACCAAAAAAAAAATACATTTGTGTTTTGCTGTCATCCTCTGCTTTGCCTTTTTTATCCTCGGCTACACGTAGTTATTAAAAATGGAAGATAATGTGGCGAGCATGTCAAGCAATTTTAATGAGTACTAACCTGTCAGTGGCTGCTTTCCTATGTTTTTGAGTTATTTGTGATGTGTTTTTTTTTTCCCTACTCCAGTATATATTTTGAGTAAATAATGCATTTGTTGCCTTCACTAAATGTGTAAAAATTGTATTCAGCTGTTTTATTGGTAATGCTGATCGAAATGTTGGCTTTTTATTATTATTATTATTATTAAATACACACCTGTTGTTAAGGTAAGGTAAGGTAAGGTAAAACGTTATTGATCCCTCAGGAGGTCTCCTTCGGGAAATTGTTTTTACCACTAGCCAGCAGTTTTTCATAAACAATAAAAAATGATACATAAAAAATAAAATAAGAAGAAAAACATAAAGAGGAAGAACAAGATGACACAATCTAAGTCTAAAGATAAGATAAAGAACATAGGTCAAAGAAAAACAACAAAGACAAAGGATACAAAGACTAACATGGAACAGAACATCCAGATACTCTCACTCCACTCCTGCCCCCGAACTCAGAATTGTACAATTTAATAGCCCGAGGGATGAAAGAGTCCCTGAGTCTATTTGTTTTGCACCTGGGTAGGAGCATTCGTTGTGGTACCTTTAGCATCAGCTGTCACATTTCATACTACTGATGACTCAACCCCAAATTCTGTCGTTTGTGGATTTGATATTACACAAGAAAGTATAATAATATAATGACTCGATCTGGTCTTTTGGACCATTTGATTTTATGTGGCCCAGCTGATGGTTTCTCCAAGATAATTAATGTTCATGTCGATATGTTGCGAAAAGAAGATGCAAGTTTTTAAAATAATATAAGGGACAGAGATTAAAGGTGTCAACAATACGAACCCTGAATAATGAAAAAAATACAATCGCAAAACTTCTTGATCGGTTGATATATGTCACAGTGGAGACTGGAATCCTGGAGAGTCCAGAACCCTCCTAGTAGAGATTGGAATTCCAATGTTTTGTAATGTACGTTTACTGCAGTTGTTTAACTTAGTCATGGTTGTTGTTGTCTTTTCTTATGTCAAGCATTATGTGACTCTGGAGGGTTTTATATACATTAATATACATCATAATAATTGTATCATCATTATTACTACTTATAATTTACTTATTATTATTTCAACAATGCAGAATACAAAATAGTTGGACATTCAAAACGAAGCTATTTGATATCAAACTTAACCTAATTTATTATAATGTACACGTTTGTAACTGAATTGCTGAAAAATATTTAATATTTTCTACGTAGGCAGAAATATATTATAGTTTCACCAAGTTTTTTTTCAGGTCTGCACAAAATTGAAATTACATTTTTGAACAAACCAAAGGAAAATAAGATAACGATCTCGACTAGGAGAGTTTCGGACTCTCCTGGATTCCAGTCTCCACTGTGACATATACATTTACGTTACATACTGTATACACCACGACTTGGACTGCTAAAAGGTTTTGGCACCTTAAGTTAAAAGATCGTAGGTTCACCAACATCCCCAAACTTAGTTTAAACTGGTAGCTTTGACTCTAGAAGTCCCCGTCTCTTGCCCCAAATATCAAGGATACGCTGCAGAATCCCGACATCCAGATACAAATAAGCATTTTGTATATTCGTTCCGGCCTGTCTCAGTAAACCGCCCTCGGTGAACTGAGACTTGATGGCTATCTTGAACTGGACCTAGTCTACTACATTTGAGGTTAGATACGGATCAGTCTGGCTATTCCCTTCATCACCCCCTCCAGCTGTATCTTCAAGGAGATCTACATTAAAGCTTCCAAGACACAATCTCACGGAGTCTGGGTCTGTTTAATTTTCAACTTGGGTCACAGGTTTTTCCAAGCTGCGGGACTGGTGAGAAAATGTGACCCGTAAAGACAACCTACAGTCTTTTTTTCTCTCAATGCATTAAATTTGGTGAACAAGACCTTTAGTTCATGTGCCTTTTAAGGGTGTTTTATGTTTTGGTAGATTCTAAAAAGTCAGATAAATGCATCATTTTCTAAATAGTTTGATTTTACCGACTCTAAATATATTAGAAAGCATAAACATAACACATTTGTCTCGTGTCCCAAAAAAGAAAAATCATTCTGCAGTCAAATATTTGGGATAATTCTTCTTTGAATAATAATAATAAAAGAAATAATTTGTACAAAATGTGGAGAAACGGATGAAAATGGTGTATTTAAAGATTTATTTTTAATCGATTTTCAGGATTAGACTTGCTGTTCACTCCAAGAAAAGTATTTTTTTTTTGTGAATGCTTCAACTCGTCTTCTTAAAAGTTTCTGAAGCATCAACCCAGAATCTTTGCTGTTTTTCTTCTTTTAAAGAACAAAGTGAACAAGATCTACACAGTGAGGTTGAATTGCCAATTGTTTCCTCAGGATATTCAATCTGATGTTGATCCGATCTTGCTTCCCAAGAGTCTTTTAAGTGTTTCACCTTCTCTTCTGATGTCAACTTCGGACGACTAGATCTTTCCTGCAAAAGCAACGCTCCTCTTAGAATGTTTGGTTCCGAATCTAAATTTGTTTGCCTGTTGGTGAAGATTCTCCAAATTTTGCATTGAAGATTTTGCAGTCTTAATTCACTTTGTGTAGGCAGAGTCTGAGACGTACGGTTTGTCTTTGGGAGTCTCAACCATGGCAACAATGAACAAGAACAAAATGAAATGTTTAATATTAAATATTGATCCGTTTCTATAAGGATCGCCAAAATGATTACTCCGTTAAAAACATAGTTTGTAACACCCTTCATATCAATGAATCATGGTGGATTGTCTCACAAAGAGACTTTTGTGTATTGATTTAGGCTTTTTTTCAGCAATAAAAGCCTGTGACGCCATGATGGGCATCATGTGTTAGAAGCAGTCGCGAGAAAAATATACTTTATATATATATACATTGATTCAAATGTTTAATCGCTTCAGATGCAAGCTGTATTTTTTCACTTTTAAATAGAAAAAGCAACCTATTTTTTGTTTTTGTGCAAGATATTCGACAATTTCATTACATTTAACATAAATGTAAATGTATATTATATTTTAAATGTTTAAACAATTATTTGTTTTTGTGCAAGAGATTTGACAATTTTATTACATTTATAATAAATGGAGTATTTTTTATTTTTTTTAATTCAAAAGTATATTTTAAAAACATCTTCGACCGATATAGCTAAATACAATAAATAATTGTGTATATTCAAATCAGCAGTTGTACATAAATTGTTGATATAGTATTTTTATTTAATATAGTAATGAATTACCTCAACTACTTCCCTATTTGTTTGTTGCAAATTACAGAGCTAGTATTATGTCAATATTATATATCGTCACTTTAATAAAAAAAAATGATGCATTTCTCTCAGTATGAGGGTTTGCAGTCTTACTGATAGTGATCAGCAGTGACTGTCCTTCATGAAGGACAGCCTGGGTGGGTTTAAGGAGAGCGACATTGATTTTCTTGCTCCAGTTATATGACGGGCGAGACACCTGCCTGAGAATTTAACCGTCGGCCAGGAATTGCGAAGCACAAACACAATGCTCCGGTTTGAAATGACGAGCGAAGAAAGACGGGATGATTCCTCGTGACTTTGAAATTTCTGCTCCCGTTTTCCAAAACGTTCCTCGATCAAATATAACACTTTGTGAAAAAAAAATAAAGCCACTTTTGTGGGTTTCTGAAAGAAACAAGTTGTATGTTTAATAAATGACCAAAGAAATATGTATTATTCAGAACAAGCAGATAAAAAAAATCACATTAAAACGGAGAGAGACTAATTATATTCTTCCTACGATGGAGCCAAGTCTATTGTGTTATTTGTTTAATAAAATGTGTGACGGTGCAGAGGAAGGACAGTGAGTTATGTTTAGCTCAGTTCTCTCTCAAAACAGTTAGCAAGGCATGAAGATCATTTTTTAATTGTACGTGTTGATATGTTGATCTGTAAAGATACCAGTGTTTAAGACACATTATCCTGTTACTTTATTTCAGCCGACCCAGAAGATTTGTTTGAAAACAACGACCGACTCGCTAACATTTGCCCAAATTCTTGGTTTGTTTTAAGTCAATTTGAGCTAATGTGCTTCTGTTTAAAAAAAACATTCATGTGTTGCTAAGTTGTTGTTTTTTTGTGTGTGTAGTTGTTGGTTTACTTTAAATTTTGTGTTCTTTTCTGTTTTAGAATGACTAAGTTATCTCAACAATTGGTGACGAGTATTCTTTAAATTTGACTATTCATGTAGATACAAACTAGTTTTTTAAGTAATTAGCTGAATAATCGTATGTGAATAAATATTAAACGCAAAGTGTTTGGCAAGTGTGTGTCTATTTTTCCTTCCAGTGTTTTTAAATAAAGCTCAATTTATTCTAATCATTTTTGTTGTGTTAATTAGTAAATATGTTTTTACACAAAATAAAAAAGGTCATTTATATATTTTTAAATCTTTTTAAAAACATGACATGTGTAGTTATATAAGCCTATTAAATCCAAATGTATAAACGTTCACCTCATTGTTGCCCTCATAGCAGAATTTAAGATTCAAACTAAATTAAAAGATGGTAATAATTAATTATTTTCCAGTTTCTGATGCAGATAAAATACATAAAACGTGTGTTGTTAGGTAGGAAGAGCAGGTATTAATGTAATTATTTGGATTGTTTAATGTCATCACAGTCAGGAAAGTTTACAACTTCCTGCTGAAACCTTTGACTTTGTAACC
Organism: Callionymus lyra; assembly: GCF_982586985.1. Taxonomy (NCBI): domain Eukaryota; kingdom Metazoa; phylum Chordata; class Actinopteri; order Syngnathiformes; family Callionymidae; genus Callionymus; species Callionymus lyra. The sequence continues at coordinate 9,241,084 of NC_141821.1, forward strand.
TAAATTTCCATTTAAGATAAGATGACTTTGATAAAAGCAGCTCGACATGAGACAGTTTTGGAAGTAACACGAGATACGGGACTAGTTCCTTCTATCTTATCACTATTTCCTTTTTTTTTTTTTTCACTTTTGGTTATTTCTGAGGACGACGGGCTTTTAAAGCTGCTCCACGCAGGAGATTACAGCCCAAATATCGGATTTTGGGATCAGGGTGTATCTCACAGGTGGATGGTGGCGCCTGACAGACGTGCTAATGTCAGATTTCACATTTCTCCGGTACATTCTATTATCTTGGTGTGTGCTCGTCTTGCTGTGGAGTAAACACTCATCCCGTTTTGGATGGATTACAGCAGCAGATCTCACATAAATGGCGGGTTGCGGAGATATTCTAGTGAGACACGGCACATGCGGAATAGAGATCAGGGGATTATAGCTATGATTCATGTGCTGGTGTGAAGTCAATGTCTGCCGGGGAGGGAGAAATAAATTCATCTTTATTTTTTCGCTGTGGCTTAACCGAGAAGTGAAGTGGTAAACATCGCCACGGTTCAAATCCAAAGGTGTGCCCGAGAGAGAGAGAGGGAAGGCTTTTATCCTCACTTGAACCTTAACTGTGTTTTGAGACTAATTGGAAAAGATAATGACCTTTTTCTTCCTCAGACTCCGGCGACTCAACATAATATCCAGAACATCATGGATGTGCAGAAGATTATGACCACCAGGCATGTTGTATGAGGGATTTTATTTTATATTTAATTATTTATATGGTTTCTGTTCTATTGATTATTACTATTTGAAAGGATTTTTATCTTGAAAAAAAAAGAATAAATCAGATTTTCTGCAGAAGAAATATTTACCTTTAAAAGTCAAGAGGCTTGTTTGAGTCAAGTTCACTCAAAAATGTTTCATCAACTAAGTAGTTCTTAAATAGATCTGTGACTCTATTGTATCATCAGTGTGTTTCTATTTGTACAAAACGCTCAAAACGCTCATTAAAAAATCATCTTAAGCCCCACCCACTGTTTTCTTAAGGGGTGGGTGTGGCTTTGTTTTTCTGGAGATAAATCTTGTTGACAATAACCACACCCACTCTGCTGTCAAACATCAAGGTTTTTCATCGCTTGTCATCAATCCCATAAGTCTTCACCTCCAAGGGACACGTTGTTTAAACAAAGCAGGGCGTGATTACAGCTGGCTGGAGAAGGAGTGAAGCCATTATTACAGTATGTCCTAATGCTCTCGTAACCTCTCGTTCGCCGAGATTTCAGAGCAACTTTATAAAGTAATGAGTTGAAAACATGGTCATGATGAGGGACTTACTGCATCTTGGAGAGGGAAACTTCAACATTTGAAACATGCGAGCGAGTCAGGAGAGTTGAACTAAAGGTCAATGAAAAGAATGACTATGTGTAAGATTATTAAATTGGTTGTACAGGACTTGACGAATGTGCTATATTATTTATTGGTTCGCATTTATTTCTACACAATTTCAAACGACTATTTAGAGGTTTTGAAACTATACCACATGTTGATTCCTTAGGTTCCCACAATCCTTTCTAATTATGTAGTATTCTTGTGCAAATTATAACTGAATTATAACCGACAGATAGATGTATATAATTAATATAATTAAGCATAAAAAATACTTAGTAAATTGAACAAAAATTGCATTACTACATGTTTAGGTTAAATTGCATCTTAGTTCAAAACTAAGTAACTAAATGTTATTATGTACCCAGCAAAGGTAATGTGAACCTATTGACGTAACTGATGTTTAAAACAGTCTTAGAAATGTAATCATCATCTTTAATCTTAATCTTAATTAAGAGTTGAACATATATAAGTGTCAAAGAGACAGACTTGTTCCAAGGATGGAAGTAAAATAGCCAAGATAAAAGATTGGTATCAGACTCCTGATGTAAATGAAAGGAATCTATCCGGCCTTCCCGATAAGATGTTGCACGGTGAAGAATGAACCACAACCCGCCATCGATCATGTGATGAGAACAGGGCGCTTTCCTTGCACGCTCCAAAAGGTCAGATCATCTACTGGCAACTCTTCTTTCCATTTCGTGAACTTTCATTTCAACTCTTTCTTTTTCCTGTGAGCCCTTGTCAGAGGTGGACAGCAGCAGATAAAAGGTCACGCGGCAAGAAGAACACGACGGGTTGTTAAAGGGGTTTTATCCTCTTTTGTTTTTAATTTTAGAGGGTTTAGGAAGAGAATATGACCAAATGTGTTGGATTGAGTGACCATGTGGTTGTTGACCGACAGTACATGTTGATCTCAATAATTGGAGCTACAAGCAAAAGGACAATAACACTTAAAGGAAAAATAGAAGAACATCAATAGTCTAAAGCAATCATATTTTATTGTTGTATTCTGAATCCAAGTTGAGGTTTGGTTGTGCTTTTTGATAGCATCAGTTTCGTAGGGTCTCCATACATCCTCTTGAACCCCGGAATTGCTCGTCCTGTTTTTTTTTGTTTTTTTAAATCCTCTTATCTAGCCGGGTATAGGTACAAAAAATGATTGCATGTGAGGTGCCATTTCTACCAACTACGCTCTCAGTAAAAGTGACCCGAAATCAACTCCCATGACGCTTTGCCGCCCAGCTAATCACAACTGACTATTACTAAAGTATTTACCATAAACATATGATGGTTAATTTGGAAACTAACTCTGAGACGCAGAGATCCACACCAAACCCCGGGTTGTGTATTTTTTTCTCATTACTGTAATCTTGCTTTCGATATGGTCGTGAAAATTGCAGGCATAGTTTGGGTTATTCTAAGATAAGACAACAAGTAGAAGAGGGTTTTAACAATGTATTTTATGAAAAATCTGAAAACTTTAATTAATTTTCTTGAAGGAGATTTAATTCATAATGTGTTTATCCAAGTTTGAAGTGTATAAAGTAAGTAAGTAAGTAAGTCATTTTTATTTATATAGCGCTTTTCCAGACCAGGGTCACAAAGCGCTTAAACAATCAAAACAATATTCAATAAAGTATATACTTTAAAGATCAAGATAAAACTGATAACATTACAGTAACGGCAAAACACAGAGAATTTTTTTTATTTTTTTATACCCAACTGTTCCACCGAGGAGTGTCATTTAGGAGATTCAGAATATGGTAACCCTAATTTCAGGAATTTGATAGTCACATTGTGGCTGTCTGATTGTAAAGGTAGATTCAAAAGAAATAACCGGAGCTTGTTCATGGTGAGCCGGAGATAAAGTTGCATCAAGTTAAAATTTCTCAAAAAAAATTGTTGGCTAAAATCAGCATTTCTCTGGTGAATGTACAAAGACGGCATCAGGGGAAATATCAGACATTGTTACCACAGCAGCAGAATATTCGTCTTCATCTCTGACAATAAAGCAATATTGAACATTTGTCTGTGATTTCAGGTTGAATCAGAACTTCAATGGCTGCCCTTTAAAATGGATTTGACTGCCAAACAATGGGAATGTCAGCAGAGTGGTGATGGGAACTCTGCACATTCAACGACACTTTTCACCCTGAAGTGTGTGCGAATGGAGGTGTGAAAACCGCTTTTGAAACAAAACACATTTCCAATACAATCAGCGTCTGTGAATGTGAGTGAGCGCTCCAACCCAGCAGAATGGATAGTAGAAAAGTGTTACCTTCAGCCCCAGGATCAGGTCATCGGGGGAGAAAAAGGGTGGTCACAGGTGAAGAGTCCAGGACGTGAGCCATAGGACAGGACAAACGTGTGCGACACGAATTGGTGGAAGTAACGGCAAAACACAAAGAAATGGATGGAAGGAATTGGGAGGAGAAATGGAAAAAAGGAGTTAGAACAAAAAAGGAGTAAAGTCAGATGCACGGGGGCTTATGAAAGAATCGCTGTTTAGGGCGAAGAAGGAAGTCGGGATGACAGAAGCGGCAGGTTGAAAGGGCTGGGGGTCAAAGAGGTCTAGACTATCCCTCTTCAAAAATCATAGAGAAAAAAAAACAAAAACGGAATGTACCCATACCTTGGTCGTTTAACGTCAGGTGCGCCAGACCTTGAAAGGGAAAAAATAGAAAAAAAGAACAGAAAGAGGAAGAAAAGAAGGTCATAAACGGCACGGGAAGGAAAAAAAGCATTGTCACAACGTTGGACTGCAGTTTGTGACAGACATCCTGGGGCAGATTCGGATGTCAGAGTTCAAATCAAAGGTAAATAAAAAACGAGAGAGAGAGAGATAAGAGAGATAAAGAAGAAGAAAGAGAGTGAGATAGAGAGAATCCCAACAGAAAACAAGCAAACACTTTTTGAGTGAAGTGTGGGGGGTGAGAAAAAAAAGCATTTTCATTTGGTGCAACCCCCGAAGGCTATTGCTCTCACAAATGCTTTTTTTTCCTCTGGAGTACTTATGGAACACAGAGAAGAACTGTTTGGCAGAAAAAAAAGATTTGAGCTGAATTTATCATTACATTCAGGACTCAAATCATCGAAGAGAAAAATCAGTCGGCTCTTGACTGTCTCGCACAAAACTTTTCAGGAGCTATCCATAGATACCTCGCATCAAAGCTTATTCCAACCATCATTGGAAGAAGCACGAAAAGCTTCTGTTACACAGCCAAAATCAGAGAAACATACCATACAGAATATGCACAATTTCACAGTTATCATATGAGATAAATAGACAAACGAAGAAAAAAAGAACTTTAATTGTTACCCAGCTTGTTAGTCAACACATCAAGAGCTGGCAGGCTTTAAAGGTGAGTGAAAAACAGCGAGATTTCATTTACAAAGGTAGGATTTATGTTAAAAATTTGAATAAAATGACCAATTTAAGTTTGACAGATATGTCACACTGTCATTTTTCAGTGGTTGTTAAAACATTAGTGTGGGTATAACTTATCAAATGAGCTAAAACTTCAATAATAAATATATAGGTAGTGTTTTGTTATAAAAAACAAACAGGAAGCGATCTGAATACATTTTTGTTATTAAAGACTTTTATCACCGGAAAACAAATCGATTGACATTGAACATGTGCATCCAAAGATTAACAACCAACAATAAGCGCCGTGTCTTACCTTCAAGGACAAGACACTTGACGCTGCTTCTTTTCACGCAAACAGCTCAATCTATACAGCACTTGAGTGTCAGAGGAGAGTCACAGCGTCGGAGCACTTCATCATGCAGTGACGTGAAGAGGCCCATGAATGGTGCCCAAGATTCAATCGATTTTGGAGGACCTGAATTCCTTCTGCAACGTATCTGTGGTACCATCTGTACCTCAGGTATTCAACATGGCCAACACAGGTGAAGAAAACTCTCCGGCTGCTGCTTATTTTTATTTTTACTCAAACATATTTCAGTGGGACTAAGAGTTTCAAATTGGTCAAGACTAGCCAACGTTGGACTCAATCTGGAAACTAACAAGAACCAAGAAGAACCAAACCTGAATCCACTGCGGCCTTTTTATTGAGGAAAACTGTTCCGAGTTCCAAACGTTCTTCAGTACAACCACCAAAGCTTCATGGAGGGAAACTTTTTAAGAATGGCCTCTGTTTACCAAGGTTTAGTCACTTAGACAAAAATCCTTGAACTGAAATTCATCCATTTCATGTTACTCATTTAAAAGTTAAGTAGATAGTAGTAGTTGGTCTGTATGTTGCTACTCACAAAATTAATTTACTAATTATGTTCTATTCACTGCATCATTCATCTTAAAGTGATCAGAAATTCAACAAAAACTCACTCTCAAGGGTTGGGATTATTTTCAGTAATCTGAAAAATGGACAACAATTCTGTCCATTTTAACGTAGTGACTGATTCTCACATGTCTTGGTCTTCACTTCTGTCCAAAAGGACAAACTTAAATCTTTAAATTAGAATTGACTAGACTTTTTTTCCGGAAAACTTCCTCATGTCGATGGTTTAATTCAAGAAGAACGTTACAGACGTGCAGTATGGAGGTTTTTGAATGTTTTAAGTGTCTTTTTGGACGGAGATGAAGAAAAAGACAACTGAGCTCCAGTCACTACATTAAAATAAACAAACATTTCTGTCTAAAACTCTAAAAAGAACAGATTACTCTGAAACTAATAGAACTTTATTACAAAAACATTTTCTGAAAGAACAAATGTGTATAAAATCTCATTAAACTCAAGGAACTCGCTTTGAACAGAGACAGCTGAGGTTTGACATTGACGGCTCTTTTGTTTGTTGGCCCTGAAGAGAAACAATTACAATAAATATAAACATTTACACTCCTCTGAATACTCATTTGGAACTGGAAAAGTATGTTTCTCAAGATTTCTACCCACAGCTGCTACAAGTTACATATGTATAAATCTGGATGGGTATCCGTACAATGTATACTATGCTAGAAAGGTGATGATTTTCAACTTTTCTATAGATTTCTACCTGGCATTAAATGACAGTAGCAACGTCAGTCCAGTTACCAAAGCTGATTATAAAGGGCTTCCCACATGGGATTTTCTTTTTTTTCAAACTGGGAATGTATATTGTAATTTGTTAATTTCACCCGATCGGACACACAATGGAGTATGGTTGCTATAGTGCTATCGCTTCACTGCAAGATTCTCTATTTGCCCTGCAATAGACTGGCAACCTTTTCAGGGTGTCCTCTACCTTTCAGCCAAAAAGTTGGGATAGGAATCAGCCCCCATTACACTGAAGTGAATGATTACACTTAGAGGTATTTGTCTTTACAGGGTTCATTTTAGGGCAGATTAAAAGTATCTCATCATTAAGTGTTTCGTTTCATGTTGCTTAACTTCGACAAAGTTAAAAATCAGATCTACGCATTTTTAACTTGTATTTACTTTGTAGATAAATAGACTTTATTAATCCCTCTGGAGATCTCCTTCCGGAAATTGGGTTCTGTAGTTCACAAAAACACAAGAACAAGAACAAAGAATGAAAAGAACTAAGTGCAAATGATGACAAGGTGCAAATATAAAGAACATAGCTCAAAGAGAATAACGCAAAGAAAAGGATACAAAATTTAAATACAATAAAAATTTCCTTTCACTTTCACGTATGTCCAGTTGGTGGCGCTTTAAACCTCCTCTGTTGATGTAACACATAACCACGCCCATTTCTATGTAAGAATCAAGGGGGTGGCTAAAACAATTAAACAATATTGGATTACTAACAACATTTTCATGACATGTTTCTTCCATGATGGTTGTTCTTGTTTGTTGTGTTGGGTTCTTACAATGCAGTATATCTTGAGGGCTACATTAGGGAAATCTCCATTTTTCTTTCAGCCAGAAATGAGGTTTCGCATCTAGTCCAGATTGTTGACGATAACGTGTTCAAACACAAAATGCAAGTAACTCAATTCTTTATCCAATTTCTGGGCAAAACCAGCCAATCTCCGCTTGAATCCATTTTGTGTACTTGATGTTTCCAATGCCTCTTAGTCTCAATAGCACCTGATTCCAGGAAAGACTAAATGCAGGGCCAGTGTTTTATTTATCTGCCTTTTGTCCATTTCTTGCTGGCCTCGTTGCAGGGAGTCCAATCATTCTCACTCTACCTTCCCCTGTTTTTGTTCCCCTGCTCATAATCCATTAAGCAGATAAGGCAAACACTCACAACACAGAACGGTTCCAGCGCCTCTGCATACAAAACCCTTTCAACACAACCACCTGTGCTTCAACCAGGCCTGGAATAGAAGCCTTCAGGAAATAAGACAAAACAAGAATAACTTGCCAAATGTTTCTGCCGCTTAATAACTCAATTCTCTATTATTTAATTGTATCATTTGTCTGGACAAGGAGGAACTTAAAAGTATTGTTGTGTAAACAAAGCGGGCGTGATTACAGCTGGCTGGAGGAGCAGTGAAAATGTCATAACTTTATAATAGACTCCACTCTCGTAACCTCTCGTTTGCCCAGATTTCAGAGCAACTTTATTAAGTAATAAGTTCAAAACAGGGTCATGATGATGAACTTACTGCATCTTGGAGGCGATGAATTCAACACTTGAAACATGTGAGTCAGGAGAGTTAGTGTTTTCACATAAGTTGACGTTTAACTGAAGACACGATAACTTCAAAAAGCAAATATATACATTATACATTTTTCTTGTCTCAGTAATGTAATCAATTAAATATGGTGTTTTGGCAGTCAAATTGACGAAAGGATGCATTTTTTAAGGATGTAAGAAGGAAGGTTTTTAGGAAGGGTTTGGCTAAGAATGAGTGCTAAGATACAGTTGTTTCCAAAACACATTCTTAAGCATTTTCGGGGGGAAACTTAGACCAAAGTCAAAGACACTCTTAGTAGGAGCTGTCCACCTCGGTGGTGCTGAAACAAAATCTATCGATGCCAGCACATAAGTCACACAAAGTGCTTCATATAGAATATCAGGTTGAGTCTCTCTGTGTTCACCGTATTGCATTTGAGTGCCTCATCCAATCATAGCCTTCGATAAGGGAGGCGGAGCTTTCGTATGTTGTCACTCATGGTAAGTGTTGGCGTTGCATGATCGGCTTCAAGTAAATCTGTGTCAAGTTGCGTGTAGTTTAACACAACTTTAAACACTTTTAGGATATAAATGTCCCTGGTGTTGATCATTGAGCTATAAGTTGCTAAGAAGGCTGTTAAGAGTGGTTCAGCTCCATCTTATTTATTTCAATCTGAGTGAAAGATCTTCCTAAACTTAGAGCGACTCTGGGAAACACATGCATTAGTATTAAGAGGAATCATTCTTCTGAGATTAATACTCTTTTTCCCAGATTTACAGAGATTGTTTTTTAATCTGAAATGGTGATAAAGAACAGACGCATTAGTGATGGTTCTTTTTAGACGACACTAGATGTCACTCTCTGCTCTTTCATCCTTTGTTCTTTTATTGAAACCTCGTGATGGGCCGATGAAGATTTTTGAGTCCTAGAGGTCAGTAGGTGGCGCCCTTGGTTTATAAATTAAGAGGTTTCAATAGAATAGTTTCTCAAAGCAATAGATTATAGAGCAGAGAGTAGCATCTAGTGGACTTCATTGAGCTTCATCAACCTTCATGGAGCATCATCAGTTCATCCAAATGCAACTTCCAATGGTAGTTGTCCATGTGGAGATATTTAGGAAGCATTTGTCATGATCAAAGGATCTCATATGAGTGAGAAGAATGGATTCCTTTCATTTGAATCATCCTGTTGTTTCCCTGATCTATGCGCTGATAAAATGTTGGCGAAGGATGTTTACAAAAAATGGACATCAGTTCCAAACAGTGAAAGCCATCTTCACTACCCATTAGCCAGCTGGAGACACGGGCACAAAACCGTGCTAAATTAATTTTTGAGGTCATTAACAAGGATGGCACAGCTACCCATTACTGAGTCCAATGTTTATGGACTTTCAGGGTTGTTTTTTTTCTGGGGCGTTTTGAGTTAAAGCTTATTTTCAGAATAATAAAGTTATTTCTTGTTGTTTTTTAGTAAATTGCCATTTCATTTAATCTTTTAGTAGAACAAAGGACGTAATGACTGCGGTAATGTAGTGGCCGGAAGTTTATTTCAACACAAAAATAAAGAAAATGAAAAAAACACCATGAATATTTCCATGTTAATCGTGAATAAAAAACAAAACAATTGTTTTTCTTTCTACACAATTAGTTGAAACCTAGACCATAAAAGCAATGCTATTAAAGTAATTAACAAATACATCCATGCGGTTGAATACGAACAACAGTATTGTATTTAATCGTATGTTAAAAGTATTTTCTAATCGAAACAAAAGCACAGTATGTTGATTATCATCAAGTAAACAAAACAATATATAAAGTAACAACAAGACAATAAAAACATGGCCTTCTTAGAACCTTCTTGAACTTTAACAGAGCTATGTTTAAAACTCACACATTTTCGACTCGTTTTAAAATGTTAATATATAAGCACCTCAGACAGAGTTATACAATGACTTCTCAGTTCCATTTAGAATGAGGAACTAAAGTGTTATGAAAACTATTCCACAAGTACAGCATGGTCCTGAATAACCTTGTCAAGCATTAATTCCTCTATTCAGAGAACAAAATGAGCCTCATCATCTTTCACACACGCACACATACACACACTTGAACAGATGTGCGAGGTCTCTGGGCAGCACAAACAACGCACAATTGGAGGGGAAAGAGAAAAATGGCAGCAATCATCATTACGCGTTTCTAGCCTTCCTGGATAGCCATTTCTCACACTTTCTTTCTTTGTCATTTATCAACAGAGGGACACAGTCTGAAGGCAGATTACTTTTTTCCCTAAAACCCTTAGCTGCCAACGCAGCATGTTAAACAGCAACATCTTTACTAAACATAAGCATTTGGTCCAAACACTGAATTGGAAAACTCAAATGTATGTGAACAATAGGAGAGAACAGTCATAATGATTTTGTCGTACTTCTTGGATAGTATGGCGCATTTAGCGCGGAGGGTCTTCAGAGTTACTACCATGTAACTTGCAGAATAATACCACAGCGCCTCAGGGAGTATTTTGGTAGTACCTAGCGTAGTGATACCATGGGGCATTGCGGGGTTATACTTAAGTACCTTGTGGAGAATACTACTTCGCATGGCAGAGTAATTCCACTGAGCCCTGTGGAGTGATACCATGGCACCTAGCGTAGTAATACCATGGGCCTCCAAAAGTAATACTATGCTGCTTCACAGAGTAATGCGATGGCGCCTCCGGGAGCATACTAAGGTGCAATATGGAGTATACTATGGTTCCTAGCGGAGTAATAACAAAGTGCCTTGCAGAGTATTACCACGGTGAATTGCAAACTAATACCACGCTGCCATGGTATACTCCCGGATTAATTCCACAGTGAGTAAACTGTAATGCCTCACGGAGTATACTATGGCACCTTGTATTAGAGTGTTGCCTAGCGTAGTAATACCACATTTCTTATGAATAAATGCCATGGGGCTTTGGGAAGTGTTACCACAGTGCATCACAAAGTAATGCAATGGCGCCTTGTGGCATAATATGATGCCAACCCCTGGAGTAATAACACTCTGCCGTAGGGAGTAATGACACAGGGCCTCAGGTAATACAACTGCGTCTTGCAGAGTATTTTCATGTGGACTAGCATAGTAATCCCAAGGGCCTACCAGTCTATATACTATGCCGCCTCACAGAGTTATAACATGGCACCTCTGGGAGTATAGTGCCTCAAAGAGTACTACAATGGTGCCTCGCAGAGTATTACCACATTGCATCACAAAGTAATACCACAGCGCCTCACTAAGTAATGCGACAGCGCATCGGGGAGTATGCAATGGTGAAATTGTACTTTTCAAAGGGATTCAGATTCAAACACTAATGACTTTTTTAAAAAAAAGCTCATTAAAAAAGAAAGACAAAAAAGTCTTACTGACATGAAAAAGTAGCGAAGCTGAGGAGTCTGACCTTCTGGCTGATCGAACACTTAAGCTGACAACATGAAGATAATGAGTCTGACATACAAATAATGACCTGCAGTATCTTGCTGCGCTTTTTAAAACTCGTCAAATAATCCCTCACTTCCTCCAGGCAAATTCAAGAACATTTTCAATCCGCAGGCAACAACGTATCTTAAAGTTGGCTCAGGGGTAACTGACTGAAAAGAAAGTAAACATAGAAGCACTTGTTGTTTTGTAACAAACCAGTGTTGACAGCTAATTAAGTAAATTGGCAACAGGTCCGTTTAAAAGTTTGTTCAGAGTGGAAGAGCCTTCAGAAGAGAAGACAAGCAGAGGGTTACCAACAATAATTTAATGAAGATGCCTTGATATGCACTGACAAACAAAACAGAATTGGTTCCTTCATTTACCATCCATGAGGGATCCTTTTTGAACCTCTGAGCAAATGGCACTGGATTTTAGATGAAATCGTACATCAGAAAAACATATATATATTTTATTTTTTACTTGGATCACAGGGGAACAGTTGACCCTGGGCAAATGCACTTAGCACTTGGTAAGTGAGGGAAGCATTAAATCTTTATAGTCATTCTACTTTTACGCAGCAGAGAGAGCCATCGTCTGTAATCGAGGGATGGCCCTCGTTGTTTAGAGAGCCTGTCGGGTCAAGAGATTTACGATTCGATGTGACAATTAAATGTTGAAAAGCAACATAATTAAAAATGTAGATTTCCAGATGACGTACTTAAGCGTACTTTTAGTGGATTCGTCATGAAGCATCATCGACACATGACTAGTGCACAGTGTTATATACTTTATTGAGTATTGTTTTGATTGTTTAAGCGCTTTGTGACCCTGGTCTGGAAAAACGCTATATAATTACTTACTTACTTACTTACAATAACTGCTTCAGAAGTTAAAAAAGCATCAACAATTTTCGATAAATTTGGATTTTTAAAACAAGTCGGAAAAATCCTAGAAACCATCAAGGTTGTATTATTAAATTGTATGAATGCATTGATTGTTAAACCTAAATGGCTCCAAGGTAACTAGAGGAAAAGCATTTCCAGCTGAAAATACAGAGTGAATGCTGATTCAAAGTAAAAATTAGTCAAAAAGTTGAAATGATAGCAAAAAGAAAAAAAGAAAATGTAAGTTGAAATATAAGTTGTAGTAGTAGAAGTAATATTGGTAGAATTAGAAGTAGCAGTATAGGAAGTATAAGAAGTAGTCTTAAAAATAGAAATAGTAGTAGTAGTACTAGAAGTAGTTGTACAGGAAGAAGTAGTAGTATAAGAAGTCGAAGCATAGTAGTAGAAGTATATTAAGCCGTAGCAGTCGACGTAGTAGTAGAAGTAGTATTTAAAATAGAAGTAGTAGTAGAATTAGCGATAGTGTTACTAGAAGTAGTAGTACAGGTAGTAGTAGTAGTAGTTCTAGTAGTAGTAGTAGAAGAAGTAGTAGTAGTACTAGAAGAAGTAGTGTAGGTAATTGTAATAGTAGAAGAAGTAGAAGTAGAAGTCGAAGAAGTACGGTAGTAGAAGTAAAAGTGGATGTAGTTGTAGTAGTGGAAATAGTAGTAGATGTAGTAGTAGTAGTTGTAGAAGCATAAGTAGTAGTAATAGAAGCAGGAGTAGTAGCAGTATTAACATAATAAGATAATTAGATTAATATATGTAGAAGTCGTGGTAAGTAGGCAAGTGTGCCACACATTATTGTTGTACTACTACTACAGTTGTCTTACTTTACTTTTTGTGCAAATGCTTATGAAACTAAACACGCAACACTTTGTGTCCTTGTCAACAGCTACAATGACAGAGTCAAAGTGATTAACAGAATTTAATCAAATATGTCGGGGGAGAAATACATCATGTTTGTGTGTACATCGCCGTAGGCTAGAGGGATACTGATGAAAGGGTTAATGAATAAAAAACACCATATGCTACACTCATTCTGTGCGTCAGCCAGATGAAGATAAAGGACAAAACTCTAATTGATGAGACTTTTATGTTTGGAGTTTTGAATCTGATTATTATATTGAATTACAATTAATCATTAAAATAAGTTTTATCATGGTTGAAAGATACATACAATCTTTTTTAAAGGGTAAAGAAAACAAGTACCTTCAGTACGACTGGAGTGAAATACATTTAAACCTATTTTTTGACCCGGATCAAAGGAGTCACTAACCTAATATTGTCAAGTAATACTAAAAAAAAAAAGAATCAAATAACAAACAATGGTTTTGTGCATTAGTTCCTCTGCGCCTCTTTGTATTCTCCTTCTTTGCAGGAAATGTGGTTTTAGTGTCGAAGACAGACGATGATTGCTGTTCTCATTTGTAATTGTCCATTTAAGAGCATCGTACTCTTGCCATCAGTAAGAGAAAGATGCTCTCTGTGACATCTGACATCCCAATTACAGCTTTCAGGAAGAGGGAAAATCCAAGGACAGCACACGTTCCCTCGCCCACTTTGGGCTCGGCTAATGAGCGAAGTCCAGGAGTGGCACTCAGAAGCATTCATTCCATGAAATTGAGTGTGTGGGGAGGCTGGCCGTTAACTTTTAGGAGGAAAGGGCGGAAAGAAAGGACAAACCGTGGCTATGGTGGGATCTCCGTGGGTAAGGAATGATTACTTTTGACCTCATAAATGGAAGAAATATAGAGGGCAAAAATGGGTTCTCGTCAAAAACAAGAAAAAAAATATATTTAGCTCTAAATATTTATTTTAAAATGTGATAGTAGGAATAGTTTACCCAAAATGCTAATTTTTTTGTGTTGGGAGTAATCTGTTCCTTTTTAGAGAGATATACACAAATGTTTGTTCTTTTTAATGTAGTTCAGTTGTCTTCGTCTTCATCTTCGTCCAAAAAAACACTTAAAAACTGGAGCCGAATACCGAATACTGCTTGTCTGTGGCGTCCATCTTGTATCGAAGCCTCAACATGAGAAGAATTGTCTGTATTTTAACTATACTATACTATACTTTAAGCTACTAGAGTAACTTTGCAACTCAATGTGTTGGATGGTTTGGATGAACGGTAAGGTCTTCGCAAAAAGCTTGAGTCATCAAGCATTTTTCACACCAGTTAAATACCGGGCAAAAAAAAGTTGACCAAAAAAGAGTATATCACCATCATCAACTTTCAAACCTAAGGCCAGCAGGCCAAATCTGTCCGCTAAGCCATTTGATAGGAACTTATGGACGGTTGTTTTAAAACTTAGTAAAACTTTTCTGACTCACTGAGATGCATTAAGTCCCTCATCATGTTTTAAACTTTTTTCTTTATATTGATCTTTATATTGTTCGTCTGAAATCTGGGCGAACGAGAGGTTACAAGTCCTTTATGACGTAATAATGGCTTCACTCCTCCTCCAGCCAGCTGTAATCACTGCTTTGTTTATACAACGAGTCCGTTGGCGGTGAAGACTTTCGGGAATTGATGACGCTTGGTGACAAACCTCCATGTGTCACCAATCACAGCAGAGTGGGCGTGGTTATGATAAACAAGATTTCATCTGCAGAAAAAGAGTGTTTTCAGTGGACGGGGCTTAAGATCCTTCCCTAATGTTTGGAAAGACTAAAGCTGGACGATGTGTGAAGTTTAGTTATTTCAGGTCGAAAGCAATTTAAACACAAATACAGTATAATACACTTACGGGGGTAATGGAGCCTCACTTTAACAAAAGGAGACGGAGATAAAAACACGTGGTAAATGTTTATGAAGGCATTCTCAACCTAATGTCACCAAAGCCAATAAAACTCATCCTCCTTAAAAGATCAGCCATCGATAGTGTCGTCTGTGCAAAATAGCACCTCGCCGTGAGCGTCTGCGGATGTTTAATGGTTCCCTTTTACAATCCTCCACTCCTTCTTGGTCTTTTAGGAGTTTACATCCCGTTCCTCTCCGCTAACAGTGATTGAAACCGCTGCGACTCTTCTGGGAAACGCGCCTCCCCGTGAGGTGTTGATGGGACCGCTTTCTGTTTCGTGTCAGGGGGTGGGTCTCAGCAGGTAACTGCAGCAGCATCCCATAATGGAAAATTAATGTCTTCCAACAGAGAAAAGGCACTAACATTGTTTAGCTCATTGGCTTGGTAAACACCATTAAACTGTTCTATCTGGAGCACTTGTGGAAGTTCAGACAGTTTGAGGAGAGTCGTGGAGACATGCCATGAATTCAACATGGAGGAAGTTAGGTTTTATAGTGGTTCAAAAGTCCTCTTTTCTGATGAGAGGACATTTTGAATTTCTTTTGAAAACCAAGAGTCTGGAGAGAAGATGGAGGTGCACACAATCCAAGATGCATGAAGTCCAATGTGAGGTTTCCTCCGTCTGTGTCGGTTCAGGGAGTCCAGAGTCAAAGCAGCTGTCTATGAGGAGATTATAGAACACTTCATGGTTCAGCCGACAAGCTTTATGGAGATGCTGACTTAATTGTCCAACAGGTTATGGCACCTGCCCTCACTGCCAAAAGTACCAGAACCTGGTTAAACAAGCATCAGATAATGGTGCTTGATTGGCCAGAAAACTCGCCAGACCTGAACCCCATAGAGATTTTATAGAGCGTTACCAAGAGAAAGATGAGAGACGTGAGACCGAACAATGCAGAAGAGCTGAAGGTTTCTATGGAAGCATCCTGGTCTTCCATAACACCTGAGCAGTGCCGCAGGCTGAGAGCATCCATGCCACGCCGCATTGAGGCAGTAATTCATGCAAAAGGCTGCCAGCATAAGGGAGAACACACAATGATGGACCCTGAAATATCATAAGGGAGGAATCTGGGCGAACGAGTGATTACGAGAGCGGATTCCATTATGAAGGAATCATGGCTTCGCTCCCCCTCCAGCCAGCTGTAATCATGCCCCGCTTTGTTTATACAACAAAGGTGGAGACTTCCAGGATTGATGACGCGCGGTACAGACCTTTAAGCTTAAACGATGACATTAGAGTGGGCGTGGTTGGGGTACATTTGTTGTTTTCAGTTTTTAAGCTCATTTTATAATGAAAATATTTCAATGAAAAGAGAGTTTTGTACAAACACACACTGATGATATAATATATTAGTTCCCTTTGAATTGAACATACGAATTACAATTTTTTTTTAAATTTAGATACATCACATTTTACTAAAAATCTAAATGCTAGTGTCCTTTTTTAGGGGATTCAGAATATGGTCCCCCTGACACTATACATTAAAGTCATGTATGGTAGGTTGCATTGCAGAAGACAACGAGAATATCGGACCAAGCTTGGGCAAAAGAGAAAAACTCCCCGCCGCCGACGAGGACTTTGCTCCTGCTAGAAAATAGAGAGCTGTGTCTGTGACGGTGAAAAGGGACAGTGGAGCGGTGGTGCAAGAAGCACAGTGCAGCCTGATCTCTCTGGCTCACTCTGGGGAGGAAGAAGTAAAATAAAGAGTGTTAAATCTGCTGCCTGTGCTCTTGTGTTGGACTGTGGCAAGGACATCTGCCACAAAAGAAGGGATAGACAAAACCAAGGGCAAACAAGGTACGACTAAATGAAGAAAATCACTGGAAACTAGCTTCAACTATGGAAAGCCAGGTGAGGATTTACTCCTCAAAAACACACACTGGTTAACTGGTAGGTTTTCAAATAATCTGACATGTTAATTTGTCAAACCTAAACTAGTGAAGGTTAGCAGTAAACTAGCAAAGGCCAATCTACCTACTAGTGAACTAGAAGTTTTTTTTGGCTCTTTTGGCTCTCACTAGTTGACATGTACAATTTAAAAGTCTTAGATGTATCCATGTATAAGTCAAAATGAACCCTAACTAGTTAACTAGTGAGTTTCATTTTCTCAACTTGTTACTCACATTAACATGCTGCATTTAATGAGGCAACATGTAGAGTAGTAATCCTCAGTTAACACTCTTCCAATGTTTATTTTTAAATTTCTAAGTAGTTAACTAGTGGTCATCATGCCTTTCAGTAGTTTACTAGTAAACACTTTCAGGCCCACTGGTTTACTGGTGCTGCTGCAAAAAGGTAGCTAGTTAACAAGTAACTGCATTAATGTCACTAGTTAACTAGTAAAGACATTGGATTGAACCACTTTATTAGTAAGGGCAAACAGCTTGAACTAGTTAACTAGTGAGCGTTTCCGCATTCACTAGTACATTTTTAAACCTTCACTAAGGCACTAGTAATGTATAATTGGATGACTTGTTCACTAGTAAGCTTAATTTAGAGTATTGGGAACCCACAAGTTAACCAGTGTGTGTTTTTGAAATCAAGTTTATGGAATAAATCCTCACTTGGCTTAACATATTCAAGTGTGATAATTATAAAGCAAGAATTAAAATAAATACTTTTCTGACAAAAAGTATTTTAATTATATCATGTTTTGTATTAAACAGCTGTTGGTTTTCCAAGAAAGCTTCAGTTCTAAATACTCCCAAATGTTCTCACTTGGTAAGGATGTTTTTGGTGTTTTTTCTTAAATCCATCCAGTTGCAAACAGATGGAGTCGAGCGAGGGGAGGGTAAAGAAAACTCAGAAGAGAGCGAGCTGATCACAAGAAAATTAAGCTGCACTGAACCTTGTAAACAAATATTTCAACAATGTTAAACACAATGTTGGAGTCATCTGGTGTCGCTCTGCTGTGAAATAGCCCGGTTGTTGTTTGGAATGAGGTTTCACATCTGACGGCCTTTTGGAGAAAAAGCTTATGTCGAGACGAAAACAAACAACGAGGTTAGACGCAGAACTCAAGCAACGTAACAGCCCAGTGTTAATGTGTAGTAACGTAAAGTTTAATTTAGCTTGATAAACTGACTTAAACATAGTAAAGGATTCTTATAATTTGTGATGATTTCTTTGTTAATTACATTTTTTTTATGCTTTTATCAGTCTTAGCTTGTAGCTCCATGTTCTTGTTTCTTCTCAAACTTCTCCAAACCAGGAAATCTCCTGTTTAAATTAACGCTTGTTTTAGATGTTGAATTATTTCTTACAAAACTGGTTGATAATTCATCAACCATTAATTTCTCAGTCATTCACGATATGATTGTACAAGACGAGCTGTGAAATGTCTCGAACCCTAGATTTGCTTTGACCGAGTCGTGGAAACGATTCACACAGAAGTCGCCGCGACTTCACTAAAATGCCACTACATGCAACTACAAGACATTTTAATGGAAAATAAAAAATGCAAAGACAACAAGCACGAAGATATCAACGAAAGGTCTATTCGCTCTTATTGGTCACAAGAAGATCTCAGAGACGTCCCTGATGCGTCTCCCCAAGCAAGGACAGAGTAAGTCTCTGCAACGTTGACACAACTCAATTAAAACCTGATTGAAAACGTCTCCAACGAGTCTCTAAAATAAAATCAAATATGTTTGAATTCCTTGAAACTCCCTGGCGACTCGACTTGTCTCGAGATGTTAAGACCTTTGCCCTCAGTCTGGTGAGACAAGCCCTTAATGGGTTGGGTTGCTTCCACTTTTAGTTTAAACCGGGGGGGGGGGGGGGGGACTGTGTGGATTTGAAACCCAGGTACATCCTTGATCCAGTCTACTCATACACTTCCACAAACCACAAGAGTCCATCTTGACATGGAAAAACTTCTAGCAAAGCTTTGTGACGCAGGTTTGTAGTTGTTGTTTAAGGTCAGGCCAAATGACCTACGATCCTTTTATCCCTTTATGCATTATTTCATCTTCAGTTCTCAGTCAAAGAAAGTTGGAGAATATTAAGGTAAAACACTTAAATAAATCAATATTCTTCTTTTGGGAATCAAAGAAAACGTTGTTATTGTGTAAAAGTCATGATTTAAGTCTTGAGTTTATGGGTGGAAAACCATAACCCTTACCCTGGAATAATGATGTGGTCATCTCCCAACGTCCAAAAAACAAACTAGTTGATTTGACAAAAAGAATTGAAAAAGAAAATAAAAATATTATTTATACATTTTTTGTATCATTGATTATTACTGTCATAATAACAAACATGTTAGGGGACCCCTGCTCTAAAAGTACAATTTACCTCGCCCTCTTGTTCTAGGCACCTAGGATATGTCCCTGCCCTCCAAGACCCTCATAATAAGTGGTAGAAAGAGAATTGAGGTTTCAATGAAACAGGTATAAGAGGATTCATTATTTGTCACAAAAAAAAATTTTTACAATGACATTTGTATCACCACTACTGTTTCAGGACTGCTAGCATAAATGTATTGTGCAATTCTCCAATATTCCAAATCACCAGGGGCCTCATGTACAAAGAAGTTTGTGCATCTCAGTTATAAACGCAAATACTTTGTTCACAGAAACGATCGGGGGCTTATTTGAAACATCTTAAAATGGAGTTTAACAAGAATACAACTGTAAATCAATCATTTAAAGTGCTGAGTATTGATTATGCTGTGAAGATGGTCTGATCTTATGAGCCGCATATGAATGTGTAGCGTAGCCGATTAACACACACACACAAATTCTCGTAACATTTAGAAAATAAAAACGTTTTTTTTTACAAACCACACATGAACAAATCATGTGACGGTGTATTTATACAATTGTGTTTTTCAAGGAGATCCCTCCGAGGAAAACTTGAGCTGCTTTCATTCTGCTTTAGTTTGATCAAACAGACGTGATGTTGTTCCACAAGAACGTCTGTGACTCTTGTAGAGAAAAATTAAACTAGCGGATTAAAATATTCAGTATAAAACAATCGATGTTGTCTCAATAAATAAAGATCATCCGTTTTATGAATGAGAAAATATCTATACATTTGTGAATAACTTAATATCCACTTGTGTTATTACAAACACTTATGTGTGTGTGTGTTCATTTTTGATCAACATTGATCGTTAATGTAACTCTGATGTAAGTAAGTAAGTAAGTAAGTAATATTTATTTATATAGCGCTTTTCGAGACCAGGGACACAAAGCGCTTAAACAATCAAAACAATACTCAAAAAAGTACATACTTTAAAGATCAAGATAATACGAAGATCAACACAGGAGTTCCAGAAAATCAGGGAAAAGCCTGAACAAATAGAAACGTCTTAAGATGTTTCTTAAAGGAGTCAGTAGATCCATCAAGCGCAAAGAAAGAGGAAGATCGTTCCAAAGCTTAGGAGCAACAGTCTGGAAGGATGTCTCTCCTCTGGTCCTGAGCCGTGTGCGTGGAACCATAAGTAGATTCTGATCCACAGACCTCAGAGCCCGAGCTGGGGTGTAAGTCTGGATCAGATCACTGATGTAAGGAGGAGCCTGACCATCTCACATCTCACCATGACTAGCGAGGCTGACATGGATCTGAGCAGAAAATAATGATGTACGCCAACTACAAACATGTCGGGAATTCCAACTTCTTTAACGCCCTTTTCATTATTGATACATATGGACTTTGACGAGGAAAAGTAGTCCATACATTTTTTTGTACGTACGACCCCTTAGTCCTTCGGACGATTGTAAAGTGAAGAGCGACTTTGAAAGAAGAGCTAGGGAGCTGCTGAAAATAAACAAAACCAATCATCCCAGAAAATATTCTTAAAAAGTGTTGTTTAAAACGCTCTCCAGCGTGTGAGCACATTGTGTCCTGGTTTATTGCTCAAAGGGGTATCGCAGGAGTGATCGCAGGTAAAGGCCGATACTATAAAACTCAGCCTTCCATAAAATGTGCTGCTCCCGCAAAAACTTTTTTTTTTATGGAGTAAACCTTCATCATCATATCAAGAAAGCTCTGAGCAATTAATGACACATGTCTGAATATTTCTCCTCCTCCGATACATCAAAGACTTGGAGCGTCGAGATGGAAGAAAGACACAAAGTGAGGCAATATTATGCAATTAATATATAAATAGAACAATCTTATTTTAGTGCTCAGTTAAAACCAATTTGCAGTAAAATCCATATCCAAAATAAATGTAGCTAAAATTAACCAGGATGTAACTTCAAAATAAAATGACTGCCCCTCTTTGACTAATATCTACTATTGCTACGATGAGAGTAGCCTGTTTGCTTTTTCTCAATATATTTTTTGTTGAATTGTCTTGAAGTTATCGTTATATTGTTAAGAACTAACACCATAATCACTTACCATTCATGATATACTCGCCGAGATACCCGAGGTTATGTGGGTATTTTAGGCAATTGGGTTTGGTTTAGTAAGGATTTGAAGAAAATGAAAAAAAAACAAACTTGAATATCAAGACAAACACAATGACAATTGACGATATTTAAAACACATTTGAAAACCAAATAACTCAAACATCTCTGAAGGGAAAAGTGGAGAAGAGAAGAAAGTAATTTCTGGCGGATTATGGGCCTTACAAATCATGGAAATCTCTCTAACTTAGTGCTTTAATACATTTTGGTAAATGGTATGTAAGTTGAAGGAATTTGAATTGAGTCAGAAGTCTGCAGGACATTTTTTCCAGACTTTTGTCCACATTAAG
Source organism: Callionymus lyra (assembly GCF_982586985.1). Taxonomy (NCBI): domain Eukaryota; kingdom Metazoa; phylum Chordata; class Actinopteri; order Syngnathiformes; family Callionymidae; genus Callionymus; species Callionymus lyra. The sequence goes on from NC_141821.1 coordinate 9,262,903, forward strand.
GTTAAAATCATTAGGAGAAAAATGTGCTAAATTACCACAATATTAGTTCAAAGTACATGGAATCCCTTTTTAGCTAAGAATATTCCTATTTTACTAGGACACTTGAGTCTCTTTACGGTGTTATGTTTCCTTTCACTTCAAAGCCTCCTCAGCATTGTTTTGCCTTCTGCTCAAACAGAGGATTGCTTAATAGAATGTTTTCGCCAGCTGATCGCATCTGTCAGGACTTCATTCTCCAGTCCAGCCTCTCAACGGTTCTTTTTGCAAAAACCTGTTCGCTCAGCTGTTTTTTGCAGTCCTCTTAGACAAGATATATTAAAAAGTGAAGTGCCAAGCAGTAAGTATCTCGCTGCAAAGACATATTGTCACTTCTATTGAAGCCGGTAGACACTCCGCCGTCCTCTTCCTCCTAACTCCTCCTCGGCAGCAGGATCTGGAGGTAGATCAGAGGAACGTGCTGCAGTTTTAGTCACCAGCTATGTGGCCCTTTTCTGCCTCGCAGTGTTTCTGCTGCTGGATACCAGACACGGCTAGATAAGCTTATCCCCGGGGAACCTGGGAGAAACTGGATTAGTGGCTCTGAATACACATGAGAGGGAGAGAAATTGACATCTTTGTTTATGGCAGATGTAGTAGGAGGTCATTATTTGGTCACTTGTTTGCAAGTTGAAAAGGAAGAAGAAGGCTAAAGAGAATAATTGTCCCGGACAAACTGTCTGAAAGGGATTTATCTTAATTGAAATCCATTTTTATCTGCAACTGAATAACTAGTAAGGGATCATAAAAACATGATGCATTTCGCCCCAGATTTTATTGTTATAGATTCCATTTATTCTTATTTGTCCTGAAGTAATTTGAACGATTGGCTTTGTCTGCAACTGCCTTATTGATTAGTAATGTCTTCTCCTTATACCAATTTAGTAAATGGGTTTAGCTAAGGACTGAAAGAGCTTCATGACACACTTTCATCATGTTAATGTTCCCTTAAGGCACTTTCTGTTGTTATCAAAGATAACTATTAGATACTAATTTGTTCTAAAAATGTTTATCTTAAGCCCTTGGTCAAGTTGGACATTTCTTTGATCAGTCATAAAACATCATAAAAGGATTTTTACATTTGCAAATACCTGTCAAAACCTGAGACGACTTATTTTAACTTCAATTTTTTCTGAACTGGACTCCAGCTTGAGTCGATCATTTCTGACGTTTGCCGTTATTGATTTCAGGATAAATATTTACCATAGTTTGGGGAAATGTGTGTTTTAAATGTTATATGACACAAAACAACTTAAGTTTAAACTAGAATAGCATGCAAAAGCACAGCTAGTTTTCAACCTAATATTGTATCTGTTGAAAAACGACAGAGCTGAAAATATGTTATCACATTTAGCTAACACACATTTGCAAAAGCTTTTGTTTTAAAAATTGTTCCACATGTGCTGGGAACGGACTGAAAAGGGATTTTTCCAAATAACCAGGTTACTCAGATAAGCCTTCACCCTCACCATGCTCTCCCCCTATCTAAAACCAGCTGTACTTTATTCCAGTGTGTGTTTTGTACGATTGTGACTTTTGTTGTTGTCTCTTGGATAATGAACAACTTACTTATGGCCATGAAGATTAAAAAATACCCTTCTTTCTTCAGAGAGAAATTGGCCAATAATATTATGAACATTCTGTATTTCGCTCTCTTTGTACAAGTACAATTTGACTGACTTTTAACCAAATTTTGGTTCTTTAAGTTTCAGCGCTAAGCCAGATCTCTAATGTGAACGCAAAAAGATCTCTCTGAGATACATATTGGATAACAAGGCTGACCACATCACGTGTTGGTGAAGGTAACTATGGTGATTGGTGAATCAAATCAACAGCAAAAATTAAAACATGATTACATGTAACAGACTCAGAATGTCAAACTGAATTATCGGATTATGTCCAAACAACGTCATTGCTTCCAAAATCAAGCAGAGAAAAGTTAAGTGGATGTGTTACGTGGTGGAAATGATTGTCAGAGTTTAAACAATTAAAATAATGATAATCCTATCAACATAAACACTTACAAATGAAACAACGAATCACACAAAGATGATTAAATTGTCATTATGGCTCAGTGATAAGATAATAGTGAACAACAAAATTAAACGTCTCTCTCTGTCAGGTGCAGTGTAAAAAACCCCAAAGTCATGACTTTTTATCAGATCAAATCAGAGAAAAATCAACTTTCCCGGGATTAATGCTCCAATCTCTAATACCCTATGAATGCTAATGTGGCCTGTGGCACAGAGAAAGAAATTCCCCTGCGGCTGTTTCATCGCTCTTCCCTTTTTATTAAAACATTATTACCTTTATCTAGTGCGTCAAGGAAGAAAAGATCTTGCTGATACACGACGGTGATGAAATTAGCATTTCTCAAAGACTCTCCGTCACATGTGGAGAATAATCAGAGGCAACTTTTGACCACGGTTGAGTAGCTACCATTAGCGCTCTGGGAACAGGCTTACATGAGGGAACCATGTGAGACGGAGAGCTATTGAGGTGTGCCTGCATGAATTAAGACATGTCACAAGGTTAAAGATAACTGTCTGGAGACTCAGAAAAACATATTAGTATGCGTTATTTTGAAGATAAGATCATCGGTGGAATTGAATGTTGTCTGCTGGCAAATCTAGAAAATGTAATTGGGTCGATTGAATAACCAGTGGTGATACCAATACCTTCACTTCGATAATGGTTCCTTTTTGATACCATTTTCATGAGATCAATAAAAAAAATAGACGTTATACATGTCTTGGGTTGCAGAAAATAAATACAAATAACAAATAATTTCCAGTGCATAAGAACACTTGCTAATATGTGAAAAATCCTTCTAAACAAGCCACACATGATTGAGTTTTTAGCACACGTTAGTACCACACCAAAAGATGCATGTTTTAAAACTCTGAAACATTTTGGTCGTTTTTGCTACAATCAAACCCAGAAGCCTGTCCCAGATCATAAAGGGGACACCCTGGACAGGACTCCAGCCTATCGTAGGGCACAAAAAAGACACGCAACCTACAGACAATTACCCAAAGTTACCAATCAACCTCTGTATGTTTTTGGACTGTGGGAGGAAACCGGAGTACCAGGAGTAGACCAACGCAAAATGGGGAGAACTGGAAGCAAACCGACAACCTTCTTGCTGTGTGTGATCAAGCTAACCACTGCGCCACGGTGCGCCCAAAACTCTAGCTGTTAAGATACATTTGTTTCCAAGTCTCTAACGTTTAAAGAATGAATCCGAGGAAATGAAAAAAAAAAAGAATACTTTCAAGATTGAAAACCAATTGGTGGTCAAACTTTACAATTGAGTTTAAGAATTGATTTCAAGTAAAACAACATTCCCAAACAAACAGTCTTCATGAAAGATCCAATATGTCAGGATAAACATCTCACGGCTGCAATAAAGCAGCCAGAAATAAAGCTGGAGATGCGCTCGTCTCCCCGGTGTCTGTGTGTAAATCAAAGGCTATTCATTTTTGGCTCCAGCGAAAATGTTGCGCCGTCTTTAAAAAAGGCTCCATAAAACAATGATCCAGTTCAATCAATTTCTGTGAACGAGCCTGTAATTAAAACTAATTGCTCGGCTTCCTGAAACCGAGAGGGAGATTGATAACGCCACTCGCGAAATGGATCTGTCTGAAAAATAAGAAAGCATCGGGAATCAAGTCGATAAGAGCTTAAGTATTTCGGCAGTGTCATTAACAGAAGGGTTTAATTACAGCGACACTGAGGTAGGTGAGGAACGAGTGTCACCCTCCAAGAGTTTCACTCGCTTTCACAGATTCTCACCGAAGAATTACAAGAATTTAAACCAAGATTACAAGTTTAAAAACAATGATGTCTTTGTTAAGGTCAAATCATTGAAGCTGACTTCACTATTGTAACATACACACTGATTAAATTCACATTATAATTTCCATTTTTTAAACTTAAAGTTCTTGTCTTACATAGAATATTAAGTAGTCAAGTTTCAAGTTGCTTTTCGTGGTTGTCTTTGGTCAGATTTTGGGACTTTAATTCAAAATACATTGTCATTGGGTTGTATTCAACCATCAATATGCATATAGGATAGTTCCTGACACTTCTTCCTTCCCACTGAAGTCAATCTTTTAACTTAAGAAATATTTTATTTCATTATTTTTTTGCCTTTTCAGTACTTCTGTAGTGTCTGCATTTCTAAATAAATAAACATTTTTGGTGATATTATTTCTAATTTTTCATGTATATTAACTGTCATCAGTGAACAGAGAAGCAAATGGAGCACGGATGCTCCTTCCTTGGTGCAACACTAATAGACTCAGGGACTCATTTATTCCTCCTGTTATTAGGAAGAGTATAAAGATGATATTTTATGTTAATCTTTGTATTATTTTCTTTGTTTTTTTTCTTTGATTGTGTCATCTTGCACTTTCTTTTTATTGCACTTTGTCCATCTATCTATCTATCTATCTATCTATCTATCTATCTATCTATCTATCTATCTATCTATCTATCTATCTATCTATCTATCTATCTATCTATCTATCTATCTATCTATCTATCTATCTATCCATCTATCTATCTATCTATCTATCTATACTAATACTACTAATACTACTAATACTACTAATACTAATGATACTACTACTACTACTACTAATAATAATAATAACATATTATTTATTTTGTATTTTTATTATTATTTTTATTGTTAATAATTATTATTTTAGTTTTTAGAGATTGAGATCATTCTCTTTGTTCTGTTACTGTTCATGATCTAAATGTCTTTTCTATTTCTTCTTTGTGGCGCTAACATGCTATTAGGAGCCTTTCATAAAGGTCAGTTTTTTTATTCTGGGTCATAAAAAGTGTTTTATTTAATCTCATATATACAGAGTGGTTCCTACACACTTTATTTTTTATAGACAGTGACGCTACTTCCTTTTTTATATCTCATTGTTTAACTACTTTCTTGTTTTTTTCGGATAAATTTGCAATTTAAAGATACATTTTTATATTTTGGACGTGTTTAATCTTGAACAACGATCTAGGAATATGGCCCTAGTTTAGAAAAAATAAAAAAAAAACATTGTTAATTAAATAAATAAATATATATATATATGACTTGGTTAATACATCTTAAATAAAACTGACACAATATTTATTTATTTTACACTCAAAATGTACAACAACAGTCTGGATGTAAATTATTATTATAAAATTGTCTCGTGGCGAAGGTCATTGTCCTTATTTTGGTTCAATTAAATTGTTTGCTTAAATCACATAGATGTACAGATATTATTCAACTGTAACTCTACTGAACTCTACCCGATTTTATTTTGTCAAATGAATTAGCATTTTTGGACAACAGGGCAGATTTATTCCTAAACTTTGACGGGTTAAAAAATGCTCAATGCTGTGCCACAGAGAACTAGCTCCTGTACAATATATGTCTTGCTGTTAATAACTAACTCGTTTTTTAAATTCAAGAAAAATTTGGGTCAAAAAAATACATTAAAAGAGCCAGATGAAAAAAAAGATTGCTTGTTGATTTTCCCTCATTGGTTATAATTCATATCCAACACACGTTTTTGCTGAGATGTAAAAGCGAACATTTCTGTCATGACTGTCGCATGAGAAAGTCGCCTCATGAACAATATGAAAAACCTGTGGGGTCATTAACCTCTCTCTCTCTTTCCTTTGTTTTTCTTCCACGCCTACATTAGCTCCTGAAATGTGCTCTGGCGACTGTACGACGGAGAAGTCGGTGCTGGGCCATTACATTTGCAGCTGCTTTTATACGACCTGAAATGTCAGACCCTGGAAGAGAAAAGTCGCTCTTTTTGAAATATTAAGCAGCAGAATGTGTTGTGTTTCCTCGTGCCGTGTCTTCATGTTTTTAACATGTAGTGACACGCAAGTGAACTTTGACAGCTGCTTGATGCTATTGTTGCCATTTTTCAACACACTAAACATACATTATTAATTGATCTCCATTTTCTCCAGAGATTTGCTCGAGCCCATTCAACAAGAAGAACATTTTCAACTTGGAAGCACGTCTGTATTATCTTTTAAATCAAAACTCTCGATCACATCGCAGACAAACACTCCCAAAAATTTGAATTAAACAAAATTAAATGAAACATTTTTCCATCAGCTTTAGCCAATGCCATCTTCAATAGTGTACGTTACTAGGGCTGAACGATTGTAAGATTCATATCGACATCATACTCAATAGAATTAAAATTTAAAATTGCAGTTGCTAAAAAGTAAAACATCATACAAAAAACGTGTTATAACTTTGTATAACTGTGGTTATGCTGCTGCTGATCCAGGATCTTCACCACGTCATCAGTTCCCGAGTTCTCTCCAGCACCCCCATGGACCCTCCTACACTCTCCTCTTTTCTCTCACTATATCCTCCCTCACTCCTCTCCTTATCCATCTGTCTACCCCCCCATCCTTCCTCCCAGCCGGTCAAAGCGGCAGGCCGTCAACAATGAGTCTGGTTCCGCTCGAGGTTTCTGCCTTCTAAAAGGAAGTTTTTCCTCGCCATAGCTCACTGTACAGTGTTTTGTTTCTTGCTCTTTGTTGAATTGCTGGGATCTATTTTTCCTTAATCAACTGTAGTCTTATTTAAACTGTATAGTGTCTTGAGATAACTTTGTTATGATAAAACACTTTAAATAAAAAAATTGAATTGAATTGGTTCTACGAGTGGGTGTGACGCCCTCTACACGTGTGGTCCACAGCGGCAGCCTGTAGAGAGCCGAAGCACTCATGATGTAGAACCATTTGCATACATTAATTTTCAAGTCCATGACGTTTACAGTTTGTTTTCGGTAAGTGCAAAAAACATATTACATTGGTGTCACCACTTATTTTTGACTATTCATTTTGACTAGTTAATGACTAAGATATCTACTTGTTTAAAAAGTGAAGAGTCCTTTATTTATATACATATTTTCACATTAAATATTTGTTTGATAATTGTTATTTCCAGGTGGTGTCCTATTTAAGGTTTTGTATTTTTTACAGTTCAAAAGTGAAACAAACATATTTAAATTCAATTAATTTATTCATCAATTAATCTAATTTCTATAATACAACCCGAAAATGAAAAAAAAATCGAATTTCAATAGGTAAAAATAAAAATTAATCATTCCGCGCTAAATATCTGCATTTATTTATGCTTTTTTGTGTCCATTCTTTCATTTTCTTCCGCTTTATCACATACCGGGGTCGGGAGGTAACTGGAGTCTATCCCAGTATCATAGGGCGAGAGGCAGGGGACACCCTGGACAGGACGCCAGTCTGTCTCAGGACACACAAAGACAGACAACCATTCACACACACACTCATACCTACGGACAATTTCCCCAAGTTTACCGGAGTCAACCCACGCATCACGGGGAGAACATACAAACTCCTGGAATTGAACCAGCAACCTTCTTGCTGTGAGACCACCTTGCACCTCAGTCCTGCGTATATACACTAATATATATATATATACATTTGTGACCTGAAAGTCATTCTTGAAAACTGTGAATGAATCAGCACCCAGTGTGTCATCATCAAGTGGGATATTCACACAACGATATGGACACATTGTGTAAACAGGAAAGTCAAGTGACAATAAATGCGGCGGACATATATCTCGGTTGATTGTAAACCCGGAAGCCTTCGCTCGTAAACTGTAAACTCCTCCAACGAGCAGCGTTTTCCCTCCTCCTGCATTTCTGCCTTCAACCTTCAGTCGACATCAAATCACATCAGACATCCGGTGAATATTTAATGACAATGCTTTAGCCCTGTGGAAATAATAGATGCTATAAAAGGCATGAATATATCTCGCTGACCTGGTAATGTGTTTTAGTGCGAGTGTACTCGGGGAAAATAGTCGTGTACTCAGAATAGGAACTCATTAGGGACATTCATTTGTTTTACATTTGGTCGTTCAATGTCTTATCTTGACAGTTTCCTGGGATGTGATATTTATTTTAGAAAAAATAACTACTTATTGTCACATATACAGTATGTATAAAATATGTATATATATATATATATATATTTTTTTTTTTAAATTGAATCTGCCGTAGAAGAAATGTAACAGTTTACTGCTTTCCTTTTCTCACTTGTTTAAGTGTTTAAGGGCAGATATAATGGTGTATTATGGTATATTTAATGCAGATTAATTTAAAAACATTGGTGCTACCTTGGACTTTTAAAAACATATGTCAAACAAATTACATTTTATTATATTTGATCTTAAACTTTATAATTATAGCAGAATAAACTGCTATAATGTTTCTTCATTGCATATATAGTTCACTATACTATACTATTATAGTACTATCTATATATTATAATACTTTTGATTATTTTCTTTAGGGATGGGCTTTTAACAGACTATTTTTCTGGCATATTTTCACGTAACGTTTACACGTTTTATGTCCCTTTAAATACAATAACAGGAATAAATAAGTAGAGCACAATAAAACTTTCCATGGTATTTTGTTCACATTTATCCAAAATGTTTCAGTTAAAAATTCAAAATTGTGTAGGAATATAGATGCCAGGATCAATTTTCGTTGAAAATAAATCACTGTCTTAAGTATTACTTTACGTGCTTAACTTCTTCTTACTGACTCAAAACAGAGAGTTCTGTATTCGTATTTCACAACAGACGTAATACAAGCGAAATCAAGTAAATATTTGCGTCTTTATCAGTAATAAAAAATAGTGCTGTTGAATAACCATACAGTACAATGTAAACACAAACTGCAATATTTTGTACGTGAATCATTTTTTTCTCACACCCCTCCATGACACCTTATTTTTTAGAGTCCACCAGTCCATCTACAACTATCGTATTAAAACCTTACATCAATTAGGACGCCACCTACTGAGCACAAAAAGTATGACACTGTTTCATGAAGCTTCATCAGCGACTCAGCCGACCTTTATTCCTCCTTCACTATATGTACTAATAAGAAAAAGCTGAAAATCTACAGAGTAAACCTTAATAAAAAGCAATCAAAGACAAATTCAGCAATTAATAAAAACCTTTCACCTAAACAGAAAATCGTTTCAGGCAGTTTTTATGTATTTAACTATCATTGAAAAGAGAAGACGCGAGTAAATAAATGTATTTCTAAAAGAGAAAGTAGGATTTGTGAGATAAAAACACCCAAAACAACCTGAAATAAATATATTAACTTACAGCAAATTATCAATCGTCAATTCAATTTGCAATTTATTGCTCTCCCATTTCCTCCGACTGAATTTCTAAATCGCTCGATAAAGATTGTCGAAATAATTTGCACGACTTTTATCCACAAAGGAAGGGAATCAATTATTGGAATTATGGCGTAGAAGTTTAGACATTTTTTTGAGCTGTTCTCTTCAATAAATATGAGTAAGTAAGTAAGTAATTTAAATTTATAGAGCGCTTTTCCAGACCAGGATCACAAAGCGCCTAAACAATCAAAACAATACTCAATAAAATATATACTTAAAAGGTCAAGATAATACTGAGAACAACACAGGAGTCTCAGAAAATCAAGGAAAAGCATGAATATAAATGTCTTGAGTTTTTTCTTGAAGGAGTCAGTAGATCATCAAACACAGAGATGGTTCCAAAGCTTAGGAGCAACAGTCTGGAAGGATTTCTCTCCTCTGGTCCTGAACCATGTTCAGGAACCATCAGTAGATTCTGATCCACAGACCTCAGAGCCCGAGCTGGGGTGTAAGTCTGGATCAGATCACTGATGGAAGATCTGACCATGAATAGATCTGAAAGTAAGAACCAGAATTTTAAAATGATCCTGAAAGAAACTGGCAGCCACAGAAGAGATTTAAGGATCGGAGAAATGTGAGTTCTTCTACTAGAGCGGGTCAGAATTCTGGCTGCAGAGTTGTGTATCTGTATTCTCTATTTAAGTTACAATAGTCCAGACGAGAAGACACAAACACACAAGAATTTGGGCTAATACTTATATATCATTCACCAAATTAATTTTTATTTTTAGGATTTGTGTTTGATTTTGTTGCTTTTTTGTTTAGTATTTGACACAAGTTTGTTTCTCATATTTCGAATGCAATGAACAAAAGTTTGCCAAAAAAAAAAAAGGGTGGTACCCCGAGCCAGAATTGGCACTAACAAAAGGCTTGAACTTCATCAACCACATTCAGCTCCATTTATGACCGTCTCGCCAGCTCATCAATTGCTAATGGACTTTATCGCAAAGTCTTGCACATTGTTAGTGCTGGATCCTGAGTGCTGCCTAAATCAAATCCACTCGTCTTGCTGTTAATGGGAGCCTCTGCCCTGGTGAAGACAATGATTATCTTCTTGCTACTTGACTTAAAACCATGATAAGTATATGATCAATCCACCACATGAGCTAAAAGAGCAGGTTGGGAATAACATTTTTGATAGAGGCCCACTCGTGTCGATCGATGTGAAAGTATGTCGTGATCCATACCTTTTGTCCCCCAAAACCACCTCAGCCATCGACTCCAGAGAATCCCTTCTCTCCACTTCCAACCAGAAAATCAACTACTTTTATAACTTTATCGCCCTTTTTGTTGCAGCGATTTCCTTGAAAGTTTAGAGAAGTCAGTGACAAACACCCACCGTGTTTGTTCCGCTGCTGATTGACTTTCATTTTCTAAAACGACTCACGTAGAGACGTTTCTCTTTTGATTGCCATGCAAATGCAGAGCTCATCCATATTCAAATGGTTATTAAGCAGCTTTCCGAAGTGAACACGCCAGTGGATTCTCTCTGCTAATGTCACTCTACATCCAAAGCTGGTTTGTTTTGGGTTTATTTGGCGGCCATTTTTACACTGTTTTATTGGATGTTCCAAGAAAGGATACTGGCGACATTCGGAAACATCAAAAACAGTGTTCATGACATAAATCCATCATGCCTTTAACAGGAACATTCTAAATTATTTTTTACAACAGAAAATAAAGGATTATGAATAAAAAACCTATGTAGTATCAACCATAGATCAGAGGTTTAAAAAACACAAAGATTTTTGTCCAATGGCTGAAAAAATGTGTATATTTACCAAAGTAATCCGTGACAGGAAACGCTAGCTGGTAAGTAAGTAATATTTATTTATATAGCGCTTTTCGAGACCAGGGTCACAAAGCGCTTAAACAATCAAAACAATACTCAAAAAAGTACATACTTTAAAGATCAAGATAATACTGAGAACAACACAGGAGTTTGAGAAATTCAAGGAAAAGCCTGAACAAATAGAAACGTCTTAAGATGTTTCTTAAAGGAGTCAGTAGGCGCTAGATCACAATATTGACAATATTGGAGGCGTACCACCTGTTATTTTAAAGTACTATCCATTATTTATTTATTGATTACTTTACTGTAATGTCTCTCATCTTGTTGGTAATAAAAAGTTTCTGATTCTAGTCTTGGTTTAATCTTTGGGTTCAAATATTAGTATAATCGTTGACATCAATCATTTCTAACACTGGTATATTTATAGGTGAAACTATCAGCACGTATATTAAAATACTTTATTTTAACCTACCCGTCCAGCGAGCCTCGTAAAATGACTTGGTGGTCCTGACACATGTCAATCGCACCTAGTGATTGACATGTGTGCCAAAACTGAACAAATATCATAAAAAAGGTACATAGTTTATACATCTTGTGGTAAGAAATATAATATTTATGAATAGATCTTAGTAATTCTTAAATAAAAGAGCGTTAAGAACACTGCAATTCTCAGTTGTTATTACTGTTATATGGTGTGTAAATACAGAGTATTACCTCTAAAGTAATCGACCAGCTTTTTTCTCCTGTGATCATATGAAATGCATAACGTTTATATAAATGACACATAGATGAAGGCAAAATAACGTAAAAATGTTTAAAAAAAAAAGAAAAAGAATAAAGTATAAAGTAAAAGAAAAATACAATTATGAATAAAGGGTAAAAATAACACAACAGTGCGCAGTGCAGGGACACAAAAAACACCAAACAACACAACATTTGAGTTTGATTCCAACAGACAATTCTAAAAAAAGTTCATAATTGTTTGCTTTTACGCCTTTGATGTAAGTAAAACACAACATGTGTAGTCTTTGAAGTATATGATTGTTGAAAAACTACAAATAAACTGTTAAAAAAGTATAAAGCTGTACGTGTTTGATGTACACAATACAAAAAAAGCAGCATACATGAATCAGAAAATGTAAAAAAATGTAGAAAAAGGGTTGTTTTTTTTCACGCTGGTGCCGTATGTTTAGTCTTTTGCCCAAATATATTGCTCTCTATATAAAGTAGTAAGAAATATGACATTAATCATACAAGTGACATATTTAATTACTAGGATTTGAATCCCATATAATTATTTGATAGATATCAAATTGAATTTTGACGTAATCGGACGTATATTTATTTCCTTTGGAACCATGTCCACACCTGCATGTTCAGGGTAAAAGGCTTATACATCACTATCACTGTGTGCAGGCATTTGTTTTTGTTTTCCTCGCCTTTGTGGCACTGGCCGTCCTGTCGGCCCAAATGGATGTTCATCATTATTTATGAAGCTGTCCACTCGTCACCCATTTGTTGTCACCGGGCGAGCTGTCAGCCGCCACAATATGGTAATTGTGAAAACACCGTTTTGTCCGGAACCTGATAGAAACCTAATAGCTCGGGTAATTTCCTTCCCTGCTTTCTTTATTTTGAGAAGATGAATATTTTTCGTCTAATTATTGTGTCGGATTGCGTCTCATTTTCTCTGCCAGGCGATAATCGTGAGCTCGGTCCAGTCATGTCCAACGTCATCGTCACAAATTAACATTTATTATCACCAAACGGCAAAAAGTGTCTTTGATACAATGAGACTCTTATCTTAAAATGAGTGGTAGTTTTGACACTTTTTGTAAAATATGTAACCCGGAAATACAAATGACTTAATAATTTTTTTTAATATATATTTGAGTGTTAAGAACTATTAGTAATCAACCTAAACATCACCTCTAATTGAAGTTTGATGTAGTGCGAATCAATAAAATGTATATAAACATAATAAATTGTGAAATAAAAACAGTTCATCTTAAGCGACTTTACAGTTTTAATAACACTTTATAAGAGAAAAACAGGAAGTCAATTACAATGAACGACAGCGGCAAGGAAAAACTTTATTTTGAGAGGCAGAAACCTGGAGCAAAACCAGACTCGGCTTGATTGTGTGATCTGCTTATTGAGTTTTTTTTAAATCATATTTTGACCTCTACTGTAGATAAGCATTCATACAGATCCTACAATGTTTTGCTTTATTGTGTAACTGATGGCGCAGGATGAAATATTGAAAAGGTTGTTTTCATGCATGAGGGTGTTATGAGATGAAACTTTAATCAAAAGTGATTAAAAAAAAGAAAATACAAAAAAGCAATAAATTATAGAGTAGTACAGTGATGGGCAATTACATTTTGAAGGGGCCACATTTATGCAGGGGCCAAAAATAAAGGAGCAAAAAGTGTGAAAACAACTAATAAAATTGAGCTAAACCCTTTATTTAAAAGTATATATATTTCTTAAATCTTATATAAAAGCCCTTTTTCCAAAATGTTTTTTTTTTTTATAGTCCCTTATATTTTTTATTATTTAAGCTAACGATATATACTCACAAAAATGATAACAGTGGCGGAAAAAAGTCAAAAAAAAAAAACCCTATCGTTATATTTAGAGATTAGAATTAAAACATTGTCCATCAAAGCAGAAAAATGATTCGCCCACCATGTGTTTGTGCCTCACACTCCTGTGCCTCTGCAGGCCACGCCCAAAGATATAAATTGCAATCTCGAGGGGGAAGGAGACGCGATAGAGCCTCGGTTCAAATGGCCAAAAAGCCCTCCAATCCAAATAAGGTGGGGCTGGCAGCAAAATAAATGACCTCTGTGGTCGGTGGGGGTCACTATCAATGCAGAGAAGTCACAATTTTCCAAATGTTACTGTGGCCTGAGGGACAGACTGAGGAAAATCGTTGACTGAACTTTGTCGGTGCAAAAGTTCGAGTTGTTTAGTTTTCCTCGGCCGCCTACGAGGTTGCGAAGTTAACACAAAAATTGGAAGTTGCGATAAAATCGCAATATAGAAACTAAACTTTGCAGCCACTTTGTGCCTAAATAGGCGCCTAAACAGGCATAGTATATAAAATAGAATCGCGCGGCGATTGTTTTGATTATTGGCACATCATTTACGACAGTTTCTAGGCTAACTTTTGCCGAAGGGATTGTTTTACTCTACGGCCATTTGGTCCCTGATTGACCACCCAAACATAAATTGCAAAGGTTTTAAGTGCGAAACGAAGCTGCCAACCGCAGGGCGTAGCTGCCTCAGCCATTTATTAATGACTGTAATAGATAAAACAAAATAAAATTGCGTGTTTATACACGATCTTTGACCTAATGAGGGTCACATAAACACACCCAGGATGCACTTTTCTCAAGGGTATAAAGTGACATCTAGTGGGCTCTGGAAAACAAGCTTCTTGACTCGTCTTCAGCCCGACACCACCATGTTGAACATCTGACGCACTTTATAAAACGTACGACTGATTTCAAAGTGTATTCCTTTCGCTCTTCTCTCTACCTCAAGATGCTTTTCTGCACCTTTGAACTGATGATGTACGAAGGGAAAGATAAGGGAGCTGCATTGACGTAGCCTTCCCTGCATCGTCAGGCATCAACGTTGCCTCCTTCCACGTGCGAGCTTCTATAGCTTTGTCTCACTGCCTCCCTGTACAGTGACTTTTTTTTTCTCCAGGATGTGTGAGGCCATGAATGACAACGAGGGGCTCTTAAGAATGTGTTTCGACGGAGTGGCCTGGCAGGAGGAGATAAGAAAAAAAGGGGAGGCCATATGCTGCCCACCCTTCACACAAACACAGACATTGTTCGCACTGGACGTAGAGTGACAAAAAAAACTTGACATTTAAAAACATTTATAACTCCTGTGAGTTTCAAAACACTTCCTGATGATAACATACGGTGCTTTTGTCAAGCTCTTCGGACTGCAATAACAAAAAAAAAGAAATCTCAAAAAGTCTCTTCAGCTTCAGCTTCAAGTGTTTCCTTTTACTTTTTTTTTGACAAGGATTGCTTTGAAAAACACACACTGAACCTTCCTTTTGTTAAAATCACATTTATGTTCTCACTTTGAAATGAAAATAATTTTCCCTTACAGAAGAATGTTTTTTTGTTTGTTTGTTTTTTTCTGCAGCCTACAAAGGCCTTGCTACTAAAAAAAAAAAAAAGAACGACAACAAAAACTAAACTAACTAAATAACTAATATTTTATCCTGCTTACATAACAGATCCTTGATCTTGTTTGTCAGAACCACATGGCCTTGACCTTTCCAGTACAACCCATGGATCCCAGCAGTTGAACAATCACTTCTGCATTAAAAACAACATCCACAACATCCATTTTCGCTATTTTGACGTCACTAACTCCTATGACTTTTGCCCTTTTGTGAACTATAGAAAATAGAAAATAGAAAATAGAAAAGCTTTATTCATCCCCAGAGGGGAAACACACTTTTAAAACAGCGCAGTTTAAAAAAAAAAAAAAAAAAAATCTGTTTACCTGAAATACTGATAACATGACTGCTTATTTGTCAGACATGTTTGTGTACATTAATATACTCTACTGAAACAGTACCATATCTGATGATATCTGATAAATTATAGTATTAAAAATGAATTTCACTTGTTTCTTTTTCTGCCTTTAGAAATTAAAAATCAGAATCAGAAACTTTGATTGCCAGTGTTGTAAACACAACATGATTTGTTTTGGTGTCAGTACAGAATAAAAGAATGAAACAAAATAAAGACACAAAATAAGCAATAAAAAGACAGAACCAAGCACCAAGGCAGCCATTCTGCAGGAGCCCGTAGTCATAACAGCTAATAACGGTATTTATGTAAAATACATTCATCTATTGCAATACTGTAGGTAAAGACAATATATGTGTAGTTCTTTCCAAGTACTTGACTTACAGAAAGCATGACAAAGCTTTAACTGCTTTGTTTTGAATTAAAAATATATACAAAAATATGGTTTAAAAGCTGCTGGAGTCACTGTATCCTCTCATCCTCGGTCAACACTTGAATTTTGCAGGATTTCAGTAAACCTTTAGCTGCTGACTGCTGCCATCTAGCGGTCAGAAGTTAAATTGGTACACAAAAATTAATATTGCTACGGTATCTTTAAAAAATATATATTTCAGTGCATTAATATTTTTACATAAAAAACAGAACTTGCATAGGAATAGCTCTTATGAAGCTAATTTCTAAAAGGATATCTCCAGAGGGATTAATAACGTGTATCTAAACTAATAGTAATAATATGTTCAAAAAGAGTAGCCTTCTTATATAAACTATGACATGAGTTAAACTATCTTTCCTCCTTTCTCCAACAAGATAACTGTCTGACTGATTGGACCTGCACCACAATAACCTTCTGTTCTGTTTATTTTCATTGCTTTCCTTTTATTAGTACTGTCATCACCCTTAAAATAAACCCTGTGTTGTGGCAACAACAGTTTGTGATTCTGATTCTAAAGAACTATATAATGGCAAACTTACATTCTTAAACTTACTTGCTTTGGTTCTGAAGAAAGACGTGCAGCATGTATTTTCTTCTTCGTTTGTATGCAGGGAGTCAGAACTCTCATTTAGAGGGTGTATTTCGGGGAAGAGATTATTGAATTGTTGTTGTTTTTGCTGTGTTTTGACGCTGTAAGGAAACAATTTGTTATTGGAACGCTCAGCAGGGTCTCTTTCGAGAATCTCCGACAAATAATTTCCAATTTTAAATGCATGCTGAGTTAGCAGAAACTTAAAATAACAAACATAACAAAAGTGATTGGTTTGCAAAGCTTTATGAAGCAGTATCCTTACTTTCAGAGTCCAATTCCCTGCTTTTTCATCACCCTCTTAAATATAGGACACTGCTTTATGAAGTTTCATCAACCCATAACCACAAGATACCCCAACTGTTCAAACATAAAGCTACATTACACACAAAAAGAAAACAACTAGTTTGTTAGTTTATTTGTACTTCACTTTTGCTTTTTGATTTGTGGCAAATATTTTTTAGAATAGATTCATTTGCTTTTAACATTTACAACAGGAGTAAATGGTGTCAAAACTCAGAGTTTTAAATGAAAAAGAAGGTAGGTATGTCTAAAGAACAAATTATAACAAACTACACTGCAAAAACTGTTTGTGTGTATTGATTGAAGTTAAAACTGTAAACATTATGAGTCACATAGACCTGAAAATGCAAGACATAAAATATTTTTGTTTTTTGTTTTTTGTTTTCTTTTTTATAAGAAAATACTCTTAAAATGGGTGTCATTCCTGTCCCGTTTACTTGAAATTAGACCCTTTTGTTGACTTTTCAAAGGGAATGTCAAATTAAATCAGTCACGCTTTACTTATAAGAAAACTTTTACATCTAAAAAACCATTATATTCCAGTTAACTGTGTGCATGTACCTTCTGAGTACACACATAAGTCAACACGTGTTATCTTTTTCCCTTCATACACATGAGTCTGACACACATGACTGGTTCCAACATAAGATATAAGGTTAGTGTGACTCATGTTACTTTCTCGAGCGTCATCTTTTCAGATCAAGTTTTAATTCTCCTGTTTTTTCCTCGTTTGATTCAACACTACAAATCGCTCTAAACAAACAAAGCATTTTGGTGCTTGCAGCTCAAACCCCACATTTGTGTTAGTAAATGTTGTTTTCTTCCTCTAAACTTCATAATCATCATTTCCATTGAGAGAAAGATCCAAACATCTGTTGAAGCACTAGAAGCTGAAAGCGCTTCAAACCTCCCCGTCAGCCACAGATGTCTATTAATATGCATAAATTCAACTCGGGGATACGTTCGTACTTTCTCCGCATCCTACCTTACACCAGGAGAACCCCTAACCCCTGCTTCGCTGCCATGCCCCGAGGATGTAAGTGGCAGATGGAGCCTTATCTGAAATGCCTTGTTGCCGGTTGTGATGGTTGAAGCCTTGAGAGAAGATGTTGATCATGGAAATGAAGTTAAGATGACAGTGATCTCTCGTGGACATCCGCCCTGAGCCTCTCCCGGTGTTGAGAAATGCAGCATGTTATGAAAATGGATGGGAAATCTGGGTAATTTGGCTTCTGGCTCTGACATAATGGAGTTGAGGAAAGGCCATTATATTCTGTTTCAACCTGGTAATGGAGACCAGCACAGGATCAATGCCTTCACTTAGCATCATTAAATGTTAGCACTTTTGCCAATATCCCCTTAAACCATTTAAGCCCAAAACACAAAGTTGAAGAAGTTTAATATTCTCTTTGGGCTTTTCAATAATGAAGGGTTTAAGCTAATCCCAACAAATCTTTAAACCGATTGAAGCATCACTCTCCCAACTTCACGCTAAATGAAACTACACTAGTTGGATTGATCGTAATGCAAGGTCATTGAGAATCAATTGCATTGTCAGATATATTGTCTCCTTTGATCTTCAACAGCTTCTCTTTACTGGTTCAGGAGTTTAAAGCATTAGCGCATTTACGACACTAGTGTCAGTGTACCTTAAGAACCGCTTGCAAATGGTTGGATCGCTTCTACACGTGGTAATTAATCCAAGTCAAAGATGTCTAATTCAATTACAAGAGGCCAAAACATTTTAGGATTCTAAGTCAAGGCCAAACAAAATGTATATTTATCCAAAAGGAAGTAAGAGTCTGATTTCGATATTGCATTTTCATTCCTTGAGGCTCATATGATGTTACTTTTCAATAGGTTTGTCCACGTCACCAAAAGAAAATTCAAAAATCCTTAATTTCAACATTGGTTCGACTTGTATTATTGACATTCGTCATCTTTTTCAATGATCCCATCTTTTTCCTTTCTTCTCTTATTTTTCAGTGTTTTCAGTTTGGTGTCTAGTCATACCTCTTGACACATTTGTATTGAGGGAAACAAGTGTGTCTTCAATAAATACTCTATTTTAATTATGATATTGACAATAGGAAATGAGATTTAGCCCAGCCCACTGAAAACACTTTCTGGAGGATAAATCTCGCTCTCGTAACCTCTTGTTCGAGAAAGATTTTATACGGCAGAGAACTTTATAAAGTTATACGTTGAAAACATGGTCATGATGAGGGACTTACTCCATCCAGTTTCACTGCTGTGTTTTCTGTGCAAGTCTAAAGTCAACAGTCAAGAGGACTTCAACATTTAAAACATTGAGAGTTTTCACTTTAGTTATCCTTTAAAGTATACCGATACTACTTATTAAAATGTATATGAATGGGTTATGTCATTGCAAGTAGTGATGGGCTGGTGAAGCTTCATAAAGTGGTGTCTTTTTTAAGAAGAGAGATCAGTAGGTGACGCCCACAGTTTAAAAAGAATGTGAGGTTTTAATAAAACTGCCTTTTAAAGTAACTGAATATACCTGTTTAGAAGCGTGACACTCTAAAAAATAAGGAGACTGTTTCACAATGCTTCATCCACTCATCTCTAACCAATATGCAACAAGTATTGAGTTAAAATTGAATAAATACGTAATTCCTAAACGCTCAAGAGACTCAAACCTCAAGAAATGTTCAACATGCTAACACGTCTTCATCCCAGAAGTCTCAGTCCATCTGTAAACGAGACACATCCTTTATTTCGTGATGCAGGAAGCAGGCCACTTGAATAGACCTCTCAAAGTCATTCAAGTGCTCCCGGATATGCAGAGTATTCAATGAGATCGCAGCTTCGAAATGCAGATTCATAAACAGGATCATAGTGATTTTGACACTTCCGCTCTTCCAGCTGATGGACTCCTTGAGGAGGGAAATGATTCCATGGATGGAGGAGACATCGATACTCATCGATGGGAAATACTAAAATAAAAAGTTACTCTTTAAATAAACTTCCTCTATAAACTTAGACAACAACGTGCTTATATTTCTCTAGTTTAATGTCCCAATTACCTCCTCTAATGCCCACAATAATTTATCTTTAAAATCTGTCCCTTACCTTAACATCAGTGCTGACTTATACTTATATTAATGACTTATTACATTAGCAGGGCAACCACTGAGCAATAACAAGGCGAATGCAGTTGGGTAAATAAGAAAAGAGTAATTAGTGGTACTATTTTGGTTGATGTGCATTGCTGTAGATACTAAAAATATACTTGGATCTCTGGTTGTATAGAGTGAAAAACACAGAAGGAAAAGAAAACACTGCACCTCAGTGGTATACACTCGCTTCTTTCACGTATAACTGCAGAACACCTACGGGACTTTGGATCGATACACGTTTGCTGATGTAGAGTAATGAGCCCACGAGACAAGCCTCCAGGATTGGGCTACTTTTCAATATACTGAACTTGAAAAATATTTTTAATGAATTGTCACTTTTGACTCTTGAAATCTGCTATTGTAGGATAAAAACATGACCTATTTTAAAGGCGAACTAATGTGAAACTCCAACTCTCCTCACTCATAGGTTTCAAATGTTGAAGTCTAACTCTCCAAATGCAGTAAATCCATCATCATGACCATGTTTTTAACTCAAATTTTATAAACTTCTCCCCCGTCTGAAATCTGGGCGAACGAGAGGTTACAAGAGCAAAGTCCATTATGACATAATAATGACTTAACTCCTCCTCTGTTCAAATGTAATCACGCCCTGCTTTGTTTATACAAGGAGTCCCTTATTAGTCAGACAACACTTAAACAATATTATGGTGGATGAAAAGGGCATATACTGTACCTATACCCAAACTTACTGTGGAATCAGGAATAAACATTTAATCAACCCTTTATTTTTGTATCCTTTTAGCCTAAAAGAACCTTTACTGTTGTAGTGCGTTATGGAGCAGTAAATTCCGTCATGTTTTTACATGCAGGCCATTTAGAAATGTCTGGACGACGCATGAATAAATAAAGAAAGAGAGATCTGCTTAATGCTTAAGGTAG